>NW_024425564.1:25123566-25358919 GCF_017311325.1 Ursus maritimus
GAAAGCATCAGTGGTGATGTTTGGCAGCAGCACATTACGACTGTGATTATCACTATAAATTAAGTTTATGTTGATATAATTAGCAGTTAAAAGCTAAAGTAATATTTATACTGATACAAGTTTTATCGAAGCCATACTAGTGCAAACAGACTGTGAATGTTGATATGGTGGGAATAATTTGATTTTGCAAGGCAGGATATTTCTAAAAGTGGGATATTTCTAAAAGTTGAGCAAATTGTTTTGCATATTTAGAACCCATGATGTAGCCAAGCAGCCCCCACGGGGGATCCTCTCCACCTTGGGGGTCATCCCCGCCCCCCTTGGCAGCTCTGGCTTTGAACCATCCAAGCTTGAAAGAGAGAGGAGAACTGAGAGGGAAGGGGATGTCTAGGGAACTGATTGTGAGGACCAGACAAGTGATGACGAGGACAGGGTCTTGACAATATGAATCATTTGTCGCAAGGGCCACCAGGTAGGAAGATGAGTTGTTCCATTATAAGAACATCATCTGCCTTGAGAAACTCTGGTTGGGGCCAAGAATTACGGACGTAGAGGCTTCCTTCCGTACCTTGGGGGGGGGGGGGTTGAAAGGTGCACAGCACTTCAAGGTCACCAGCGTTGGGATGACTTTTGTCTTCCAGGAGAGCGGGCCAGATCTTCCTGACTCCAGGTCCCCAAGCCCACTATGGAAGGGTACCCCTCTAGATTCTTCTCCAGTTGCTCCATGTTTCACATGTACTGTTCCCAATCTGTAAGACTATCCTCCATGTTGGTGGGATTTTCTCTTCTTTGGGCATGAGAGAACAGGGTGGAGTAGGGTGAGTCCAAGAAGCCTCTCTGCTTATAAGCGGTAGAGGTGGAAACCAGATCTGAGGTTGGTTGCCTTTGAAGCCATCCTGCCCCTGAAGTAGCCAGTTAGTCAGCAACTAATTATTCATTCAACCCATATTTTTGAGGACCTACCATCTTCCAGGCACTCTTCTGGATATTCTCTATATAATTATATATATAATTATGCATATCAGCACATCCAAGACACCCAATATATACATCGGTGACAATGACCCGGCAAAGATGTCCATCCCATGGAAGCCTCTATTTCAGGCTTCTCATGAAAACTGTGTGATTTAGTAAGGAATCCTAGAATGCCCTCATGGGCTGGCTCAAAGCTTTTGCCCATAAGTCTGCCCTGGTCAGTTGCTCTCTAGAGGTGTTCACGGTAGTCTTCTGTCTCTCTTTGCCTGTGACAACTGGAGGTGCTGGTTACTTGGCCCTTTGAGTACCCAAATGGAGGTGGTCGGTGGCTCTTGCAAGTTGACTGAAGTGGGAAATGGTGGGAGCATTGGCCTTCGGTTTCATCTTGGGGCAAGAGAAGTGGTTTGCTGTGTCTCCGATGGAAACAGAGAGAAAGAGAGATGACGGGTGTCCTAAACCCCCAAATCAGTCTTGGCCCCTCCCTCTGCTGTAGGCTACGGATAGAACCAACATTTCCTGAGGACCTATTAGGGGCCAGGCAAGTTCCATACACCATCTCACTTGATGCTCACAACAGACCTTACGCAGTGGACATGAGGATTCTAATTCACAAGTAAAGAAGCTGAGAAGCCACTAGTCAACCTGTCCACCTAGATTCTAGGTGCTAAGCTGGGATTCAGACCGTGGCCATCTCACACCCCACTGGGATGCCTTCTGAGCCTTCTCACTGGGGGGCGGGGACTCTGGGAGGAAGACTGGCGAGCAGCTGTCCTGCTCTCCTCCACCGTGCTCCCTCAGGATGAAGCAGAACTCCTGTGGGGGAGACAGTTCCCCCAAAGGGACACAAGTGACTAGACTTTGCATAGGAAGCAAAGAGAGACTAGAGTGGTGAATCCTGCAGGAGGGAGCCTCCCCCTCTCTGCTTTAAGAATGTGTGGGGTGCTAGTGGTCTCTTAAGTCATATGGGATAGGTTCCCCCACCAGAGAGCAGGAGATAAAAAGAACAGTGGCTGGTGTTTAAGAATAACTAAGAAAATTCACTGAGAGAAGATATTTCCTCCTAATGTTTTGAGGTTTATCCAAACATCAGAAATCTTGGGTCCTCTGGCAGAGAAGTCTCTCTGATCCCTCTCCAGAGGGGTATGGGTGTGGGGGAGAGCATATATGTATTTATATATTTATATTATCTCTGGGTGACCCCTGGGGTAGGGGTGGGGGTGGGGCCTATATTTATTCTCAGACTCCAGGGCGCTGGGGAGGAGTGGGACTTCCAGGCACATTGGAGCAGTGCCGAGACGAAATTTGTTGACATCACTTTCTCCTAATTAAACCTCTTTTAAAAACGAGAACGTCTGAGGGGCACCTGGGTGGCTCAGTCGGTTAAGCATCTGCCTTCAGCTCAGGTCATGATCCCAGGGTCCTGGGATCGAGCCCCGTGTCGGGGTTTCTGCTCATGGGGAGCCCCACTTCTCCCTCTACTCCCAGCTCATGCTCTCTCTCTCTCAAATGAATAAATGGAATCTTTAAAAAACAAAAACAAGAAGGTTTGTAAGTCAGCCACAAGGACTTATCCAGGAGGGTGGGTGGCCCATCCTAGGTAATGATGGGGTGCTCAAGTCAAGTGAAACATAACACCCCCTTTATGTTCCTCCCATCTGCCAAAAGTAACACATGTGTTTCCTACGTAAGGGTTAGAATGTGCTGGAAGGCCGGACAGCCACAAGTCCAGACACTATCGGCTAATGTGAATTCCCTCCTGGATGGTGTCATCTGGTCCTCCCTCACACTTAGGCAAACTCCGCCCCCACTTGTCTTCCTGTCAGAGGCACACCTGGGCCTCTGGGCAGTCAGGAGAGCTCTGGACTGACGTAGGACAGCTGGGTGGCAGGCCCTGCTGTGTCACCAATAGGCTGTGTGACGTGGACTGTGGACAGGTCACCTCATGCTTCTGGACCAGATGTGTTCTTCCCAGTCTTTTCTCTTCAGTTCTGAAGGCCTCGAGGTTAAGCATGAGGGACAGGCAGGCATGACACACGCCCTCCCCGTGCCGTCATACCCCAACACACGTGCTTCCTTTTAGTGCCCAAGTCAGTGGATGAATTTCTTTTCAGACTACTGTTTCCTTAGAATCTGCTCCGGTTGCCCTTTCTTCTGGGCTCCTCTGTGGCGGTGGAAGGGGAGTGGGCCAGGGCTTGCTGGCTGCAGACCATGGTGCTCAGTTACCTGGGTCCGTACCCTTCCTCCAACCCGTCCCATCTGAGTGCCTATGGCGAGCCACTCCATCTCTCGGGGCCTTGAGGTCCCTTACAGTGAAAGTGGGGTAGCAGCGGTTCCGGGCTCGCAGGGCTTTGGTCAGGATCACTGTGGCATACGCAAGAAGCTCCTAGAATAGGGTCTGGCACCTACTGGGCAAGGATCTACTGTTCGTTCTTGTCACCTCATCGAGCCATCTTTGGGTCAGCCTCTGGCTTCATTTCTGCTGGGATCTCTTCTCTTGTCTCACCTCTCGGTCCTGCCAACTTAGGCTAAGAAATGCGCTGACAACAATCTTTGGAAATTCCTAGCGCGAGTCTCTTTCCCAGCTCTGCATTAGGAAAGTTACATTCTTCAGTTTCAAAAACAAACAAAAACAGTCTAAGCCTCCCCCCTGAAATCAGCCGGAAACACAGAAATGAAAAGCATGGTCTCTGGGTATCAGAGATGTTGTATGGTTCAGGGCTGGGTCCCCCTCCCCAGTAATAATCACAGAAGAGGAAGGGGGCACTGCTGGCAGGAGTTTCTGATGGAGAAGGTTCTGCTAACAGTGGCCTTGCTTAGGGGTACTGCCCTTCGAGCAAAGCGTGGGGGGGCTGACGTCAGCCAACCCTGGGAAAGCTCCGAGAGGGGACCTGGGACAGGCGCCATCTGCCTGCAGCTTTGCCATTTAGATGACCAATCAGTTGGTCAGTTCGCTGGGGCTGAGCCAGCAAGACAGCGTGGTATTGGTATTTGGGAGGAGGAAGGGTGCCTGGCAGTTCTTTCCAGGTTAGATTTGCACTCCTTGGCTGTCATTTGCTCTTGCTGCTAGAGAAAAACAAAGGTGTATCTTGATTATTAAATTTCCCTTTGATGATGTGTTCTGTTAGCTTACAAATAAGTCAGGTTTGAACCTAGTCTTACATACACACACTCCCCCCAGTAAAACCCCTCCAACAAATTGCTCACACGCTGAGGTCCTGCATTACAGCAAGCCTTCAGTTGATTTTAATGGACAAATAATAAATCCTTCCAAAGGGGGTATTTAGAATGGAAATGCTGATGGGTCCTGTAATGGTGACATGCTGCCAGGCGCTGCATTGACACGGCGAGGTACGGTGCCTGGGGGGTTGGATGCCGCGCATTCAGATGACGGGCTGGGAAGGGGTTGCTGAGCTCAGATGCGGTGCCTGGGCCCAGGGGGTCTCACATCTGTGCTGTAATCGGCGGCACGAAGCCATGTGTCCTGGGCTCGTCAGAAACATGTTATAAAACTTGTTTCCAAGGAACGGACGTTGTCATGGTGTTTATGGCGTGCGCTCGGATGGACTTCCTGCCTCCCCAGGTGGGCTCCTCCTGGGGGTTTTGCTCTGTGGAGCGCTGTGAATGTCGCAGTGCCGAGTCAGAGGACGTGGAGGTGGGAGGAACGTCCCAGGTCATCTAAGTTCTTAAAGCCTGACCACAGGCTGTGGGAGCCTGAGGGGTCCAAGGGAGAGCCCCGGAGGCCCTGATTTCTGTGTCTTGGCACACTCGCTCAGGTCCGGCCCCCAAAAGTCTCACCCGAGGCCCCATCTATTGGCTGTTCCTCATTGAGCATCTGCCGTCTCGCTCCTCTCCAGTCACCTCCACTTGGTGACAGGCGCTGCCCCCAGAGTTGGGCGAGGATCCCTCCCCACTGCCGCTGCCCCATGCTCCCTGGGAAGTGCCCACGTCCCCCAGTGCTCCCAGAGGCCTGGGCTTGGGGTGCCAGAGGGGAGCCTCCCTGCGGTCATTGGGGACCCCTGATCGCAGGTGGGGTGTCCCATGGCCCTCCATCAGGACAGCCCCTCCAGAGCTGTGAGGTAAGTGACCCAGCAAATTGACAGCTTCCTGACTTAGCCCCCTGGCTGACATCGTGCTATGGAGGGAAGGCCAGGCAGCGGTCTGCTTACACACTCGTTCTCTGTCCCTGGGGTACCTGCTGTCCTCCTTCCTCCTCCTCCTTAGTTCCACACAAAACCTCCTCAAGTCCGGTTCTGCAAATCAGATCATTCTGGACTTGCCCACAAGAAATCACACAGGTTAAACTCTGTTGACGTTAAACATTGCATTGCTTGAATCATCAGGAAGGAGTCCAAGGCCCAGAGAGGTTGAAATGTCATCTTAGGTATCAGGAACATTTTTTTTTTTTTTTTTTTTTTGCACTGCTCTCAACACCCCTTTCCCTGAGGCTTTGATGGCCTACAGTGCAGCAATGAGCGTTGGATGCCAAGGCCGCCTTCTGGGACTGGTCTCCTCTCTCCGGATCGCGTGGCTTTGAGTGTGGAAGCTCGTTCTTCTGTCAAGACAGATCTCAGCGCACCAGCTCACGCATCACCTTCTCCCTGCACGCAGAGGTGGGGGCGTCCCACATCTCTGAACTCCCTGAGTGTCTGCTCTTGGATTCTTGACAGCTTCTGGTCAATCCATAAATAAGGAAACAGGTCACAACTGATGGTGAAGAAGAGACTGCCCCGAAAGACACTTGCTGTCTAACGCAAGTACTGATGCTGAGTGGACATAGCACGTGGGGTGCAACCTCGGGATGGAGGCGGTGAGGCTGGCAGTGGCCGTGTCTTCCCGGGCCACATCCCCACTCACGAGGAGCACAGCCTTCTGCAGGTCACTTCTCCGAGGACCAGTTTCGTCCCCTGTAAAATGGGGACAATATCTCTGCCGCAGGGTCATCCCAAAACTCAGGGGTAAAACGGGGGCACAGACTTGCACATCGTTGTGCACCACAGCGTTATTCATGGTCGCCGAAAGAAGTAACCCAAACGCCCATCGGTGGATGAACGGATAAACCAAATGTGGTCCATCCATACAAGGGAATATTGTTCAGCTTTGAAGAGGTGTCATTCTGGCCCCTGGAACAGCATGGATGATCTCTGAGGACACTAAGCTGACCAAAATAAGCCACATGCAAAGGGACAGATCTTATATGACTTTAGACGAATTTGAGGTCTCCAGAGGAGTCAGATTGACAGAGACAGAAAGTCCAGGGGAGGTTGCCAGGGGCTGGGGAGGGGGGCTGGCGGGGAGGTGAGTGAGGGGCTCTTGTCCAAGGAGTGAAGAATTTCACTTTTGCAAGATGAAGAGAGCCCTGGGGATGGGCGGCCGGGATGGGGGCACAACAGTGTGAACGCGCTTCATGCCTCCAACTATCCACTTGAAACAGTCACTATCAAGTTATGTATATTCTGCCACAATGAAATAAAGTGACACGGAGCGCACGTGGTATCTAGCACGCGGGTGGACGAGCTGCAGGTGGTCGCTGAGATCACCGTCTGCGGGACAGTGGACGCTTCCATCTGGCTCCACTCCAACCCTCTCAGACAGTGGCCGTCCCCTTCTGCGGAGCCCACGCTCCGTGGGCGACAGATCACCAACCTGTCTCCCCTCCTTCCTCTGCGAGATCCAAGGGAGATGGTGGGATATCTAGGGCATAGGCACAGAGCTGTTTAAGGGAACAATAATGATAACGGAGCAAACATACATGAGGAGCTTTCTCAAACGTGCTCTTCGGAGAGTCTGCGCCCCTCCCGCCTGCCTGCCCGAAGCTGGATATTTTAGACTCAGCGTCATCCAGACGAGGCCGGGGAAGGGGGCGTCCGAGTCTCCGCGAGGACCACTTGTTTTGTCTTGGCTTGGAATCTAGTCTCTTTTTTGGCCCATGGAGGCCTTTTTCTACCAAAACGTTCCCCCAAAGTGAGAAAACAGATTTTCTTCTGTCCTAAAAAATGTAGCCCCAGCCCGATCCTCCCTCAAAATGGTCACTAAGAAAGCAGAGTGTGTCTAAGGCTAACAGAGGCCCGATTCATTGCTTGCAGAAGCTACTGTTTTATACTCACTCTGCGAGCATAATCAAGGGAGTGATTCTGAACCTTGTTAATCAGAAAGGGCCCTTTAAAAATGTCATGCTGTCAATATAAAACTTTGCTAAATTGCATTATAAATGCCAGATTCAGTCAACTAACACATTTAACACCGTTTCTTAAGTACAGTTTAGATTTTATCCGTGCCAGGGAGAATGAGAAAAATACCTCAGGAGAGCCAAAGCCCATGGATTCATTGTGCTAAGCTCATTGCCCCCGGAGAGGGATTATAAATATTTTATTCCAAATCCAAGCCACACTTCTCCTGCCACTATTGTCAATAAGGTGTCCCCTCAAAGTTGCTGGCTTTCAAATTGTACGATTCTCACAGCTGAGAAGGTTACGAGGGGGGAGTGTCTCAGACCAGCTTTTCAATCAGCAGACAATCCCTGTTGCTGTTGTTTTCACCAGAAAGGAACGGTTTCTTGTGAGTCTAGGGCTAAGATTGTACGCACCCACCATGGGAGAAATGGCCTCATTGTCCACATTTGTAGAATCCTAAACCACACTGTTTTGGGGAGGATTCGTTGTCAGATACAAATTAACAGAGAACTACCCTCTGCTTTCTCCTCCCCTCCTGCCAACGAAAGCTATTGCTACACGATTTGGACTAATTTGATGATGTCTTTGTCCTGTGATCCTGGTCAAAATGGCACTGGTCAGAGCTTTGAGGGTGACTAAACAGCACAAGAGAAACCATGGTAAGGATCTGAAAATGGTCATCAAACATGATTTCTGATTTTTTTTTTAAAGCTTCTCTCAGGATAACTAGATGACTTTTTCCATGATACATGCATAAGCTTAAACTAAGATGAAAAGTTCTGAGTACAGATACTTTGAAATATTAACCAATTCCCGCCTTTTCCCCTCGACCCCCCCTCTCTTCTTCCCTTCACCTGGTTCATCCTCCAGAAGCAACGACATAGGTGACCCTTTGAAGCATTTCCTAGGCTGCCGAATTTCCAAAGTCTTGCCCTCAGAAAAAAATGCAAAGACTTTATACGCATAATAAAGTAAGTAGCATTTCCTGGAAACTTTCTACATGCTAGGCGCTATTTAAAGCATGTTTTTATCTCTTGCTTTTCATCATAACTCCGTGAGATAGGTACTGTTACCATTTCTACTCTACGGATGAGGAAACAGGTACAGAGAAATGGAATATTCTGCTCAAAATGGCATCTCTGGCACTCTAAGACTAAGTGTTTGTGTTCCCCCAAATTCAGTGTTGAAATTCTAACGCCCCCTCCCTCCCAGGGGATGGTATTAGGAGCTGGGGCCTCTGGGAGGTGATTAGGTCATGAGAGTAGAGCCCTCATGAGGGGGACTAGGACCCCTGTGAAAGACAACTCCCTCACTCCCTCTGTCATGTGAGCTTACAGCAAAAAAAAGGATCCCAACCAGGAAACAAGCCTTCGCCAGACACTGAAATCTGCAGGTCCCGTGATCATGGACTTCCAGCCTCCAGAACTGGGTCACTATAGCAGCCCGAATGGACACACACACCTGGCACGCGGCCGAGCGGGCTCACTAATACACCAGTGTGTCTCCAGAGCTACTTTCCTAATCCCCGCGCGGATCTGCTCCTTCCCGGGCAGGATGTATCGGAGAGAATACACTCAGTGTGCCCCCTGTGAAGGGAGGGACTTCCGCAGGACTGGGGAGGAGGAGAAGTTGCACAGAGGGGAGTCTCTGTGAAGGCCTCAGCTGCCCACAGGGGGAACTCCGAAGGTGAAGGGGCCCGTCAGCATCGTCCGAAGCAGGGGGAAGGCATTTGGGTCTTTATAGTCTGGCATCAAGCAGTCATTGGGTGAAGGTTGCCCTGCGGTGGAGCATGGCTTTGGGTGGGGGCAACTTTTCAGCCGTGGCAAATCCCTCAAGGGCGCTGGGCCCGGGGCTAGCAGCTGGTAGCACTCCCAGTAGCTGAGGGATATGTCCTGCAGTCCTGAAGGGGGTCTGGGTGACATACTACGGTGTCCACTACAGCCAGCAAGAGTGGGATTGCTTGCCTCAGCCTGATCCCACAAGGGAGCTCTGAGCAGGAATCATGCCTCAGAGTTTGTGCCAACTTGAGATAAGAGAGCTGGGCTTTCATATCCCCTCACGCATCGGTCTTGGCTAAAGACCAGGTTGGCCGGGGGAGGTTTGGGCATGAACTTCTAGACATGGCAGCTTCCCTGCATATGCGTGAGCTCAGACACCACGGCTCCAAGAGTCCCAGGGTGGGACCCAGAAGGGGGTCACAGGTGCAGCCCACTAAAAACAAAGGCACACACAGCCAGGAGATGTGCCCAAAGGGACAGGGTGCCGAGGCACCCAAGGTACCCATGACAGCTTCCTTAGATCTGAAGGGATTCCACAAGCTGAGGGAAGCGCTGAGTCAGGAGAGAGACAGGGTCACTAGGAGAAAGCCCTGCATCTGCTAAGAGGGCACAGAGCCTCCGTTGAGTCTGAGGGAAGGGGGAGGGGACACCTGACTCTCAGGGGAGCCTTGCAGGGAAGGTAGACTCTAGAGCAGAGAAGGCTGGGTAGGGAGTGCTCTTAGAGTGGGAGCCCCGAAAGAATCCCACAGACCTGGGAGAGGCAGGGAGACTGTGGGGGTTTTCCAGAGTGTTCAATGTTCCAGGGTGGGTAGGAGTTGTAGAACAAGCCCGTGAATGGGAGAAGGCAGAACAATGGGGTCATGGGAGGTTGCAGCCATCTGTGTGGATGGGTATTCGGGGTGTGGGCCAGCCCATGGGCACCTCAGCACGTGACAGTGTGAATGCAGAGCAACGGGGACTCATACCCCACCCGGTGTCTTGGTAGGACAGAATTCCAGAACACCCTGGAATTTACATGCAGCCTTGGGGGAAAGAGGGGACCCTAAACTGACTGAGAATACATTCCAACTACCTGGACAGGTGGAGGCTCAGAATAGAAATGGAGTTCAAGGGAAAGAAAGAAAATGAAATTTCTTACCCATATGCATTTACGGGCTGAGTTTGTTGCAGCCACATGTAGTAACTATAAAGGAGGTCTTCTAGAAACCTCTGAACTCTATACGTTGGATGCTTCGCATGACAGGTGTTTGTAATGCCTGTTTTAGCTCAGCATAATTACTGTTTTGTGACAGTGTTCTTTCCCTTACGTAAAGGAGGAATTATACCGTGATGCACCACGCAAGGGCTGAATCAATTGACCACGGCACAGAGGATCACTCAAGTACCACACAGGCCCCTGAGGCAGAGGAGAGACTTCACGGACATCGCTTTGAATCTATGTCTGCAGTCCTGACATCATAACGCCTGTGCCTGACACAGAACGGGGGGCGGAGGGGGGCACGAGACACACACACACACACCTGCACCTCTTCTGAGGCCATGACCTGGAAGGACAAAAAAGCTAAGGCATACATGCTGGCTTGGAGCCGTGAGTGTGTGTGCGTGAGTGTGCGCGTGCGTGCGTGTGCGTGTGCACGCTCTGTTTCCAGCCAGGGTCTGGGAGCTGCGGTTTCCGGGCTTGGAGCTTTCCTTGTGTGTTTCAAAGCCCCCTTCAAGGTTTAACNCCCCCCCCCCCAGGAGAACAATGGAAAGTAGGCTGCAGCTTGTAAATGAGCAGGAAGACGCAACTGACTTTGGGCTACTCTGGTGGGGTAAACGGACTATAAAATGCAATTTTTAAATTAAATAGGTGCTTTATGGACAACACAATATTGATTTTGTTTCCACGGAGGCAGATGCTGAAGAATGGCGTGCAGCCCGTTTGTGGGTATGAGTGTGTGTGTGTGTGTGTTGGAGAATTTGGGGAGAATAGAAGGGTGAGTTTTCATTGAACTTAACTGCCCCGAAAGGACTTAAGGAGTAATACCTTTGGTCTTTCAACTCTTAGTTTTGAAATAAGGACTCTTCCCCCTGCTAACTTGCATGCTTTTATAGCCCTTGTCAACCCCTTTCAAAAGAGTCCCCCTCCCCCACACTGGTGACACTTCTGACGCTCTTCCTCCTCACGCTCACTTTCCTTTCCTTGCAATGGGGTGACAAGACAAGCAACTCCTGACATCCAGAAGCAGAAAGATATGGGTGCCTTTCCATCATCTTGCCACCAATATCCTATCCACCTCTCCAGAAAACAAAAATAAGATGTACCAGGTCACATAGAGAGGACCTAGGATTCTTCCTCCGAATGGCTCCTTGAAAGATGCCTTTGGCTACACATAAACATCTCCAACATCTGAAAGGCAGCGCTGGCCCCTGAGAAAAGCAGAGAAATGAGAGATGTCTTACTGGCCTCCCCTGTCCACACCTTTGAAGGTTTTGTAGCAAGTCTTGCATAGCTCCAAACTGAGAGGCTAAAATTTTCTAGAACATTCCATTGAGCAAAAGAGTGATCGGATTAACTCATTCACACTATGCATTTAAAGCATTTGAAGTTAAAAGAAAAAACCCTTGAAAGATAGGTTTAATCATTGGCAGGGATGGGAAGAAGAAGCATTCTCTTTTACACTGCCTGTGGGGGAGAATTTGCTGTATTAAAGTCTTAATCTCTACGCCCCTTGACTTACTAATTCTCTTTCTAAGACTTTATCTAAATGAAATAATTGGGGATATGTACAAAATTGGGTGTACTTGGATTCACTGTAGTGTGATTTACAATGGCCACAAATTGAACATAACCTAAATTTAAAAAAAAATAGTGCATTAAGATTCTATAGAGTCATGAAACAGAGGCCAAGACAAGCGAGCCTAAGCAGAGGAGTGGGGGTTGATGACATAAACATGTTTTGTGGTACTGAGGTTAGGAACACGCAGGGGAGCCCTGCCTTTGTTATCTGTGGCCTGGGACAAGGGGACAAATGGAGGTCCACATTCCAGATGTCTGATTAGTTAAGAGTTATACACCAAGCAAGCATAATGTTTTGACATCCTACCTTGACAAATATGCCCTCAGAACAACCTGCAGTGCTAGACTTCTCAGAGTTTTGTGCCAGAAAGTGCTGCATATGGAAAGCCAGACTCTAGCCCTGGGTCCCTGGGCCCCTGGACGTGACCTGCCCTGTTTCTTTTCTCACCTCCTGGTCTGCCTTGAATCCTGAGGGACCTTGCTTACACATCGCACATGTATGGACTTACCAGCCCACCCATTCAAGTCCGTCCTTACCCCCTGCAAAAACCACTCCTGCCTACTCTTTGGATGTAGGGGTACATATACGAGCAAGGTGACATGCCTTTGAGAGGACAGATCCACCCAGGGAAGGGGTCCACACTGACCCTCGAGTGGGCTGGGCCATTTGTGCTGGGAATTCAGGGATCCCGGTTACCTCAAGTGTGATCCAGAAGAGGGTATGGGTTTCAGATGGGCACATCCCTTAGCCTCCATGGGGAGGGCTTGGCTGGAAGAGAGATGGAGGAGAGATCCCAAGGCAGGGGTTCCCTCTTGGGGGAACCTCAGGAAAGGACTTGTGTTTAGTTTCCCGTGGCTGTGATAGCAAAGTACCACAAGCTAGATGACTTGAAGCAAGAGATTTATTCTCTCCCAGTTCTGGAAGCCAGAAGTCTGCAACCAATGTGTCAATAGGGCCATACTCCTTTTGGAGGCTCTAAAGGAGAATCCTTGTTTGCCTTTCCAGCTCTTGGGGGCCTCAAGGTGTCGCCTTGGTTTGTGGCAGTGTAACTGTAATGTTTGCCTCTGACTTCACATGGCTTTTTCCTGTCTCTGTGACCCCTCCTTTTCTGACAAGGATATAAATCATTGGGTTTAGGGCTTGCCTTAAATCCAGAGTGATTTCATCTTGAGATCTTTAACTAATCACATCTGCAAGACCCTGTTGCAAGGCTAAATTCCAAGGTTCTGAGTGCACACGAATTTTGGGGGGACACTGTTTGGCCCACTACAGTGCTAAAAATAGAAACTGAGAACTGAGATAGGAAAAAAAAAGGAAATTGAAAAATCACAGAGACTCCAAGAAGTTACTTTTTTTTTTTTCCATTTCTATCCCTGCTTCACTCTAAAAGTCTGTTCCATTCATCTGTGTCTTAGTCAACTGTTTGCTTCTGCTCTCTTACCCCACGGGAAGGTATGATTGCCCCGCAACTACCAATAATTATGCACAAGCTCACATAAAACTGGGAATCCGTAGGCCCCAATTCCATTCCTGGGAAAAAGACTCTTCCAGGCTGAACTTAGAATATGGGTCCACTCCAGGCAGACAAATTTTGATGAGAGGGATAGCATCAAATCTGTATCATAGCCAAGGAACAAAGGCAATTAATTCTCTGGGTTGGCTTGTGGACTGAAGGGGCACCCCAAACAATGTCTAATATACAGAGAATTGGTTAAATTATGCTCTGGCCATAGGAAGGAAGACTGTACAACTATTGAAATACTATGTTTTAGAACAAACGCTAATGGCAAGGCAACATGCGAATAATTAAGTGGGAAAGAAGGGATGAAGCAACATATATAAAATGTACCCATGTTATTAATAAGCACACACAGACACGCACTTATAGAGTTAAGGATAGAAGAATATACATCACCACATTTACAGCAGTATCACTGGATGATAGATTATGCATGGCTTTTCCTTTTTCCTTTTTCCAAAGTTTACTTTTAAAGGGCTTAACATTTTATTAAGTATGTCCAAAGAAGGATTTTTAACACAAATGAATGTTTTCTTAATAGTGGAATTTGAGACAGTGAGAAAAAATTGGGGATAATAAGTCGAGGGGACATTGATTGGGTATTTGCCTAATACACAGTTTCCTTTTTTCCCAGACGTTCCCTGTCACTATCACCTGTAGACTCTGGATCCCAAGGGGCAGCCATATTCTTCCACATGGACCATAGAGGCAGAGAAGGTCAGCCTGCAGAGAGGAGAGAAAAGAGTGAAGCTGATGTCAAAGCAGGGCCAAAGATGACAAACGCAGATCTGGACAGCCCTTCAGTGTGATTTAAGCCCCTCCAAGACCTGTTGACATTTTTGCTCTTGAGTTAGTTCTGATGCTTTATATCTATCATAAATGTCTTCTTGTGTTTAAATGAGCTTGAGTTGATTTCTGTTGCTTGCCAACAAAGAGTTCTGAGCAATACCACATCCTCCACAGTTCTTCCAAATCATAATTCACAAGTGAGCCTGGTCTAGGTTTTAAGAAGAGATCTTCAGAGCTGAGACCCAACCCTGCAGGTCAAGCTATGCCCTTGGGTGTCTGAGGCTCAAGCCGACGAGTAAGGAAAAAGTAATGAAAGTGAGAGGTGATGAGAAGAGAGATGAGCAGGAGACAGATCAAAGAGAAAGCCAAGTAAAGGGCAAAGGAGGGTTGTATGAGGACAGAATTCTAGACTCTAGAATGCCAACAAAAGTCATTTCAGAAGGCCCTTCATCCCTGACCTTTGGTTATCCTCAATTTATAGTTCCATGAACAGTGAATTGCCTTCCATGCAGGTCAAACGAGTTCCAAAATTAGTCAAGATTTTATGGACTTGAACTACAGGGCCATCAAGTTGGCAAGTACATTCAACCCAATGTGCCTAAATTCCTTCACTAGCCATGGAAACCATCCCAAATCTTGGATATCTGGGGGAGACATTATTTCTTAACACCACCTGCTATGGAAAACCACAGACTGGGTAATTGTGTGTGACCACAGCCCAAACCAGCATCTCACCAACAACAAATTCCATTTCTTAGTACTTTCTAAGAAAATGTATCTCAGGGACCTTTGAAAAAGTCAAGTGATACTTCCGTATGGCCTCTCCGATACTAATGTATTCCTGTCAGTGTTTAAAAATAAATTTCACCTTAACAGACTATGATCTATTGAATAAGAATCCACCAGTCCACACTGATATAAATAATTTTTTTAAAATGGGAGAGAAAGGAAAGTGGAACGCCAACTAAGAAATGTGGAAAGAATGATGAACTTATGAAATTATCATCTGGCAGACATCAAAAATACAATTGATACAGGCAAGAAATGTCAATGGATGTTAAACCTGGTCGGTATGAGCTTGATTACAAACAGGATACTGACTTAATTGTTAAGTATCTCCTCATAAAATTATTAGTAACAACAAAGAGGAAAACAGCAACTTTATACAGTGGAGAAATCCAGCAGACTGAACTTTAACCAAGTGATCAAAGTTATTAGCCTCACTGCTAGTCGGACAAATCGATACCATGTGCCTCCTGATACAATGTATGAGGGGGACACATCCCTTCTAAGACATTCCTGCCCAAAGTAACGTAATCAGGATCTAATCATGGGGAAACGTGAGACAAACCCAAATTGAGGGACATTCTACAAAACTACCAAGTTCATGAGAGACAAAGAAAGACTCTAGAACTATTGCAGTTTAACAGAGGATAAAGGAATAGGACAATTAAATGCAACACGTGGTCCTTCTTCCTCTCCCACTCCCCCTGCTTGTGTTCCCTCTCTCGCTGGCTGTCTCTCTCTAATAAATAAATAAATAAATCTAAAAAAAAAATAAATAAATGCAACACGTGGTCCTTGACTGAACCCTGAACCAGAAAAAAACAATTGCAGTATTTTGCTACAAAGAACATTATTAGGGAAGTTGAAGAGAATTGAGCAAGGTCTACCAGTGAGATATTATCTAAATGATTTTGGGGCGAAAAGACACAATTCCTACACTGTAATCTTAGTTCAGAACAGAAAAGTATATATCTTATTAGATATATTATTAAAGTTTTAGACACACATACACACACATATATATGTGTATATCTCTATCCATCTATCCATCCATCCACAGGGAATGACAAACAACCATGGTAAAGACAAAATAGTAACATTTGGAGAAGCCAAGTGAAACTGTTATGGGAATTTTTTGTTCTATTGCAAGTTTTCTCCAAGTCTGGAATTATTTAAGAATAAAAATAAATACTGCACAAATCCCTGGGGACCAACAGTAGTGGCCCCGTTTTCCCAATAGTTGATAAAATGTCATTTTGTCCCAGCAAAGTGTCAGCCTCGACTTCATCATGAAGGTGACTCAGTTCACTTCCCAAGTCCCACTGTTACTTTTCTGGCTGCTTGACGTTTGCCAGCACTGGCGGTGTCCCAGGCTGAGTGCACCTGGAGGCCCTGGTGAGCAGTCGTGGCTTGTCGGGGCTGGAGCACCCACAGTCCTGACTCTGGAAGCCAGGGGGCTCCTCACATCCTCTTCCCAGGACCTCGGGAACAAGGGGCTGCCCTGGGCTGGTGGATGGCAAGGGGAACTCTGCTCCTTTCTAGTAAGGACCTGAAGAGGATGCTGATGGAAGGAGGTGAGCTGGAGGGGATGGGGGAACATTTCAGCCTTTATCCCTTTTCCAGGAACAACCTGTCAGGATTAAGTCAGAAATGCTTTTTAAAGTTTTTTTTTTTTTTTTTTGAACTTCTAACCAGGGGTACCTGGGTGGCTCAGTCAGTCAAGCATCTGCCTTTGGCTCGGGTCATGATCCTAAAGTCCTGGAATTGAGTCCTGCGTCGGGCTTCTTGCTCAGCGGGGAGCCTGTTTCTCCCTCCGCCTGCCACTCCCCTAGCTTGTGCTCTCTCTCTCTTTCTCTCTCTCTGACAAATAAACAAAATCTTAAAAACAAAAACAAAAACAAAAACACCACTTCTAACCATTACTATCCTAACCATCACTAACAATTAACCTAACCATTACTATCAAATATTTCTTCTCCTGGGTTCCCTAGCACTTCAGAAAAATTAATCCTTCCCTACTAGAATTCAGAATGTACCCTGCCTCATACACACACACACACACACACACACACACACACACACACACACCAAGGACATCTCCCATCTCGGTCTCCCATTACTCATCTATCACCCAGATCCTTCAGCTTTACTGTTGCTCCCCTGGGGAACCATGATGCTCCCAGCAAAACCTTCACCTCCAGAAAGAAAAAAAGGAAACTGAACATTACTGGTTAAGTGTGACATCTGGGTACCATTGCCAGTCAGGAACAGTTAGCAGGGCTCCAGGTGGGAGCAGGGTGGTGCTGGTTTTCTGGGAAATTATAAATGCCCCATATAAGATATCTGTGTCTGGTTCTGTCAGACACATCATAAAATCCTGGAACTTACATGCTGCTGGTAAATGTCCTTCACAATTAGTTGTCTCTCCTTAGGGTTCTCAATGGGTCCTTCATTGAGGGTAGGAAAAATATATATTGATGTCCCTGAAGGGAAATAAATGAAACACTTCAGACATGATGCCAGACTGTGTGGTCATCAGGCTGCTGTTCTTCATGGTCTAATTTGGGCAGTGATTCAGAAGTGTCAGAGCCAGCCTTCGGGTACTCAGGGATGAGAGCTCAGAGGGACCCTCCACGTGTCACTGTCTGGTTAAGGTTTGGCTTTGGATGGAATTGGCAGGAGCTCAAGGGTGGTAGAGAGTTGGTCGTGTCTGGGAACTGGCTAAGTCTCCAGGTGGAAGCCTACTGGCCAATGGTAACTGGGTGTCCTGTAACAGCTATGTGGGGCTCACAGACAGGACACGCCATCTGCGATGGGAGTAGAAGGGAGACATCAGGGGGCCGGGGACGTCACAAGTAATTTGTGAGAGCAGTGGTTGCCAAGGGACCTTTCAAGAAAATGTTTTTGCTTGAAATGCTGAGTTCACTTAGAGCTGTGAATGGTTCACCAGGTCTGCATGGCAGATGGCGGGGGCGGGGGGGGATGTTGATGGACACCCAACATGGAGGAAAGCGGGTACAGTGGACGCCGGTGAAGAAAGGCCATGCTTACTTGCTGGGGAAGAGTTTGGTCCCTCTGCAGGAGCAATTGGGCAGGACTGACTACTGATTAAAGCTATGTGATTTATTGCGATTGTGTTCTCAGGAGGTTCTCCAAAGCTTTTCTTAATTTGTGTTCATGTGGATTTCCATCCTGGCCATCCATTCCATAGAGATGGTATGTTTCAAAGTCAGACTTGGCAAAACCCCTGGGCCATGCACCTTAGCCACAGGACATTGTAAAATCCTATGTTGGTGCCAATGGCAGAAGATGCTTTCAAAGACTTGGATGAAGTTTCCTTTGGAGATTTGTTTTGAAGTGCCTGGGAAAGGATAGATCATCGCAGAGCAGTGCTGGAAGCTGCTGGTGCCGTTAGCTACTGAGCCAGATTTTGCTCTCAAAGTTTGGGCCCAGAAACCTTTCTGGTAAGCAACTTAGTTATTCCCAAAGAGAGGTCAAGCATTTACCCAAACTGCAAAATCTCGAAGTGAGTTCTTTAACTTAAAATAATGTTTCACAAGGCTCAAATAATTTGCCAAATGCATTCTCGTGTCTCCCTCCCGAGAATCTTTAAGAAATGCTGCTATCTTTCAACAAATATTTGAGTGCCTCATTGGCTTCATAACTGGGGATCACATGGTGGGGACAGACAGGCTACGGTCTCTGCCCTCACAAATGTAGCCTGTTCTGGAAGAAAACAGTAATTAAGAATGTTACTTATTTCCAAAGCAGAACCGGAATGCCTTTGGTCAATTTTACTGAGGAGAAAACTCAGGCTCCCTGAGGGTCGGGGAAAATTCTGCACACCCGGAACTAGGGGAAGGAGCTGTTACCTTTTCTATTATGGTATCCTCTTTCTTAGGGCATGTAACTTCAATCTGATTATTTTATTAGATAGCATTTCTTTGTCACAAAAATGTAAATTCAGGAGAAAATTTGCAGTGTAAAAATAATTAATATTATAGGCATTTATTCAATCTAGACAAGTTCTTCTGCTTATTTTATTTTTTGGCCCATTTTTGTGGTACCTGTAATTTCTGATAAAATAGAGTCCGTTACGTACAATTGCAGGGGCCGTACAACTTGGCTAAGGCATGACTAAATAAAGCTTCTCAAATGTGTCCTCCTCTACATCAAGTGCCTGTTCCCCAAATAACCAATATAAAGAAGACTCACAAGAGTAATTGTTCACTCCTTCCTGTCTGCTCCGTGCTCAGCACAATGACTAGCACATAATCGCTACATAAATGTTGAATAAATGAAGGATTTGTTTCAATATTGTTTTAAAGAAAGAAAACCTTATGTTTTTCTTCTTTCTTCAGGTACATGATCTTAAATTGCATGAACGGGCCTGATTTTTCACTTGAACCTATACAATCAATAAAAGCCAATGTCAAGGTGAAATATTCTTAATCTTATATGTAAATATTTCAGTCAACCAAGCTCATTAAGGAGGGTTTATTCTTAGATAATTTCAGAAATTTGGCAGGGCGCCTGGGTGGCTCAGTTGGTTAAGCATCTGCCTTTGGCACAGGTCATGATCCCAGGGTGTGGGATCGAGCCCCAGATTGGGCTCCCTGCCCCGAGGGGAGTCTGCTTCTCCCTCTCCCTCTGCTCCTTGCTTGTGCTCTCTCTCTCACTCACCAGTGCTCTGTCTCTCAAATAAATAAAATCTTAAAAAAAATTACAGTACCTTAATTGTCATAATAGTATGTCTTAAAAGATATTTTCTAAAAGGGATGGTATAGTTGAGAATGAGTTGAATTGTATACAAACATATTTGGAATTGTCTTGAACCATTTTCAACGTGACTGTTCACTGTGTGTCTTTTATATGACTTCGATTTCATTAGGCTGACCACAATATTCACAATTTATAGCCAATATTTTCCGCAGTGACCAGATTATAATTCTTGAACTTTTTGTTTCTACTGGGGGCAAATAAAGGTCTGAGTTAAAAACAAAAACAAAAACAAAAACAAAAAACAGCAGCCAAACAAAGAGGAGGGCAGAAGGTGAAGAGTTTTAACAGAAGAGGGACAAGATCACTTTGGGCAGAAGGCAAGTAAACATGTTTTGTGGCCTTTCTAAGGAGTTCTAGCTTCAGAAATGTTTCACATCATTGTGTAATGAACGCTTGAGCCTGTCCATGGAGTTCTAAATTGTCACCACTTGGCTTTGGCCCATCCCAATGGCTTGTGCCTCTTGTTCAACAATACCTTAGCTCATGTTGTATGGTTGACCCACTTGGAAATCCAGAAAAGGAATAAGATCAAGTCCCGTGGCTGCAGTGATTGGTCCGAATTTGTAGCATCGGGCAGTGGTTGGTTCCATTCCTGGATCTTTTGTCCACATGGATGGTGGTTTAAGACATTTGATGAAGTTGAAGCATCATGTTGTGGGTTTTTTCTAAATCCAAGAATTAGTTCCACCACCAGAAGGGAATGCTTGATGAAAGATGGGTCAGAGTCATTCAAAATGTCAGGCTATATTTTGCAGAATAATCTTGTTTTCTTCTTTTATTTATTGCTCAATAAACTGAATGTTCATGAGAAAGAATTTGTAGGCATCCTCGTATTTGTCTTTGGAATGCATTTTCCTACATATGGTAGCAGACAGCATCCTCATAAAGGACTGTAGACAGAAATCTTTTACTACAGTTCTTCATTACAAATATAAGAACACTGAAGGACGGAGAGCTCAAGGAACTTGTTCAAGGTAATCAGATTAGTTAGTAGCCAAAGCTAAAACCCAGGATTCAACATTCCCAGTATTTCACATATAATTTCATAAGCCCATGCAGACATTCCAAATCAGATTCCTCTCTCTCTCCCAAGCTCAATCTTGATTTGAGTATCCTTTTTTTCTGGAACTAATTACAAATTTACAGTTTAGGCACCAAGCCAGGTCCAACTATTATTGCTTCAAGCTCTATCAGGGTAAATATAGGGTGAGATTTTCTGACTCTGCTCCACAAATCCTCCCCAAGGGTCACAGGGCAAATCAAGCTCACGTGTGTGCACGGCCATGAGTATGCGGCTCATGTTCCCACGTAGGGATGCGTGTGAGAGAGGAAGACATCTTCTTCTCCAACTTTGACAAGATCACTTCCTTCTTTACCTACTTATATCTCGGGCTTCTGGGAAGATTATTTTTTTGGAAAAGCAACAGAAATTGCCGTTGGTGTTGGGTATTCCTGTCACACACATCAGCATATCCCATAGTGCCTTATCCGGAGTCCCAGAAGGAAACATTCTCTTTTAATTGTAAATTATTCTTCACGGTATAGAGTCTATGTTCCTGACACTTCTGTAACTTGGGGCTTTCTGGTCCAGCTGCCCCATTCGTTATGTAATGACCGGTTTTTATTTGTTGGCTTACTTGCTTGTATGTTTAATGATCAAGATAGCTAACAGACATTTTATATGCAGATTCATTTTATTGTTTATGCATTAATGAAAGTCAAACTCTACAATGGAGCAAATGTTGATGCAGAGAACTTATCACTTTAGGGCACAGCTTGGCTCCTTCAGAATAACACATCAGAGAAAGCCACATCAAGATATTACTTCTGGTAATAAATGTACAGACTGGACCATCTCGATCCCCAATCTGTAGACCCGAGTAGAATATCATGGGTATCTTTTCCCCTGACCCTGCCACACCCCCAACACGCCTTTTGGTCTGAAGGCAGGTCCTGACTTGGGGGTGTAGAAAATGTAGAAAGTATTAGAATTTAAGCAGAGAATTCAGATGAAAAAAAATGACGTGGTGTCTGTAGCTTATGCTTAAGAGAATAACACACCTGAAGGAATCTGAAAATCATCTCTCATCTCCGCATTTAGTTTTGCTGGCTCTGACTCAAGGCAAACAACCATGGGAGAGGTAACACAGACAGTTCTTATTAGGCGATTTGCTATAACAAGATAGACTAATTAGCTCCTTCCAAAGAGTTCATTCTGAGGTTGGAGACACCATAGAAGGCAGTGGAAACTGAACTGGGAGAGGAGCTGTTACTCAGAAGGGAGGCCAAATACAACTGGCTGGTGATATGCGGGAGAGAGGTGCCGAAGACACACTGAGCCTGTTATGAATTTTAAAAAAATAAAGGAATAAAGAGCTAAAATTCGGAATTAAGCAATTTTGCTTCTGATTTGCACGCTTGCAACTAACCCAACAAAAGCGTAGAGTATATGCCATAGGCTTCTTAAAGGCAAAGATCGTGTCTTATTAATTTCTGTGATTCTGGAGCCTAATATAGAAAGTGGCACACTGTAATCACTCCTTCAATGTTTATTGTTTCTGAGTAAATAAATGAATGCTTAATGAAAACACATGTGTATGTATGTTTCTGTACCAGAAAAAGTTCCCTGTTGTTTCAAGTCGATGGATTCTATGGCATTACATATGAAATTAGATGCCCTTTTCATCTGCTATGCATTGGGACTGACCATCCTGAACAAAGAAATTGGTCTTCTCCGAGTTCTGATGCACTTAGAGAGAAATTGAGATAAATATTTAACCATCCTTCCCCGTGCCCTTGCGGATCTGTGTGGGATCTGTGAGCCGGCTAATCGAACACTGGGTGCATAAATTCAGCTACTCATCCCTCAGCCACAGAAGAGGTTCAAGTTAGTACAGAAAGAACATTCTTCTTCTTCACCTGAAACATAAAGCAAAACAAAACTTGGCAAGACCGTTTTAAGGTATCAGGTTTATAAAGAGCGTTGACACAAATCTATTCATTTTACGATGAACCATTGACATTTGCGCAACTCTGTGCTTATAAAGTTGCATCAGAAACTCGTTAAAAAACAACCACCACGTATACATTTTGCTGTTAAAAAAAATAGGTACACATATTTCCTAATCCATGGATTTTCTAGTCACAGAAAGGGCTAAGTCAGAAAAGAAAAAGTCAGCCATAGAAAAGCATTATATTAGCCAAATGAACCAAATCAGGAAAGGAGAACACTATTTGTAATTTCACCAGCCAAGTTAAACATGACACAATTACAGCCAATCTTTGGGGACCGAGTTAGTAGTAATTGTGCCTTGTTTAACTTGGCCAATTAAGGACCAAACCCTTTTTCTAAATTGCCTATTCCAAAGCAATCACACCTTTGCACCCAGAATTTTTTTCAGCTTGCCATTTTTAATTTAGGTATTTTACTACTTAATGGATGTATGTGTACATGGACCCATACCTAAATATTTGCACATAATACAACATTAATATGCATTGGAATTGGGCAGAATAATTGGCTTCTTATTATAAGAGGCTGTTTAACCAGATCAGGGTCATATATGTTTTTACATGTCCAATAACTTCTAACATCTGAAGAAAATATCTAAGCTGTGAAATAGATTGCCTGAAGGAAGATTCCTGGAAAATAGCTAATATAACGTGGGAAAGAAAAAAGTAACTTCCATTAGGGCTCCAATATCGAGCAAGAGTAGAGAAGAGAACCACAGTTTCGTGAGTCTATCAACCATGAGTGTTTATTTGTTTTGTCGCCATGAGCCAGCTCATACTTACCGAATACCCATCCTGTGCAGAGAACTGATCTTAACTGGGCCCTGGGTGATTCCAACCAGAGCTCTAGAAATGATCCCTGTTTCAAGAAGCAGCTACTCTAAGAAGAAAGCAAGAAGAAACCCAAATTGTGTGGGGCGTAAATACAAGGGACTGGAAGCTGAAATCAGCCACTCAACTTTCTACAGTGGGATAACAGTCTCAGACATAAGCTTGAGCATTAAGACTTATAATTCAGAAAAGGAAAAAAGAAAACATTTGCCTGCAGGACACAGGCATAGCTCTATGAACTGAGTCTTACGGAGTTAGTCCAGAAAAGGGCTTCTGGGGGAGTCCAGGAGAGTCCAGGAGAGTGAGCACTGGAAAGAAGGGTAAGAAGCCTTACAACCAAAGGGACTGAATGAAAGTTACCTTGGTAGGAAAATACACACACACACACACACACACACACACACACAGGAGGTGCTGTAAACTAAGGGAAATGTATCTTTCCAATGCCTTTAGGAATTAAGGACAGATGTGTCTTTACGTGAAGTGTGGACCTGCGTATGTAGGCTACAGTAGACTTCCATTTTCAAGATCTAAGGACATTTTCTGCCTAATGGAAGGAGCAGCTGCTTAACAATTTTGATACCGGGGCGTCTGGGTAGCGCAGTTGTTAAGCGTCTGCCTCCGGCTCAGGGCATGATCCCGGCATTCTGGGATGGAGCCCCACATCGGGTTCCTCCGCTAGGAGCCTGCTTCTTCCTCTCCCACTCCCCCTGCTTGTGTTCCCTCTCTCGCTGGCTGTCTCTGTCTCTGTCGAATAAATAAATAAAATCTTTTTAAAAAAAAAAGAATTTTGATACCATGTTGCATGTATTATGGTTAATTTTATAATCGGCTTTCCTGCACACACATTCTAGCCTTTGTGAAGATAGAAACCTTAACACTGTCCTCTGTTCTGACCAGTGCAAAGACTTGGTGACAGAGGGAGGTCATCTGAGTGTAGGGTAAAGTCATGGCCAAAATGAAATGGAAACTCCTGAGCTGAGGCGGTGTGGCTGGCATGGTGGGGTGAGGGGGCAGGAGAGCCGGACCCTCGGCAGGCCCATATCTTGTTGCATGAGACATTCACAGAAGAAGTGGCATGGAGGTGGAGGGCATGAGTCGGCTGAAAAAAATGTTCTAAAAGAGAATTAACTTTGTGACCAGTAAAGGGAAAGACATGGAGAAAGAGAAAGACAGTGGTACATAAAGGGGTGTGTGCAAATGGTGTCAAATGAACAAAGTTCTGCTCTCTAAGTCTTTGCCTTCCTTTAAATATATGAGTGTAGTTATCATGTCTTTTCATTCCGATGATTTTTATTGACATCTTGGGGCCTTGCTGGGCTGGAGGGACTGTTCCTCCCAGGACTGACCAATTCCTGCAGATAGCAAAGAACTCACCAGCAAGCAAGCATGCCTTGTCTGTGCAAACCAACTGGTCCAGAGCCCACACCCCCACCCATGTGCTCTATGGGGTTCTCACACTCTGGGCCACTACCCACTTGCCCTCAGCATCCTACGGTCAGTACCATGGACTAAATGTTTGCATCCCCAAAACTCATATACCAAAATTCTAATCCCGGTGGGATGGTATTTGGAGGGACTTTGGGGGAAGTAATCAGGTCATGAGGGTGGGGCCCTCATGAATGAGATTAGTGCCCTTGGGAGAAGAGGCCTGAGAGTTGGCTTGTTCTCTTTCTGCACTGTGAGGACACAATGAGAAGTGGCAGTCTCTGCCTGGAAGAGGCTCTCACCAGAGCCCAACCCTGCTGGCACCCTGATCCCAGATTTCCAGCCTCCAGAACTGTGAGAAAGAAATGTTCAAGCCACCACCTAGTGTCTGGTAGTGTTTTCTAGCAGTCCAAACTGATGACAACAGCCGGGTGCTGAATAGCTGGGGACAACCCCTATGTCTCAGAGCCCATGGAAGTTACTCAAACTAGCCAATCTGAAACCTGCTTACCCTGCCTCACCCATTTCTCCTCGCAGAAACCACAATAAATGATATGCCTGCATTTTCCCCTTATTCTTTCTGTCTCCTGACAGATTACTGCAGCTTCCTCCTGTGACCTCCTCTGGGCCCCACCCTGGGAACCGTAACAAACTATCTGTCCAATGGCAAGCATCTCCTCATCCGTTGGCCTCACCATGTGTGAATAAGAGCAAAACCTACATTCTAAACAGTGAATGATGGGCAAATATGAGATGGGAAAAGGCCACAGGGAAAGCGACATCTCCAAAAAAAGAGTTGAACAGGGCAGCTGGGAAAAGTGGGAGACAGAGGCCACGTGGGAGGTGCCTGGACAGCACAGTACCAGCTTCAGCCACTGTGAGTGAAGGACCCAAATGAAAGACATCTGAAAAATGGAACTAACATTGCACAGGCAAATCCTGCTTTTGTATTTCTTTTCTTGCCTTACAGTTTGTTATGTGTGATTTCCCGGTAAGTATGTTTGTGTCTTCTAGTCTTATGATCAGATAGTAGCAAGAGTTGGTGGTCTTAACTGCAGTGTATTTCAGATAGTCTCGGGATTGCTAAGATAAAGAGAGGGTAGTGGTGGGCTGGAGAAGGGGGCTCAGGGGAAGGGAGAAGGATACGCCAGCCATGGAAGCTTCCTGCCACCCGTCACTCCATTAGACCAATGTTGTCTTTGCCTTCTGAAAAATCAAATCAAAGCACAGCGCTGTCCTACCTGAAATACTTCGATTTCTGCTACTACAATGTCCGGTGTGCAAACGCATCCCCAGTTGAGTTGGAACCTACTTTTTCGGGGCTCTCGCCCAGTTGACCTACTGAACCTTCAATTTCATGGAATTGTTCACCATTTCTTGAACAGACCATCCCTTTGTAACCAGTGGAGCACAAACTGAAGACCAGTAGGGGAATGGGAAAGTCATCTTATCTTTAAGATGGACCAAACCCTGGTCACCAAAAAGGTAAGGCTGATAAGAACATGATTGGAAAACATGGTTTCCTCTAGATGCTGAATCTGTCCCCTCGTCATCCCAGAGAGAAAGATGTGGATGGAATTGCAGACCACATGCAGATTCCCTTATGCAACCGGCTGCCCAGGCACAGAAAAACACTGGGAGAAACAAAAAGAGAGAGAGAGAGAGCCACAAAGATGGCCAGGCTGCATACACTGTTTGCTACAGGGAAACTGGAGGTACGAGAGAAGTCAGGGCTCCCCTCCATGCCTTTTATAGCAGGGCTGAGGCATGGGTCAGCGAATGTCAAGTTCTGATTCACCATGGGGTAGAGGGCATCTGTAAATACAGTTCTCTTCCTCCAGCCTGAATCTGGGAAGGATTGAAGTACCTCCCTTTGATTCTAGGAGTAAAAAGCAGAGTTTCTCCATTATCCTTAGCAAGTAAGCTCTTTAAAAAATAAAAATAAAAAAAATCTCTTTTCCCCATTGCTCGCTTCCAGGATGGGAACCATATTATCCACCAATGTTTAGCACAGTGGGTGGTTAGCAATAATAAGTTATTATTTAGTGAATAACGAATGAATGGATGGGTCCCAGGCAGAAAGAAGAGAATGTATAGAGACTTTGATATCTTTATAATAAAGACCAAAAAATAAGCCATCATGACTCTCACATGCCTCATATCATTAAATCCTCGAAACAACCCTGGGACTTGGGATTATTCCCATTTTTGTCATGAGAAAACTGAGGGTCAGAGAGATCAAATCAACCCCCTACGTGCACATAACTGGCAATGTGACAGCACTAGGACCGGACCCAAGTCGTTCAGCTCTGAGCAGATGATCCCAGAGCTTCTAGTTAGTCTCACACACATACTCGTCCCATGAAGACGGAAAGATAACTGGAGAGGGAAAGAATAGGGGTCTGGCTACCAGGTTTTACTCTGCCTAAGAAGGAACCAAAGTTCATATTCGAAGATGTAAGTAATACCCATGAAGCAGTAAGAAAAAGACAGAGAACTCAGAAGAGTGAGGGCCAAAAGTTATAAATATCTAATCCATGAAAGAGAAATGCCTCAACGTTTCTAGGAATCAGGAAACACACATTAAATCAGAAAGATGTCCTGATACCCAACATGGTAAAAGTTTAAGAAGTCTGATGATATCAAGTGTTGCCGAGGACAGGAGGATATGACATGGGGACCGTTGTACACACTCCCGATGGGACTGTAATGTGGGACAGCCACTTAGGAAGACAGTTGTCAGTTTCTATTAAAATTTAAGATGCATAGATGCATATTTTCTGTGACCCAACAGTGATCTAGAAAGTGGACTCTGTGTATCTCAGGGGACACGCATGATTCATTGAGTATTGGGAAAGTATGATAACTTCTATTTATGTTTAACTTTATGTCATCCTCTTAAATTTCTTGTTGAGAGGCTGGTTTGTGGAGAAAGTGCTCTTTTAGGGCAAAAGCACTGGTTCCCAGCTGGTAGGAAGGTTGGCTGCCAGAGACTCATGGCTCAGCATCTAGGGAATTGCCCTCCACCCTGCGGGGCTGCCTCGCCCACCCTGGGCAACCTGTACCTAATGACTGTCCAGTATGGGGGTTGCCCTCATCCCTTGCCTCAATTCTAGTTGGCTCTAAAGGGCCATCCCAGCCCCTGAAACCCTGAGGGATCAGCACTCTGTAGTAACTGCATTGCAGTTGACCTTCGGTCTGCCTGCCCTACTTTCCCTGCTAAAATTCCGGCGTGCAAATCTCAGGGCCTCAGTGATTTGTTTCTTGGGGAGCTGACCGAAGGGAGTTCAATAACGCACACCCTGGTATAAAAGCGCATACATGTAATTTACAAATATTTAAATGCCCATCTAGTTTTGGTACCTGCTCAAAAATGTGTTTTACTGATAACGTGCCTGATCCCAGAAGTTTCCAGATGAAGGCCCATTGTAGGGTGAGTGGTGACCCCTCAAAAGTCCTATGTTGAAGTCCTAACCCCCAGCCCTTCAGAATGTAATCTGTTTGGTAATAGGGTCATTCCAGTTGTAATTTGTTAAGATGAGGTCATATGGAGTAGGCTGGGCCCAGTATGAGCGGTGTCCTCATAAAAGGGAAATGTGGACACAGAGACACGCACACAGGGAGGCCGCCGTGTGATGGCTGGAGTTATAGTCGCACAAACCACGGAGCTACCAGAGGCTAGCAGAGAGGCCTGGACAAGATCCTTCTCTCGTGCCTTCCATGGCAGCCTGACCCTGCCGACACCTCCATCTCGGACTTCTAGCCTCAGCAACCCTGAGGCATGAAGCTTCTGTCGTGTGTGGTTCTTTGCTCTGTCAGGGCGAGCAAACGAATCCAATGCCTGAAAGAAACAGTCACAAACACACACGGGGACACACTCTTCGCAAATTCGCAATCGCAAAGCAGAAAAAAAATTATAAACGACTGAAACGTTCATCGGCAGCTAGATAAAATATAGCATATTCATGTTAGCGATACTTAACCGCAGTTTAAAAGAATGCGGTAGGTTGCATCACAGAGACACAAAACACTCGGTGAACGCTCTTACTGAGTCCAAAAAGGAGGGAGCTGAATGACACGCCTAGAACAATACCACTTAATTTATGTTTAAGAACTAGAAAAGAATGCCGCATCCTTTCATAAATGTGTCTTTGAATATGAATACACAGAAAAGGGACTGGAAGGATGTGGTCTCAACTCAATTAATTAAAAAAATTATTAGGCACTTTAGTCCATAAAATGCAGATTCCCAGGGCTCTATCTCCAGGGATTCTGACTCATGGGTCTACAGTGAAGCCCAATGATTATCTTATTTTTTAAAGGTTTTATTTATTTATTTTGAGAAAGAATGAGAGTGAGAAAGAGNTGAAGGGGAGGGTAGAGGGAGAGGGATGGAGAGAATCTCAAGCAGATTCCCCGTTGAGGGCAGAGCCCGATGCTGGGCTTGATCTCAAGACCCTGAGATCATGACCTGAGTGGAAATCAAGGGTCAGTTGCTTAACAGACTGAGCCGCCCCAGGTGCCCTAGGATTACCATTTTTATGAAGCATCCTGGAGTGATTACCATGCTCTGGGTTACCATAGGCTCTAATACGAATCAGAGAAAATGCAAGCACGCCCATTTGCTAACAAAGCTGACTCCTGAAGTCTTTTCACAGTTCTGATTGAGGAGAAAGGAAAGAGAAGAGGTGATGTGGAGTGTCTTTCCCCTCTGGGAGAGGTGGTCCCCGAGAGCAGACCTCCCTGTCGCGAGGGCCTGGCAACTGCCGGCCAGGACCCCAGCTATAATGAGCAGCCTCTCCCCCCGCCTGTCCCCATGGCCTGGCATATGGTTGGTTCTCTGGTTTTTAACTATTTTGAGAATTGTGTTATAAATAATTTATCCCCCAAATTAAAAATGTTTTTCTTTCAGTTAAAATTTTATGTGCGACTTGACAAGATGGCATATCCAGGCCTCCCTCTCTCTCTCCCCTCCCCCTCCCCACCCCACACACCACTCAAGTTACTGTTCCTTGTTCATGTTCCCGTTGGACTTCACACATACACGATCGTAACAATTATAATAGATCGTAGGTGTGTGTGTGTGTGTGTGTGTGGTTTCCACTGGCTGCAGCCTCCTCATCGTGGTGAGCAATGGTGCTTGGCACCATATTTAGCACGTGTCACTCATTCATTCATTCATTCACTCATTCATTCACTTATTCTACAGACATTTGTGGAAAGGCTGTTGTGTGATGGGCATTCTGCCAGGCGCTGGTGAGACAGCTGTGAAAAAGAGTAGGTTTGGCCCTTAGAAGTTTACACTCTGGGAAAACAGTCATGGTTAGTTGGACTGAAACGTCCCTCTCAGTCTCTACGATCTGATGAATGAAGTCACAGAAATGTGTGATAAATTTATTATAAAATAAGACAAGGTTCAAACTGAGGGCTTCAGAGGGGCGGGGGGTGGGGGATGGGATAGACCGGTGATGGGTAGTAAGGAAGGCACGTATTGCATGGTGCACTGGGTGTTATACGCAACTAATGAATCATCGAACTTTACATCGGAAACCGGGGATGTACTGTATGGTGACTAACATAATATAATAAAAAATATTATTATATTAAAAAAAGGACAAGGTTTTTAACACAGAAGGACTTGATGACGAGAGCAGACATTGAGATATTCTTCAGAACACGTTCTATCAAAGACAAAGGTGTCAGCCGCGCCTCATACCCACACTCGCCCTCCTGTTTCCACGTCGGGTTAGTGCTATTTGAATTTCACCACCAGGTCCCAGAACGGCTGAGCCAGATCCGGGGTCCCACAGCCAGGGACTGCCCGGTGACACCATTACCAGCATCATCATCTGTAGGACTCTGGAGACCCCTGGCCTCATTTTGGGAGAACACACCGAATACAGTAGGACTTTATCTTCGAAGCGGTTGGAATAGTAGGAAGAAGAAAGAGCCACACATCTATGCTCTGATTCATCATGCCTCAAACTGGAGGAAGGTCATAAACCAGAAAGAAAGCCGGAGAGCTTAAAGGGTAAAGCAAATAGGAATACTGAGGCGAGAAGCTTATCCCAGATGCGGCTTCCAGAGGCCTGGAGAAGAGAGGAGGGAGGAGGAAGGTGGGGAGGGGGAAGGTGGGAAAGTGGCAAAGGGACAGGAGTGGGACGGGGTAAAGGCGGACAGGGAGTGGCCAGGGAAGGAAGCAATGGTCCGCACTCGCGGAGGAGTAATGGACACACATCTGTCATGGCAGCTACACAGCAGGCTTTGAAATGAGAACACTGAAGTAAATCGAAGCTTCCCAGTCCCCTGGGGGCTGAGCCTGGCCTCCCCCCAGGGGGACTCCCTTGCCTCAGGGCTGCAGGCGCAGAGCTGCTGAACGAGCCAGGACCACAGCTCTGCTCTCTTTCCCTGAGGACAGGGAGGCGCCTGTGGTCGCTTCCATCCAGGTGTCTGCGGGGCACTGTGGTCATGCCCAGGGAGTCTGTGCGGGGATGTTCCTGGCTGGCCTTGTGTCTTTCCAGTGTGTTTTACTCAGGAGCAGATCTCTGTTAGCCTATGTAGCAACCTTGTGCAGGTCTGAAAAAGGCAGCCTCTCTGCGCAGACCAATTAGAAATAGATGTCCCTTCCTTGGGGTCTGTGAGCCGAGTCCCAGGCAGGGCACAGGCTCGAGGGGGCCCTGGCTGTTTTCTTCTATTTAGGCACCAACTGCAGAGCCCTCATGGGGCTGGTAGGGCTCTGCACGAGGGAGAGGGAGAGAGTGGAGACCAAGGAGCCAGGCCCAGGCATCCGTCTGGGTGGAAGGACAGCTCGAATTTTCTCCACGATGTGGAGAGTAAACCGCATCAGGGAGCAACTCTCCTCTTTTAATATCAGGCATTGAATTATTCAACAGCGCTTTGATTGGGAAGCTGGTCGGCCCCACTCCTATTAATCAAATGGCCAAAGCATACATTGGCTTTCAAAAGGTAGTTAGAAATGAATTTTATCCTTTAAAAAGGACGAATAAAAGATGAAGTACCAACCTGAAATCCTTACAATGGAACACCTAAGAAAGAAAGACAGTCATAATAACGGGTAAAACCTTCATATTGATGATATGCCTATCTGTGAGTGGTCCAAAGTCTCTTTCTGTATTTTAAATGTACCCGTGCCTCTCCACCTGTCTGTGAGATCGGGTGGGCAGGTATTATCATTCCCATTATTACCAGAACAGACACAGAAAAAGGAAATGCTTTGTAGGAGCTCACATAGCCCATTAGCATCTGAGACAGAGGAGGATTCGGCCTCCTGCTGCCCAGTCCTGACAAGATCATGTCACTCGAAAGTGACCCAAAGAGGAGCAGAAGAAAGACCCGCGTTGCTTCTGAGTCTCTCTGTCTTAGATGCGCATATTTACCAGCTGAAATGAATGATGCTCCGTTTATTGTTATTAGTAGACATCCCAGTGTCCACATCACAGACAGTTACGTAAGACAGACCTTACTGCTTACTCCGCTGCCCGGGACTGACCAGCTTCCAGAAGGAGCCGACGAGGCAGGGCTCAGGGCCTCGGGGATAGGCACACCACGGATGCCTGAATTACTGATGAGACATTTGTCTGTTATTAATAATAACTATTTCATTAGGCGTTCACTGTTTGCAGGGAACTGTGCTCCGTGGTTGATGTAATTTGTCTCTTGAAAGTCTTATCACAAACTTGAGAAGGAAATATGATTGTCCTCCATGACCACAGATGTTAGAAGACCCGTCCAAGTCCATACAGATATGGATTCTTTTCTATATCCTTGCAAATACTAACAAATGCTGCTATGAATGAAATCCGTTTATTCGGGTTTTCCAGAGAAACTGAACCAATGAGATATACGTGTATGTGTATATATATATACATATATATATAGAGAGAGAAAGTGTATATATATATATATATAGAGAGAGAGAGAGAGATTGAGATTTATTATAGAAATTGGCTCATGTGGATACGGCCGAGAAGCCTCATTATCCGCTGCCTGCAAGCTAGAAAGCCAGGAAAGTAGTTATACAATTCAGTCTCAGTCCGAAGACATGTGAATCAGGGAGCCAATGGTGTAAGCCCCAGCCTCAGCACAGAAAGGCCCAGAACCAGTAAGACTGATGTCCAAGAGCAGGAGATGGATGTGCCGGCTCAAGCAGAGAGAGAGAATTTATCCTTCCTCTGCTTTTTCATCCTATTTGGGCCTTTGGGGGATGCCCACCCCCGTTTATGAGGGGCCGCCTTCTTTACTCAGTTTACCCATTCAAACACTCATCTTTGCCAGAGAGTCTCTTACAGACCCACCCAGAAATTATGTCTCCCCAGTTCTCGGGACATAGAGCCCGGTCAAGTTATCACATGAAATTAACTACCATGTCAATTTACCTCCCCACCTGAAGTTTTCATGAAGTAGAGTAGATTAGCCTAGAGAATATTAGAGTGCATCCCAGACAGGGAAACAGTTGTTTCAAGCGTGTGTGTGTGTGTGTGTGTGTGTGTGTGTATTCACATACCGCTGGGTGTGATGTAGTCTGTTTTTTGTAGGTCACAGCAGAAAAGCCTGAGAAGCACCAATTAAGGGGGACAGTCCTCTCTTGTCACTCAGCTTCCTGAGCTTGGCCTTCTTCCTGATCATGGCCTCTTCAAAAAGACATCGTGCATCTTGGAACACACCGACTTGCTGAACTATGGACAGCAAAACCTAGAAATCTTCCCGTCAACTGCCCCTGCCTCCTGGGTTTTAGCTCATTTCAGTTTTTGGATTACATGTAGCCTCGTTGTAAGGGCCTGTGTGATCTGAAGTTGCGGAGGCAGACCTGGAGTCCACAAGTAGGATGGCGGGAGATGACATCATTAATAATTCAATCATTGAGGCTTGGAGCAGGCTTGGAACCTGCAAGAGTAGAAGGAGCACTTTTCAACTTTAAACCAAGGCCATCAGAGGCTTTGGCGTTAGTGAGTGAATGTATATCTGAGCTAAGCTGGCTGGGAGCACGAGACACGCAGTCAATCGAATTCAAAGGTGGCCACAATGTGACCCAAGGCTCTCTTCCACTGCAGTCAAGTTTAGCGGGGAACGTCTGGGCTGCAGCAGAGAAAGGAGAAGCAGGAGGTCCCGCTGGGAGGAGGGAGATTGAGTGCAGATACACACATCTGGGAGAGGATGTTCCTACCCCTGGTCCTGTTTTCAGAGTCCCGGGGGTGGGGGCGCAGCAGAGAAAGAAATGTGAATGCACCGTCAATGGGCAGGGACAGGGATGGGAGACAGCTGAGCTGGGTTCAATACTTTCCCTCCCCTCTGTCTCAGTCAACTCGGGCCGCCAACACAGAATACCATGGACAGGGTGGCCCAAACGATAGATATTTGTTTTCCTACAGTTCTGGAGGCTAGCGTCTGAGAACACGGCACCTGCATGGTCGGATTCTGATGAGAGACCACTTCCTGGCTTGCAATGGCCTCCTTCTTGCTGTGTGTTCATGTGGCTGAGAGTAAGCAAGCTCTCTGGTGTCTCTTCCTATAAGGCCATGGATCCCATAGGATCAGGACCCTACCCTTATGACCTCATTTAACCTCAATTCCTTCTGTAAAGGTTCTATCTCCAAACACAGTCCCACTGCAGCTAGGACTTCAACATACGGATTTCGGCGGAGGGACATAATTCAGTCCCTAGCATCCCCCCTTGGGCACATACCCGAACACAACACTGACCCCTTTGTCCTTCATTCACAACAGCTAGGACTCGTGGGAGCCCTACCAGCAGAATATAAGCATTATCTGGGTAGAGAAAGTCGTTAAGACGTTGGAAGTGTCCCATTGGCAGGGATGGAGACCGCTTGGTGTGCTAAGAATTACCTGATTCTGTTGTGAATTTCCTTTCCATTTCCCATCCAGGCAGCCATCCTTTTGTTTCCCCCAGGACTAAGAAGGAAAAATGAAAAAAACAAAAAACAAAAAACCCACATGCATACGTTATATAGATCCCCAGAGGGTAGGATTATTGGGGTCTTTCAGTCTCTAACTTATAACACGTCTTGAATGCTTGAATTTTTAACCAATGCCATGAATGACTTTGTAATTAAAAAAAGTAACACTTTATAAAAACAGCATAAAAACACTTTATAAAAACACACATAGTAATAACACAAGCAACTCGCTGAGTAAAGTACACAAGGGTGATGCAAGCTCTTGGCTCACATTCTGTGAAGGGCTATGAAATGGTGGGATCTGGAGAAAGGGACGTCTCTGCGGGGGCTCTTTCCCAGCCTATGACATGACTTCAGAGGGGAGAGTAAAAACACTCTTTCTCTACACGACAAGAAAGTCAGAGAAACACCTTGGGTATGATTGACGGTGGTGATGATGCCCACCTGGACTTCTGGCTGGAGGTGAACTTGGTCAGAAGCCACCCTAGAAACTTCTAGAATAGAAGTCCTGTCACCTGATTGGGCTGGGGCCTGGCTTCTCAGGACGCCATCCGGCACTTGACTCCCTTCCCTCACCCCAGAAGGGTGGCTGAAATTTGGGACTGCTTTCAACCATGTCCTGAGTGCTAATAAAGCATCCTTTCAGTTGGGCAAGCCTTCCACAGACGCTGGGGTGGAAACCAGCCGTGGAGCAATGAAAGGGTTTTATTAGAGTCCAAAGTGTCGGTAGTGGGAGCCCTGGGCTCGGCTGTATTAAACTGTAGCTCTTCCCGCAGCCCCCTCATTCTCGCCAGAGCTATTGCCGGCCGGAATGAGGAGCTCACGGGGCTGAGGGGAGCGCTCTAAGAAGGAAAGATGAGTCCAGATCTGGGAGGGGTGCCTCTGCTATCACTTTGCAGAAGAGCTTAGGACCAACGGTCGTATGAAGCACACGTTACGGAGAAACTCAGGGCCCCACGTGCTGTGGTTGCTGAGGAACTGGGCCGCATTCCGCTGCAGCCAGCATCGAGCCCTGCGTTCGGGAACAGAGCTCCCTTGTGCATTTAGAGAAATAACAAAGCCCTAGTGGGAGGGGCCTCATTCCCACAGGGGTTCTCAGCGCTTCTCAGCCAAAAAGCTGTAGATCCTTCTAGCAAGGATGGTACCAGTGACCCAGTCAGCGCCCAGGTTCCTGAGATGTATGTCTATAGAAAATCCTCACTGCTGCTGGGAATTCTCCACCATGCAGCAGAGGCAGGGGAAGGGCTCCGTGATCCCAGAGAAGGATCCAGAAGGGTCTGGCTAACCGTCCCATGCTGTCTGTCTCCCCAGGTCTCCTTTGGTTCCCTTTCTCCTGTTGGCTCAGAGGAGTCCGTGCAACTGTGGACAACCCGGGTGTGTCCCATCCTGGCCACCTGGTGCAGCCCTGGGCCAGGGCCGTGGATGGGCCGTCCTCCCCTCCCCCTCGCCAGCTGCAGGGAGCTCTCTCTGCAGGCAGCAAAGCCCCTGGCTCAGGGATTGGCCTGAGGCTAGATACCGATGCGGGGAGGGGGGGGGGCTCTCTGTTCCTGGGTTGAGGCTCAGGCTGCCCAACACGGGCAGTGGCACACTCCCAGGTCTCTCGTGTGTATGAGTCCCCTGTGGCTGCTGTAACACACGAGCACAAACCTCGTTGCTTAAAGCAACAGACGGGTATTTTCTCACAGCGCTGGACGCCAGAGGTCCAAAATCAGTGTCAGCAGGGCCTCACTCGCCCTGGAGTTTCGGGGAGAAGATCCTCCCTGGCCTCCCCCAGCTTCCGGTGGCCCCAGGCAGTCCCCGGCTTGTGGCTGCCCCACTCCAGCGTCTGCCTTGTCTTCCGCCACCTCGTGCACACGTGGCTTCACCTCTCCTGCCAGTCTCCCGCCACCCTCTGCCTCTGCCTGACAAGGACATTTGTCACTGGACTTAGTGCTCACCAAGGAATCCGGGATGATCTCATCTCAAGATCCTTAGTTTCATTGCCTCTGCAAAGAGCCTGCCTCCAATTCAGTCAGGTTCGCGGGCTCCAGCGGGCATGTCTCGGGGACCCTCATTCAAGCCACTGCCATATGTTGCCTGGAAGGGAAATCAAGTCCTAGAAAGCAGAGGAGGCCCACTGCTGGGGGGAGGATGTGGGAGATCCGGGAGTTAGTCAGCCATGGGTGTGAGTTCCGGCTTCATCAGTTATTAACTCTGTGACGTCAGACTTCTGTTACTTAATCTGCTAAAGATGCAATTTCCTGGGAGCGGGGAGGGCAGTGCATTGGCTGCTGTGAGAATTAAAGAATATTTATACCCTTAGCTCAGTGCCTGCACCTGGCTGATGCTTAATAAATAGCAGTCACTTGAGTATTGCGTTCTTTCCAGAAGAATACAGGGATCAACTCCCTATCTGTCCCGGTGGGTCTGCCCTCTGAGCAGGGCCCTGCGTGGCGGCCGTTCCCCCCAGGCTCTCTTGGCCTGGGCCCCTCCTGGAGTCTTGTGCCGGCTAGCGAGAGCCTCGGGGCAGAGTATCTCCCCGACCAAGAATGAATGGAGCCACGGCTGTCCTCCCCTGAGAGTGGTGGCGAGCAAGGTGTGCGTGCTCAGAGAGCTGAGCAGGTCCAGCGCGCCAACCTGCAAACGCAGTCATGATGGAAACGAGAGAAGCTGAGAGGAGCGGGGTGCTTCACAGGAAGCCTCGGGACAAACGTGCCCGGTTTGATTTGCTGTGAAAATGCATCCAGGGTATCAGAATATGATGTTGTAAGACTGGGCGTCTCCTATGCACACCGTTCTTTTAAAGCCAACAGGACACCTGTTGCTCATTGTGGCCATTGAGCTTCTAGTCCCCGCCGGGTACCTGGTGAATCCCTGCCAGGTACAATGCCAAGCAATCAATAAATATTATCATGAGCCCTTCATAAAACCGTGTGAAATAGACATTATCATCCCACTTCCCAGTTGAGAAAAGCCACGTTCAGAAGGAGTCATTGTCCTGGGTCGCCCGATAGGTGGCGGTAAGGCCGGGAGAGGAAAGCGTTCTTCCCAGTTTCTGAGCACCCCCCGCCCCGATCTGTCCACTTATGTATATTGTCTCCTGTTTTTGATCTTTCCTTGTTAATCAGAAAAACATCCTGTTCATCTATCGTTGCTATTCTTAAGTTAGTAAGCTTTGAACTTGCACACCCCAAGTTTGCTCCTTGAATACAGACACTGAATCCTGTCATGGGCCAGGCACCGTACTAGCATGGAGGCACCATGGGCCCTACAGAGAACAGGAGAGAAAGCTCATGTCCCAGGTCATATCTTCCCCTGTTATGCCACATTGCCTCTCCTGTTTGGGCCAGAGGGGATAATCGGAACTAGCACAGATCAAGAAGATGGAAGACCGAAAATTCCTTTCCTAAAGCATCAGGATCATGTGGGTCTCTTAAGAAAATACCTGCCATCACTGTAGATTAAATAGTGATTTCTCCAATGATCAGGACGTCAGAGAACCTGGCTGTGGCAGCAACATTGCTACATGAGGAGGCCGTGTGGCTTTCTGACCAGGGGGTCGGGCCACGTAATCACCACCCCACCTTCTTCGCTCTGACATTTAACCAACTGACCCGAATTCTCCACTGCAATCCACTGTCTAGACAAATGAATCCCGAAGCCCATTTTGAAAGTTTGAGGTGTGGAGTTGTGTTTCTCATCCCAGGCCCTATGTTCTCTTGGTGATATGTTACTTAGGCAATTGTGCTTTGTTTCCGGACCTCTGATTCATTTGTCATTTGCAGACACTTGACCTTGGCCTCGGTTAGTCATGTTCACTTCTGTAAGAGACAGGCACACCTCTAAGATCTAGAGGTGTACTTAATTATGAGCTCTATGTTTCCCTTGAAAAGTGACAAACAAATTGAGAAACTGGAAATTGAATTCTTCTTTCAACGTAGTAGACGAGGATGTGCGCATTATTATAAAAAGAGGATGCAACCTATTTTTATTTGGTAAATATGAATTTTTATATAGGCAGATTACTTTAATGTGAAACGCAACAATTTTTAAAAACCCACGCAAGTTGGTCTTGTTTGTCTATGATAGAGGCTGGGCACAAATTTTCTGTTTTTCTTAGAAACGTCAAGAAAGGTAGTTTTCTCTTCCTGGTTGATTTGCTGACTATCAATGGCTGTATTTATTTTGTGATAAGTACAGGAATTCTACATTTCTTTTTTTTTTTTTTTTGAGATTTTCTTTATTTGCCAGAGAGAGAGAGCACAAGCAGGGGGCACAGCAGGCAGAGGCAGAGGGAGAAGCAGGCTCCCCGCTGGGCAGGGAGCCCGATGTGGGACTCAATACCAGGACCCTGGGATCATGACCCGAGATGAAAGCAGACGCTTAATCAACTGAGCAACCCAGGCATCCCAAATTCTACTATTTCTAATCCTTAAAAAATCCTTCAAGAGCAGTTATCATGTGCCCATTTTGCGGATGGGGAAAATGAAATTCAGGGAAAGTATGTCATTTCTGCAAAGCCATTTGAATGGAAAGTGGCAGCTGCAGGTTTCAAGCCCAGTTCAGTCTAAATCCAAACGGTTACACTTTTTCCATGACATATGGAAGAGAGAAAAAAATGGACAATATGCAGACGGTTTAATAAAACATGCCCAGGAACGAGCAAGGAGGAAGTGGTCTGTAAGACTGCTTTCTCCACAAAGCATGGAAGGTGAGTGGACTCAGTCCGGTTCACACCAAAATGTCTTTGTGTGAATTAGAAAAAGGATACCCCCTCCCTGATGGGTACGACCCAACATGCACGTGGCTTATTGCATAGGGGAGCCCGGCCATAGGGAACACGCTACACACAGCTGCCCTATGGATGGAGAAGGGTCAGCACATGTAAGCGGTGTCTGCAGGAGACCAGGAGGGGTCTTGGGATGCTGGACTGCCTAGTGATCAGAAAAAGGCTGCATTATTTATTTGATGATCTCCAACAATGGAGATTTCACCCTCTCTTTTCTTTTGCAAATAGTTCAGCGGCCAGAGGGAAGCTCTTCCTATGGTTTAGCCTGATTTCCGAGTGCCAAGTTCAGTGAGAGAGACTGACCACGCTTCCCAGAGCTGGTCTGGCTGGAAGCCAGGGCAGAAGGAATGCATCATCCTTATTGTTACTAAATTGTCCCAAAAGAAAGTTCAAGTAGTCTTCTCTGTAATGTATTTACTTCTCACAACTTGGCCGCCAATCTGATAACGTGCGCCCTGGACCGCTGTCTCTCAGCTTCTCCATCTCTTCTGGGTCTCTGCTCAAACTACAATCTATCTGTGAGGTCTGGTTAGTAATAGTCAATAATAATTAATAATAGTAATAACAATAATGCAAAGACGGAGACAAAGGAGAAGGAGGAGGAAGAGGGGGATGAAGAAATCAAAATCATATGAACTAAGATAATAGAGCTCTGTTCCACATGGGGAAGGAAGAGGGGCCAGTGCTAAGGAGGAGAAAGAAGTATTCACAAATAGAAGAAGACGACGTTGAACTTCAAGGGACTGACCAGAGAACTTGATAGAATGTTCCATTTGAAGATCATCTTAATGATGCAGTAAAGGTGCCTAACATTTGCAAAGATTTTACATTCTTCATGCACCATCTCATTTACTAGTAAGAACAGTCTTGTCAGGTGTGTGTTAGCAGATGCCCACTTTATAGGTGAGCAAATGGAGGTTAAGAAGGTCCAAGACCCTGAAGTTGGCTCCTGCCCGTTCTCTCTCTCTTACCACTTGCAGACTTTTTTTAAGCATCTTGGGAGCAGGGCTTGGCCCAGAATTTGATATTAACAGATGATTTATAAGTATTTTTTTCAGGATTAGGTGAATTAAGGGACACCAGGCTGGTTCCGTTGGTAGAGAGTGCGACTCTTGATCTTGGGGTTGTAAGTTCAAGCCCCACATGGGGGGTAGAGATTACTTAAAAATAAAATCTTTTTTTTTTAAAAAAGCAATAGGTAAATTAAGTTATACATTGGAAAAATAAATAAAGCATGTTGCAAATATGGGGGGAAACTGTGGGTGCATGAGTGTGTGTGTGTGTGTGTGTGTGTGTGTGTACATGGTGAGGAGGTAGTCCAGAGAGGCAAGAGCGAGTGAGAGCCGTGGAATCTACAGGGGAAATTAACTTTTCTGTCTGGCTGAACCGTTTGTCTGTTATAAATAAGAGGTCACTCGCAACTCCCAGCATCAAATTGGGATGTGTGGAAAAGCTTCTCAAAGCCACTCAGTGAGCGTTGTGGTTGAGATGGAGGTAGAATTCTGTCCACTGTTAGAAAAACCCCAAGAAGCAGCTTGGAGGGTGCTAGTGGATTTGTTCCTTGTCCTCTGTTCCCTGCCAGGGAATGGCTCTTCCCTCCTTCTGTGGGTCACGATCACTGGAAGAATAACCCGGGCGGGAGGCAATGGTCAGTGGAGCAGGGGTGTGAACAATCTCTTTGCCCATCCACTGGCTTTCCTGGACATTTGTTTTACATTGAGACTCGTTTCAAAAATTAACGTAATTAAAATAAGATACTTTAAAAAACAGGTTCCAGTGTATGGGGTATTGGAGTACTCTCTCTCTCCCCCTCCCTCTCTTCTCCCCTTCCTCCCCCCTCCCCACCCTCACCACATGGTTTCCTTTTATTCCAATTCAGTTGGGATCCCAGAGAGCCACTTCAGCCAAAGCTGGAGCCCTCCCTTATGAATGAGCACCCCAGGTGCCTAGGGTGCTCCCAAAGTGTGTATTAATCAGCCCCACCACGCCATCTGTCATGACTTAGGCTTAATTAGAAAATAGGCATAAAAAGAGATGTTGAATGGGTGTGGGGGGCGGGGCGGAGCAGCTGAGGGAACAGCTCCCTGGACGAGGGGACCAGCGGACAATCCCGGGAGTGTGCGCCTCTCCCCCCAAGGGGGAAGGGAGGTCAGGTGCAAGCACTGTTCCAGATCAGAAAGGAATGGAGGTCTGCAGCTCAGCTCTGGCAGACAGACGGTGCAGGGTCCCTGAGGAGCCCCGGGCCTGGTCGGGTACTGGCGGCGGACCCGGTGAGCCATCTGAAGGCGGGCCTCCGAAATGGGAGTAGAGGAAGCATCAGAGTGTGAATCCCAACTGGCTTCCCCCCCACCGCCCGTAACTGTCCAAGTCACTCTTCAGTACCTCTGAGCCAGCTCCTGCGAGCCCCTTCCTTAGACCCACGCCCCGAGAAATGAGCAAACTAAGTGCGTCAAGAAATTCAGCTAAATCAAACAGGCACATGTAAGTTTTGCAAAGCGGAAAGTAAAACGAAACAAAACAAAAAAACCAAAAGAACAACAACAAAAACCCCACTTTATTTATTTATTTATTTATTTATTTATTTATTTATTATTTATTTATTTTTGCTTTGGATCCGGAGACCCTACAAGCCAAGAGGAAGTTCAGTCTGGTTCCAGAAGCCTGATTTTCCCATCTTGGCTGTTTCTTCTGTAAATTGGATGCTGGGCTGGTGCTCTGACAACTCCAGCCGTGGTTCCCTTTCCTCCGGCGGCAGGTTTATCTAACCACAAAGCACTGGACTCGCTCTCCAGGGACACGGAGCCACAGGAGAATGGGAACAAGGAGTGCCTGGTGTACTGGCCACTCACACAGTGTTTCCCTGTGCGAGCGCCGTGTCACGCCCAGCAGCGCGTGTGCGCCTTGACGCCTGGGTTGCCCTCGTATTTCTAGAAACCTGGCCCCAGCGTCTGCACTCAGTGACCAGTAGATAAAAGGCAAAATAATTCCAGGGCAACTGAGGGCTTCTACACAATACAGCATATGAACACTAAATCTCTCCCTCTGCTTTGAGTGCCCTCAAACATTTTTGATATCGCTACTCAGAGAACTCTTTCTCAATCCAAATACAGCATTGCAACAACCCCCCTCATGATTTGCTGTACAGTAAAATTCCCCTAATTGGGCCTTGCATTTTGGAATTCATATTAATTAAAATGCAGTGAGCTTATTGGGTAAAAAGTTTGTGTGAGGTGTTGTAGTTTGGAAATCTGTGCTTTTATGAGATCTGCACACATGAAAAACAGTGTTTGTATAAATTGTTGTAATCTTAGACTCAGTTAGCTAATTTTCCTTATTAGTACCCCCATTCATTTCTGAGTTGATAGCGAAGTAAAGAGAGAGAGAGAGAAAGAAAACACCGTTACCTAATTATCAGTATTCCTTCTTAAAAATCCTAGCTTTCGAAAGGTTTTTAAAAATTCGTCTCAATGAGACTCCCAATCTTCTGTCTTTCAAAATAACGATTCACTCTATTTAATTTGGACCCAGTTCTGCGGTTGCTTTCATTAGCCAGGTAAGAATTAAGTTCGCAGAAGCGGCGGGACAGAGATGTGGTTTTTCGAAGTGACAGCAGTGAAGCCATGTGGGTTCAGATGCTGTTGGGTGAATGCCAAGACCACCATGACGCTTCTTTCGGACCCACTATGGCCAAGAGACACTTGACCTTTGCTACTGACTGCCTGTACCGGAGCCCATGCTGGTATCTTAACTGGTTTGTTTCCTTTGTTCCGTCCCTGCCCCGTTGATACTTTTCCTGGGTTATCACAGTTCCCGTAGCAACCAAAGATGGGTGGGATCATCCCCTCCTTTTCCCACAGCTCAGGGGTCCCCACACATTTTATGAGGCTCTGTCTAAGGGGGTTATGAGGAGCAGTGGTAAAGGGGAATATCTCTGTCTCCTCCAGAATCTCCCCCCTGCTCACCTGCTCTGGATACATTTCCTGGAGGTGCCCCCCCACCCTGGGGTCTGAATTAGCTGCCTTTGCTCTCTTAGTGCACCTAAGAGCACCAGAAAACAAAAGGCTTAGAGCGTGCAAAGCCCTGGTTTGGATCCCAGTCCCAAGATTAATTGCAGTATAACCATAGGCAAGTTTCTTAACATCTCTCCGTCTGTTTCCTTAAACAAAGGGGCTAATAAAACTTATCAGAGTAGCAGGACCATTTGAGATAACACACGTGAACATATGTAGTGCAGTAGGAAATACTGCAGAATGGCAGCTCTTTTTATTTTTCTAGCACTTCCCACATGGTCCTGTGATCATGTTTACCTGTCCGTCATCTCCTCGGGACTGTGAGCTTTCTTAGAATGTATTTCTCTGCGTCTGGAACCGTGGAACTAAATCTGGCATGGAGTGGATGTTCCATCAATGTTTTTTTGGATGAATGAATCAGTGTATCAGTGAGAACGACTGGATCCATCTTGAAGTGGCCTGGCTTCGTTCATGCCTCAGTCACCAAGCTTCTTTCTTGAGCCCTGTTTGAGATCAGAGACCCTTCTAAACAATGAAGGAGTCAGAAAAAGGAAAAGAACCAAGTAAAGAAATTGGATTTGATATTTTCGTCCTGAAAATGTAGCATGCCCAGACGTAATGATGAGACTCACCATACGTAGAGCCGAGGGGACCGCCGCGATCAGAGGCCAGACTATGCACGCATGGAACATTAAAACAATACACGAAAAATCCGAACACGGTAGGTTTACTGGCCTTCAAACTCAAAGCATTTCTCCCCTGTAGGCAGCCTAATCACTATTTTCATTCCAGGTACCATTCATGGGAAGCATTCAGGTCTTACGGAAACTTGCAAAACGAACAATTGTTGGCATCTCCTTGGGAAGAAGAGAAAAACCCAAAGCTTTGATAGATTTTAAACTGCAGCCCTCCTGGGACACGCTAAATGGCTCATAAATACAGCGGGTGGAATATTGCGTACATGTATTTTCCACTTACACTCACCTTTGAGGTTCTGTGCGGGCCCCTCGAGAATCAATACACACGATAAGAGAATTGCTGATGTGTTCATCTTTTTTGCTGAGCTAAGCATTTTTTCCTACCAAAGTGGGGATAGGGGTGGGAGATAACGTGAAATCTAGACCACTAGGAAAGTAATAGGGAAAAAATTTCATTTCCAGGCTTCAGGTCATATAGAGTACTCAGTCTTTCTCTAACCTCTCGAAGGCATCTTGATGGAGTGTCCTGGCTGGCCCAGAGCCATGGACAGGTCCCTTCACCTCCAGGACCCAGACTCCTCTTCTTGAAAACGCCAACAATTACATCAGCCTCTCCAGTCCAGTGGGGGAGGACGAGTAACTTTTTCCTCTAATTTTCTCAATCCTTGGCTGGGACCCCTGTAATACAATACAGAGTAGCAATAGAAAAACACACACATTGATTTAATAGAAGTCTTATGTGACACGGGGGTCTTCATGAGGAGTGGGTGACCCCTGCGTGTTTCTATGCGAGGTTGGATGAGTCACGGACAGTCGTGGAAGGATCAAGAGCGAGTATGAGGTCAGTATAGTGAACTGGGGAAGACGTGTGTTTGGACTCCTCTCTGTGTCCCTTGTCTCAGGAAATAAGGATGCTCCTTTCTTCTGGGTCTAAGGAGGCCACCTCTCACAGGAGGGTTATGACCTGCTTCAGGGAGAAGTCAGCAAGGCCTTCCTGCACCTGTCATTCCCAAACTCCTTCACCTTCAAGTACAGGCATACCTTGTCTTACTGCACTTGGCGGACAGCGAGCTTTGTGGCCACCTGGCTCCGAGCAAGTCTGTTGGCACCATTTTGCCAACAGCATTTGCTCACTTCGTGTCTCTCTGTCACGTTTCCATAATTCTTGCAATATTTCCAGGTTTTTCATCATTACCTTTGTTAGGGTGATCTGTGGTCAGCGACTATGACTCCCTGAGAGCTCAGATGATGGTTAGCCCTTTTTAGCAATACAAATATTTTTAATGAAGGTACATACATTGTTTCTTTAGACGTAATGCTACCGCACACCCATGCACTGGGAAACCAAAAAATTCATTTGCTTTGTATCATTGCAATATTCACTTTGTTGCTGTGGTCTGGAACCTCTGAGGTACGCCTGTATTCAGTAGGCCAAGATGCCATATTTTGGAGTGGTGCGTCCCGAACCATATCACCAATTTGTTGTGAGGATTAAACAAGATCATGAAAAGTGGTGGACTTGGTTTTCATTGTGTGAGTCCTGGTGGGGAGGCAGAATCTTCTGATGATGCCTCCCCCAGTTTCTCCTGTCTGGGGGACAGCTGCAAAATCACGACTGCTGGCTATATCAAGGGTCCACCGTTTGACAGTAGTGAGGCCAGGAGCAGGTCCTAACCGGGGTGCTCCAATGGTGAGCTCCAGACTGGGTCCCCACTGGCCAGCCAGCCTTCCTTGGTATCTACCCATTTTCAGAGTTCAGTTTTCTAGTCTTTAGTTCAGTGATTTCTAACATTGTTTCAACCCATCGTTTTCTGCTCAGGGTTAATAAGTTGGCGTCTCTTGTTTGACTCCAAGAACCTTGACTGTGATAATACGGGACGTGCATAGCATAGCCCAGGCACATAGTAGGATGCATCTCAAAGTAGGCACTCAATATGCATTACCTACTGCTAGTAGCATCAAACTCTCCTTAGCATTCCAGGGTTTCAGAGCTGATGTTTCAACCTTTTGAATGTCGTAATGTGTCATAGTTTGTGGAGATACACATTTAAACTGCCTTTGGAAGAATACCCATCAGATTATTTGTTTGAGTTTTTACTAAGAGCATGTATTATTTGGAATCATCAAAAATAATAAATCTATTTCCATTTAAAAAAGAACCATGGCTTTGATTCGAATTAGATGTACTCAGAGGCCACAAAGCTTTGGTTATTTAGTGACCTTATTTAGTGACCTCAAATTATTGACTAGCACACCCAGGTTACGAGAGAGAGAAATCTGTTCTGTAATGGTCTTCAGCAATGGTATCCTGTGGACGGTCTGGATCTTCTGGTGCAATTGACCAACGCCCAAGAGTGCTTGGGTTGTAATCTACATTGAACTAATGATCTACTAATACAGCTGTTTGGTCCATTTGTAGGCTGGGGTATGCATGTGTTGACACAGAGCTTCTTGTCAGTTACCCATACTTTGCCCCTCGAAGATGGGTGCTGGACAGCAGCCTCACCATCACCAGGGAGCTCCTGAGAGATGCAGTCTGACGCCCCACCCAGATCTACGGAATCAGAATCTGCATTTTATAAGATTGCTGGTGATTCATAAGCACATTCAAGCTTGAGAAGAAGCACTGATAAGTAATTCTGTCATTAACAGCTGGAAAAAATGTCAAGGCTGGTTTCCCCAAACTGGACTGGGAGAAAATTTGTAAGCCCATTTTCAAGTATCAGTGATTTACTCTGGGGTTGTTAACCTAAATGAGTACTACATGCTTGGAGAAAGCAACTCGAGGACATTTCTGTCTTACCCCCGCCTACGAAATTACTGTTTTTTGTATTATTTTTCCCTTCAGATTGAGGGGTTAAGGGGAGCAGAAACCTCTTCTCTGCTTTATCTGCCTCCGGCTTGAAATAAGAATTTAAAGGGCATCAGAGAAAATAATCTAAAATTGTCTGCATCACTGAAAAGTAGTGATTTAATCTTTTGGCGTAGGACTGGGTCAACTTGAATCTTGCTCAAGCTGTTTGCTCAGAACGAGAGTTTCCTGCACTAGAAATAGGTAAGTCGAATCAGCAGAATGGATTAGATCCTCAGGAAGCCATTATCATGGAGTGTCAGTGAGTAAAATTAACATGTATTTTTAATAAGTCTGTAATTACTTATTCTACAATAGACCATATGGTCTATTCTCTTCCCATGGACTCAAACACTTAAGCCCTCAATACCATTTAGTTTTAAACACACACACACACACACACACACACACACACACACACACACACACATTCCCCTCAAAGAAAACAAAGAAATTGCATTTTAAGACCCACAACATTTCCTTAAGGAGTGAAAATTTGAATTACTTTAAAAGCCAGGAGTTTTATACTTGGTCTAGAAGGCACAGGACACGTTTTGGCTGTATCTTGAGCCTTCTTCTTGTTTAATTTGTTGGCTTACTAGTCTGAGCTGAGGGCAGCATGGTTGCCCTGAGTTTTCAGCTATGATGATTTCCTCTCTATGGGTGTGTGTGTGTGTGTGTGTGTGCGCGCGCGCGCACGCTCACGTGAATTGTTGTGTCAGACCTGGCATGCTTATTTAAATGGATTATTGGGTGTTTCTTGTATTATAAATCCATGAAATTGAGAAACAAAGAATCCGCTGCTGTTTTCAAGGAGAAAAAGCCTTCATTTTCCTCCTTCTAGACCGTAAGGATTTTAGTAAGGCCTTACGATGTTATTCTCATGAACATACTCTTAGAGACATGCATGCATTTTATGACTTCATTTGAGTCTTTTAAAACTGCTGATTAAGCAATACCCCTAATTTTTTTTTTTTTAAAGCTCTAAAAGGCTGCAGGAAGTCTCATCTTGCTATAGTCGCCTTAGAGGGGTTCCACATAAAATTGCTGTCTTGCAACACATTCTAAGGAATGGGATAATAAATGCCAGCATTAGGGGGATAGATCAGTCAATTTAAGATGACTGTGTATTTTTAAAATTCATTAACTGAATTTTTAAAAGCCAGTGTGATCACTATGGAAAATTTCACCTTTTAAATAAGCAGGAGATGAAGCGTTGATAAATGGGCTACAGATCACCCAGACTTGCAGTCTGCCTAGCTCCGTTCTTGACCTGGAAATGTAGAGGAATTACGTGTGATTTGAAAGGCCAATTCTAGAAAAGACCTGGCAGAGAAGGCTTCCGTTCACCTTCCTTAACTTTTGAATCCTATGTTCTCAGCTGTCAAGAAAGGGAATTCAGGCTTAGGTCTTAGATTTTTCTGTTATAAACTCTTCCTCTTTTTTTTTCTTTTAAAGATCTTATTTATTTATTTGAGAGAGAGAGAGAGAGAGAAAGCACAGAGGGAGAGCAAGAGGGAGAAGCAGACTCCCCACTGAGCTGGGAGCCCGACATGGGGCTGGATCCCAGGACCCCGGGATCACGACCTGAGCCGGAGGCAGACACCCAACCGACTGAGCCACCCAGGCGCCCCTGAACTCTTTCTTTTTATGGAATTGCGCCTGTTCCCAGGGTAGGAAGAGGCGCTAAGCACACCTCTGTCATCAAGACTTGTTGTATTTGTTCTCCGCGGAGCATCTAAGAGAATCAAAGCTGCAACCTCTGCCCTGGGACCACTCCTCTCTACTTTAGCTGCTAACTAGATGCCTGACCCCTCCTTCTTACCTAGTGAGAGGGGCTTCCACAAACCACTTGGAGAGCTGGACACATACTCTCTACACCTGGGAACTCATGGAGGATTTATGCCAGATTCATCTGTGGGACAGCAGTAGTGAGCTGTGGTCAGCAGAAAGATGGCTGTGTCATTGCAACTCCCCAGTGACAGGTCAAAGCTGTCTGCATCCGAGGGACTTGAGAGGCAGCCCGGTTTGGCAACATTGGCCTGGGGCTGTTGTAGACAGCATTCTGCAGGCATTTAAGAGGCAAGAAGAGAGAACACATGGAACTGCCCACAAGAAAAAGTCAACTTGGAATCTCTCTAAGGTCCACAGGTCATGATGCCATCCTATGATGGTATCAGTGTTGCCGGGTGACCTGGGAAGATCCCAGGCGCTGGGACCTCAACCCAGCCAGACCTGACGGAGTTGCTGTAGGTTTCTGATCTTGTTACAAGAATGAATTCAAAGACAGACCCACAGCACAGCAGACAGGAGACACAAGAGGGAAGTTTATTAAAGCAAGAAGTATATACTCTCAAGAGATAAGAGTGGTGAGCTCAAAAGAGAGAGAACTGCATGCCCTGGGGGTTCAGTTTCTATCTTTCATTGACAGCTGTTACCAAGGGGGTGGGATATTCATTACTTGGGGTGGAAAGCAAGGTTTCCCACTTTTTCTTCCTTATTGGGTCAGGGGTTTCCTGTCATGGCATCTGCCATCTTGGGCCTGTCTGGTTTGATCCAGCTTCTTGCAGAGTGCTGCCAAGACAGGCCTCTGCTCTTCCCAAGGGCTGGCCATTCCTTCCTCATCGCTAGCCTCCGGGGATCCTGTTAGAGCCCAACTAACTGCCTACTCTGACATCAGTCCATTAAGAACTTCACTATCTCTCTTTCTTTTCCCTTCTACCCACCCATTCTATCCCACAGGGTTAGAGGTTGTAGCCAGTAGATGAGGGAGAAGGTTGACCAGAAATAGGAAAAAGCCAACCACACCCTCTCCCAGAAGAAAGGCAGTACGGTAGGTAGAGAGGGAGATGTTGTATATCAATGGGTCTCAGAACACACTGCCCTAAAATATGGCACCTCAGAACATTGAACATTCTAAGTTGAAGGATTTTGAGAAAACAACAGTAGCGGTAGCTCACTCTGACCTTTTCCTACCCTTCTCCCCTAAAGTAAGTTATAAAACCTCCATGTGAGAGGGTCCCCCACCCCATTCCAGAGGAGAGGAGCATCCCTATCTCCAAAGACACAGGGGATGCCAAGAGAATCTGAACATACAGGCCCCGCTGTTTCCCCATCTGGTATACTGACCAGTATACCAGTATACAGTTTAACTATCATACCCCTCCAGGACTATCCACTCGTCACCAAACTTAGCATAACAACACTAAGGTCTACCCGCTTCTTTGGGTTTTGATTTCCAGATGAAGGCCACGGTGTCACATAAATGTGTATGCTTTTCTCCAGTTAATCTGCTTTTGTCAGTTTAATATTCAGACCAGTCAGGAACCCTAAGAGGGTCAAGGGGAAACTTCTTCCTCCTCTACCATCTTCCTGTGAGTACTGACGTCTTGCTTGGTATATTGGGTTGCACACCATTCATTACTAAATTAATTGCGACTTTACAGGACTGAGTGATTTTTCTGCTGCAAGAGTGAACAGAGAAGTTGTGGGAAGTTGCGGGATGTGGAATGTCTTTGTTTTTATTCCCGGACATGGGAAAGATGCCCTGCTGGGCAGTTTAAAAGAGAAAGTGGGTGTCAAAAATATTATACCCCAAGAGACCCGGGTGATTGATGGGCTGCTTACATTCCTCTTTTGCACTAAACAGAAACCCTTGGGCTGAGAGCAGATATTCATGGGTTCTTTCTACAGGTAGTTGCTGACATACTTGGCACTTGGGTAGCGCTGGAGAGTAAACAGTCAACGCATGCCGGCTTTGCCCTCGAGGAGCTGATGGTCTGCTGAGAAATGAAGTCGGGTAAATAGAAAGACAAAAATTACTTTGCAGTGCAGTACGTACCACTGAACGGCATCCAGAAGCACGTGACCTCATTTCAGAGGACGTGGGACGAACTCCCACAGGAAGGTAAGCTTTACTGGAGACCTGAGGGACGAGTAAGTATTAACTGGCACAAAGAGGAAGACCGGGAAGAAAGCAGAGGGAGGAGAATCACATTCCGGGCAGAAGCAACGGTGGGGGATAAAGCCTGCAGACCGGTGGGCAGGAGCAGGAAATTGCAAGTTGTTCATATGCTTGGAGGGCGAATTCAAGGAGAGAAATAGCAAGAATTAGGATTGAGAGATAAGCAGGATCATGTCCTGAAGAGGCTCTTAAGCCACATTTCAGTTTGGATTTTAATCTTCGGTCAATGTTGATTTTTAGCACGGGAGGGATCAGACTCACGCTTTTGAATAATTTCTCTGAAATAGAGTAATAAGAAGAAAATATTAGATCCTTTACTCACATTGTATAAAATGCACCCTTTAGGGATGCCTGGATGGCTCAGCCAGCTGAGCTCCCGACTCTGATTTCAGCTCAGGTCATGATCTCAGGGGTCGTGAGATCGAGCCCCGCGTTGGGCTCCACGCTAGGTGTGAAGCCTGCTTAAGAGTCTCTCTCTCTTTTGAAATAAAATGCACCCTTTAAATTGTTCTGACTCTACATATATTTACACACACACTTGCATGTAACTGAAAAATACGCACACATTGGAGAGTGCGGGACTATTGCTTTAGAAAGGTCGCTCTGGCTACAACGTGGGACAGCATGGCCCGCGGACTGGAGAGCAGCAAGGGTGAGGCAAGGGGTTGAGCTAGGGAGCTGTTGTGCTGATCGAAGTAGAAATGAGAGCAGCGTGAACCGGAATGATGGCGTTGAGCAGAGGAAGAACTGGCTCACGCTGAAGCAGGCTGCCAACGCTGCTCAGTGCTTGCGTGGCTAAGACTGTTCCATCAGAAACCCCAGCCCCCAGGAGCTAGTTGACGGATCAGGAGTCTGAAGAGTGCTGGCTGTCAGAAGATTCGGGCTTCGAGTCCTGGTTTCCCCCACTTACTATGTGATTTGGGCAAATCATTCTAATCTCCTCAAGCTTCAAAACGGAGCTGTTGAAACATGCCCGAACTACCTGCTGGCGTGATCGTGTTGACCACGTAGAATAATGAGTAAGAGATGATTTTGGAAACCATGAAGCACTAGACAAATGATAGATGTCATCCCCCCTCTCTCGTTATTCCGTGATAGATTGCACAAGGACTCTATTTCTGTGTGTGAACTGGCAGGCTCCACCTCTCGTTCTAACAGGGAGGCTGGCTACTCTGGTGGTTGTGCAAGAGACAGCGTCACCTGTAAAAAATAGTATTAAGTAGCTCCGGAGATCTGCTTATGCCCCTTCCTCCCAAAGAAACCTTGAGACTCAGTTTCCTTAACTGTAAATGGGGTATCAGGGCATCTATCTTGTCTACCTCTTCATGTAACCCCTCAGAAGGGGGACATGAGCATCCACTCGGCTTGGGGTCCAGAACTGGCCTTAGGACTGCCTTTCCCACAGCTTCCCCATGTGACCTTGAACGAGTCAGGTGACCGCCGCTGGCCTCATTCTCCTCCTCTGCAAAGTGTGAGTGAGGTCGGGATAAATGATTTGCAAGGGACTTCCGGCTATAAAATATCATTATTCTATTGAAGGTGAACGATGAGCTGAGATACGAAGCACGTTTGTGATGGTCGTGAATTTACGTTCCTCTGTTTTGCCTGGTTGGGAAGGGAGGAAAGGGATCAAGGGGAATAAAAAGTTTACCGCTGGAATTATCTGCACATTAACCAAGCCATGGAAAATGGAAGAAGCTGTGAAGATTTTCTCAATATGCAGAGCCACCAGGCAATCAGTGACAATAAAATTGTGAATTCAGCAATTCCATGCTGTGTTTTAATTTTCTGGCACTAGTGTGCCCATTATTTAAGCGTGCATTTGGGCTGGTGCCAGCCTGCCCCTCTTCACCACGGCTAAGAAGGGTGCTGAGACACCTCCCACAGCACACACCAGCAGGTCCAGGACTCCTGCAAAGCCAGGCACTCTTGAAGGGTCAGGAAAGGGGGGGCGGGTGGCACAGCAGACTTTACAAATGACAAGAGGAAGCTGGGGGAGAAGTGGAAAAGAAATGATGAGAATGGAAGAGGAGAGAACCGGACAGAGGAAATGCTGTGATGGAAGGAAGGGAAAGAGGGAGAGGAGGCCAGGACTGTAAGTGCTATTTCATGGATGGCATGAAAGGGAGAAATGGGGTGTCAGGTAAGGTAAGAGAAGAGGATGGAAGATGGGAATGGACAGTGACTGTATGTCCCGGATCTCTTTCTCTTCTCTGGCCAAGGATTGCGTCAGGTGGTAGCGTCCGGCTGTATCTTAGGGACCTGCCACAACGTTTGAGTGGAGGCCATGCTCTTCCCGGGCAGCTCCCAGTCCATGGCTGATCATGGTGGGGTGGAGAGGGGGAAGGGGATGTCCAAGGCCTGGCCACTTTGCCTAACGTGGATTCTGCCCCCGAGCTCCTTCCTGGGCTGGCTGAAACTTTCCCAGAGCTGCCCTTCCGTGGAGACTCTTCCTACCCAATCTTGCCTCCTTCCCCCTCATGCTGGTAAGTTCGGGATGTCAACCTGGCTAGCCCATGGTACCCAGTTATGTAATCAAACACCATTGCAGGTGCTACCTTGTAGGGACTTGGTAGATGTGGTTAACAATTTACAAGGAGTTGACTTTAAATAAAGGAGATTACTTTCCAGGGCACCTGGCCAGCTTAGCCAGTGGAGCATGTGACTCTTGATCTCAGAGCTGTAGGTTCGAGTCCCACATTGGGTGTGGAGATTATTTAAAAATAAAATCTTTTTTTTTAAAGGAGAGAGATTACCTTCCATAATGTGGATGGGCCTCGTCCAATCTGTGGAGGACATTAAGTGCAAAACCTAAGGTTTCCTGGAAAAGACGGAATTCTGCCTCAAGACTGAAGCACCAACTCCTGCCTGAGTTTCTGGCCTGCTTGTCAGGCCCCCAAATTATGGGAGCCAATTCCTTACAATATATGTATGTAAAGGAGAGGGAAATATTTTCTCTTGGTCCTTCGAGAACCCTCTCTTCTTCCACAGTGTCAGACCTGTAGTCTGAAGGCTCTCCTCACCCACCCTAGCCCACACCCCCTTTATTTTTCGGTGTTTTCCCAATAGATCTCTTGCGATCTAACTCCATCTGGCCGCTGCTCCTTAAAGGAGCCAACCACGCAGTCCCAGGGCTGCATTCACACTCTTCCAATGATGTCCTCATTTTTATTTTAGAAAATCTGAATGTGATTGATAATAGCTACAAGATCTTATAATAACTTGAGTGGAAGGAAAAGAAGTCGAAGAAATATAGTGTAGAAAGGGAAATGGTAAAGACCAAGAAAAGTATGGGGTGGCAGCAAGGGGACACATAAAGGAAATTGTCTTTCCATAAAAGTAGGGCAATGTCAAATTTGGATGTTTTGTGATATAACATCTCCCAGGCGCCTGGGTGGCTCAGTTCGACTGAGCGTCCGACTGCATTTTGGCTCAGGTCATGATCTTGAGGTCATGAGATCGAGCCTCTTGTGGGACTCTATGCTGGGTTTGGAGTCAGCTTGGGATTCTCTCTCTCTCCCTCTCTCTCTGCCCCTCCCCCCACCGCTCATGCACCTCTCTCTAAAAAAAAAAAAAAAACAACCAAATAAATAGAATATCTTCCAAAGGCTTTTTGCAAACAGAGAGTTGAGAAGACACCAGGCAGGAAAGCTGAGGAAGAGACAAGCACACACTGCTGTTTGTCTCATGTTTGCTCTTGCTTGCTGGAGAACCCATTAAAAATGTATATTTCCCCTTTGCCGATTGCCATCTCTTAAATTACCTTATTTAAGAGCACACACAAAAACAGTATTCATCGCATCTGCCTCAATTTTCTCCCTAACTTTTATAGATTCCTCAGCCTGGCTTCTTAACAAAATGAAATTAAATCGTAGCAATGTCTGCTATTTCACAGCAGATTTTTTTTTTTCTTCAGCTGCTTTGCTGGTGGTTTATATAGAGATTGACCCAGATGGGTCGATTCCAGGGACCATCCAAGGTGATGGGCGCAATACGGTGACAATGTGGAAACAGTGTGGCCCAAGCCGTCTGCTCCCCAGGGGCTGGGAATGACACGGTAAGTGCTAATGAAAGCGGCTCTACCTAGATCCTTGCCAGACATTACCTGACAGCCTCTAGAGCTGGATTTTCATTTCCGAACCTGTGCTGACTTCCTTTACATCTAACAAGCTCCCATTCATCCGTTCTTTCATCCACTTATTCAGTAATGTTAACTCAGGTCCCAGCAGGTGCTGTGCACTGTGCTAGATGCTGGGGAAATAATGGGGAGTCCGACACCTTCTTTAACGAAGGCGTAGCTAAAGCTAGCTTTAAAACCTTCTGCATCCTTTCCAGAAGGTGGTCGTGCAGCAGCCGTGTAAAGAAGGTGCATCACGATGTCCCATGAGCTACATGGTCAGGGAAGAAGCTACAGACCTTGCTAACACCATGATGCTTATTGTTGAAGGCCAGTTGGCATCTGCCAGTCAAGTTCAGCTTTTATTTGGCCCTGTTGACTCTGTAATAGCCAGACCATGTATGGCTGGGCGGCTGATCTCTTCTCAGATGGATAGAGCATTTGTGGATAGAACAGGGTGTTCGACCAACCAACGCCACTTTCAGATAACTCAATCACCAATGCACACTCTCCCTTGGACATCAGAATTTCTTATGTAAATGATCTTTGCATTAACCGGAGAGACAGACCAAAAAAAAATGTGTGAGAGTAAGTGTGGGTATAGAGAGATTTATTTTAAGGAATTGGCTTGTGGGATTGTGGGATTGGCAAGTAGGAAATCTGTAGGGCAGGCTGGCAGGCTGGAAATTCCCACAAGAGTTGTAGTTGCAGTTTTGAGTCCTAAGGCAGGTCTGGAGGCAGAGTTCCTTCTTTTTTTGGGAGAACTCAGTCTTTTCTATGAAAACTTTCAACTGATTGGATGAGGCTCACCCACATTACGGAGAGTAATCTTCTTTACTCAAAGTCTGCTGATATAAATGTTAATTACGTCTTAAAAAATCCTTCTACAGCAACACCTAGACTGGTGTTTAACCCAACAACTGAGCTCCATAGTCTAGCCATGTTGACACATAAAACTAATCATCACTCTGGGTGAACTCCGGTGGTAATATCTACCAACTCCCCCTTTGATAAAGTAGGTGGTGGTAGAAGCCATGACTTGTATTGAAATTAATAAAGAAAGGAAGGTCTGGACATCCTCAATTTGTTTGAGTTCTCATTATTAACAAAAATTATACAAGGTACAGATGACTACTGTTAAAAATTTAGGTTACATCAGTAAGAGAAGAATAAATTTCATTTATAATCCCATAATCACAAAGCAATTGCTATTACCTTTCCCCCTCTAGCTTCATTGACATCTAATTGACATATAATATTGTGTAAGTTCAAGGTATACAACGTGATGATTTGATGCAACTATATATTGCAAAATGATTACCAAAGTAAAGTTGGTTAGCACACCCTTCACCTTACTTAAGCACCATTTTGTTGTTGTTACAGTGAGAACATTTGATATCTACTCTCATGACCACGTTCAAGTATATGATACAGTATCGTTGACCATAGTCACCATGCCGAACATCAGATTCGCAGAACTAATTCCTTTCACAACTGGAAGATTGTATCCTTTGACCAACATCCCCTCATTCCCCCCACCCTCCTGCCCCTGGCAACCACTGTTCTACTCTGTTTCCATGAGTTTGGCTTTTTTAATCCATGTTGTCACATATGGTAGGATTTCCTTCTTTTTTATGGCTGAAAAACTTCACGTTGCGCATATATACTGAATTTTCTTTATGCACTCATCTATTGGTGGACATTTAGGTTGTTGCTATGTTTTGGTTATTGTGAATAAGGCTGCAATAAACAAACGGGTACAGCTAACTCTCCAAGATAGTGATTTCGTTTGCTTCAAACAAATACCTAGAAGTGGAATTGTTGGATCATGTGGTGGTTCCATTTTTAAATATTTGAGGAACCTCCATACTGTTTTCCACAGTGGCTGTACCAATTTACATTCCCACCAACAGTGCACAAGAGCTCCCTTTTCTCCACATCCTTGTCAACACTTGTTATCTCTTGTACTTTTGATAAGAACCATTCTAACAAGCATGAGGTATTGTCTAATTATGGCTTTGATTTGCATTTCCCTGATGATTAATGATGTTAAGCACCTGTAGGCCATTTGTATGTCTTCTTTGGAAAAATATCTATTCAGGTCTTTTGTCCATTTTTAAATTAGATTATTTGTTGTTGGTTTTTTTCCTTCTTTTCTTTCTGACTTTTTCTTTTTCTTTCTTTTTCTTTCTTTCTTTCTTTCTTTCTTTCTTTCTTTCTTTCTTTCTTTCTTTCTTTCTTTCTTTTTGGCTATCAAGTTGTGTGAATTTTAAAAATGTATTTTAGATATCAACTTCTTATCAGATACATGTTTTGCAAATATTTTCTCCCATTCAGTAAGTTGCATTTTCATTTCATTGATGGTTTCCTTTTTGTGCAGAAGCTTTTTGATTCCATCCAGTCCCACTTATTGATTTTTGCTTTTGTTGCTTGTGCTTTTGGTCATATTCAAAGAATCATCACCAATGCCAATGTTAAGGAGATTTTTCCGTATGTTTTCTTTTAGAAGTTTTATGGTTTTGATTCTTATGTTTAAGGTTTTAATCCATTTTGAGTTAATTTTTGTGAGTGGTGTAAGATACGAGTATAATTTCATTCTTTGGCGTGTGGTGATCCAGTTTTCCCAGCACTATTTACTAAAAAGACTATCCTTTCCCCTTAGTATTCTTGGCTCTCTAGTCAAATATTAGCTGATCATATATGGATGGGGCTATTTTTGGGCTCTCAGTTCTTTTGCATTGGTCTTTGTGTTTATTTTTGTGCTAGTCCTATACTGTTTTATTTCCTATAGCTTGGTTACATAGTTTGAAATCAGGAAGGGTGATGCCTCCAGCTTTGCTCTTACTCAAGTTTGTTTTCACTATTCAGGGTCTTTTGTGGTTCCAACTGAATTATAGGATTGTTTGTTCTATTTCTGTAAAATGTGCCATTGGAATTTTGATAGAGATTCATTAAACATATGGATGGTTTTGGGTATCCATGAACATGGACATCTTTCCATTTATTTGTGTCTTCTTCAATTTCTTTTGTCAATGTCTTATAGTTTTCAGTGTATAGATCTTTCACTTCTCCTTAGGTAAATTTATTTCTGAGTATTTTATTGTTTATGATGCTACTGTAAATGGGATCTTTAAAATTTCTTTTTCATATAGTTCATTAATGTATAGAGATGTAACTTTTTTGTGTGTTGATTTTACATGCTGCAACTTTATGAATTCAAATATTAGTTCTAATCGTTTCTTTTGTGGTGTCTTTAGGATTTTCTATGTATAGGTCTATGTCATCGGCAAACAAAAATTATACTTCTTTCTTGCTGATTTGGATTTTTTTATTTCTTTACCTTGTCTTATCGTTTTGACGAGGACTTCCAGTACTGCGTTGAGTAATAGTGGTGAGAGTGGACACCTTTGTCTTGTTCCTGATCTTAGAAGGAAAACTTTCAACCTTTGACTATTCAGTATGATGTTAACTGTGGGATTGTCATCGATTGCCTTTATTATGTTGAGGTATGTTCTTTTTATAACCAATTTGTTGAGAGTTTTTATCATGAAAGGATGATAAATTTTGTCAAATGTTTTTTCTGCCTCTATTGGGATGATTATATGATTTTTTTTGTCTTTCATTCTATTAATGTAGTATATCACATTTATTTATTACATATGTTGAACCATCCTTGCATCCCAGGGATAAATCCCATTCGATCACATTATATGATCCTTTTATATTTTATTTTTTTAAAGATATCATTTTTAAGTGATCTCTACACCCAACATGGGGCTTGAACTCACAACCCCGAGATGCATGCTGCACCAACTAAGTCAGCCAGACACCCCCATGTTGTATAATCCTTTTAATGTGTTGTTGCATTCAGTTTTCTAGTATTTTGTTGAGGACTTTTACATCTATATTCATCAGGGATACTGGCTTGTAGTTCTCTTTTCTTGTGGTGTCCTTATCTGCCTTTGGTACTAGGGTAATGCTGGCCTTATAAAATGAGTTTGGGAGTGTCCCCTTGTCCTCAATTTTTTGAAAGAGTTAAAGAAGTATTGGCATTAATTCTCCTTTAAATGTTAGGTAGAATTCACCAGTAAAGCTATCTGGCCCCGGGCTTTCCTTTGTTGGAAAGCTTTCGATTACTTGCTCGATCTCCTTACTCATTATTGGTCTGCACAGATTTTCTATTTCTTCATGATTCAGTCTTGGTAGGTTGCATGTTGCTAGGAGTTTATCCAATTCTTGTAGGTTGTCCAATTTGTTGTAATATCATGGTTCATAGTAGTGTCTGTAATCCTTTGTATTTCTGTGTTGTCAGTTAATAATGTCTCCTCTTTGAGTTATAATTTTATTTATTGAAATCCTCTCTTTTCTGGGTAAGTTTAACTAAAGATTGGTCAATTTTGCTTAACTTTTCAAAAAAAATAAACTCTTAGTTTTGTTGATCTTTTCTATTGTTTTCTATTCTTTATTTCGTTTTTTTCCTGCTTTGATATTTGTTGTCTCTTATTTTCCACAAATTTTTGGCTTAGTTTTTAATTCTTGTTCTAGTCCCATGAGGTATAAAGTTAGGTGTATATTTGATTTTTTTTTTCTTAAAGTAAGCATTAATTGCTATAAACTTCCCTCTTAGAACTGCTTTTGCTGCATCCCGAATACATTTGGGCATATTGTGTTTCCACTTTCACTGTTTCAAGATTTTTTTAATTTCTTTTTTGACTCATTGTTCAGGAGTGCTGCTGTTAACTTTTTATTTGCAACTTTCCATTGGTTGCAACTTTCCATTGTTTTCTTATAACAATGGAGTCATGCTATAAAGAGTATTTTATAACTTGATATTTGCACTTGATCACATGTGTGAATTACTCCAAGTAATATATATACTTCTATTATAGAGCATTCTTAATTATTGTAACATTTTTTATAGCTTGAATATACCATTGTTTATCCAACCAATCCTTCACTGTAAAACATTAAAAGAGTTTCCTAATGTTTCTCCATTATAAACAACCTTATACCGAATACCTCCAGTCATGCATCTTTCCATTTGTCTAGTTATTTTCCCTGATAAATTCCTAAGAAGAGAATTACTAGGTCAATAGGTGTGTATACTTTTAAAAGGCCTTTGATACCTATTGGAAAGATGCTTTTCAGGAAAATACACCAATTAATACAAGTGCTATTATTTAAACAACACACATTTATCAGTTTATATTTGTTCCCAATGTTAATAAATACCTCTTAATCCTTTATTTCCAGAATTAAGTTGGAAGAAAAATGTTGTTAATCCTAGGATATTAAGAGGAAGGAAAAAGACAGTTCAATCCTATCTTTTTGGCTTTGAAGCAAATTTGCTTTATAGACTTTTTTTTTTTAATTAAGTCTATTTCCCTTCATTGGTGTACCGTTCTACTAGAAAATGGATACTGCAACATCTAAGAGTAAAGAGATTTAAGAGGGAGATGATTTCTTTAAAAATACTTATGTTTTTTATACATAGATAGATGATAGATCGATAGATAGTTAGATAGAGAAACAGGATTCAGAACGCACTACCCCAATATGGCAGCTTGGCCTAGTCAGCGTTTTAAGTCAAAGGGAATAAAAACAGCGAATGCCAGAAGTATTCTTTGACCTCCTCCTTCTCCCTGAAGCAGGTCATTAGACCCCCATGTGGCAGGTGCCTTCTCTCTACCTAGAGGAACGAAGCATCCTTATCCCCAGAGATGGAGGGATCCCAGGAGGAACCCAAATGAAGAGGTCTTGCCAAGGTTCCCCCCATTTACTACCCATAGCTCATAGTCCTTTGTCCTATGATGTTTTCCCATAACTGTCCATTCTTCATCAAACCTGGTATAAAAACACTCAGCTCTAACCATTTCCTCAGTTTATCATCTCCTTAGGAAGGCTCCCATGTCTCGTAAAACTTACATTAAATAAATCTGTATGTTTTACTCCTATCAATCTGTCTTTTGTTCATCTCATTGACAAGGCCCCAACTGGAGAACCTAGAAGGGTGGGGAAAACAGATTTCTTCCTTCCTGATTTATGTATAAAAACAGCTGATGATGCTTAGCTTTTGAGGACTAGGCGGCAGGGTGAAGTGAAGGATGGAGATAGAATCCCGAGATACTCCAGGTCTGGAATCCACAAGTTCAACACCTTTGCAGCAGAGATACATTCTCCGCAATCATCCCTATTACAGCATGCCATCAATGCAGATCATAGACATTCCAGAGCCAGCATTCATGCAGGTTAAGAGACAGCAGGCTGGCTCCCCCCTGAGTTGACATGAACTATCGGACTCAGTTCACCCAGCTAGAATCATCAACACCAAACTTCTCAGCCTCCCCAGCGGACATAAATCCACACCCACGTGGCTAACTGGAACAATCACCTTGGCTTTGGCATGAAAGTCATGGAAGGGATTTTGTTAATGACTCAGCACTTTCAATCAATTACAGTCAGAGGTTCAATAAATGTTGGTTGCGTTGGATTGCTCGATGTTAATTGTCTGTCTCATCCTCAGGTGTTCACTTTGTAAGCATAAATGGGATTGACAAACTGACATTTTTATTCATGTGCACCTAACAAGATGGAAACCAAAGGAAGCAGAATGAGAAGTGTGGTTAGGCGCTAACTTTGTTAATGTCCAACCGGGGGCCAGGAGGTGGAGGGAAAGAAGGGATCAATGCATCAGAGTCTACGATTAGTGCAGCATATTAACTGCGGCCCTCTGACGTTAAGAGCAGCTCTGTAGCTCTGTCTGCCCTCCCCTGACAGCAACCACCGCATTTCCTAGCATCGGGAACCATCACCGCACACACAACAATTTCAAGGCAGGATTAACCTGGAGGTGAAGTCGCTTCTGCCCCCACGATGCCTTACTTCTGAACTGCTATTGCCCGTCTTTTTAAATCCTGATGCCAACGTGCCAATTAAAAGCCGGGTTTGCGGTGGGACAATAGAATAGAACGTGAGTTTTCTCTCTTTTCCAGGTGAACAAAAGCTCCCCGAGCTCCAGGGACGGTGAGCCTTCTCTGAATGATCCCTGCCGCCACCCACAGCCTGACTACAGTCCCTGGCTAAATGGGTAACAAAAGGGGAACAAATGGTAATGAATCAGAATTTGTAGAGTTTAAGGGTTACAGGGGCGAGGGCAGACTGACCCGTTAACGTTCCTATCACTTGTTAACCAAGATCGTCAGTGACTTTTGGAACAACTACTGCCTCCCTGCCACCAAAACCTACACAGCACCTTAACTCGCGAGACTTCTCCCTCTGCATTATGAATCGCATTCAGGGTTCCTTACGTAGCCGGTTCCAATGTTAGCTCACTCTGAGCCTCTGCCGCGACCAAATTAAAGAGGCTAGCTCCGCTCCCTAAAAATACTGCTTCTCAGCCCATTCATTTTCCCTCGATGCGTCTCCACTTCCAATTGGCATTCCAGCCATGTTGCCTATATTTTTAAAAAGGCGTCTTATAGGTCAATAATGTTAAACTCTTCCCCATGACAATAATTTACTCTTGTCGAATGTGTACATACACAGAGAAGATACACACACACACACACACACACAGTGTGCGCGTGTGAGCACATTCACTCATCCCTTTGGTCTCTCCGAGCTTTGTGGATTCTCTCTTCCTATTGTGTTTCAGCCTTTTACTGGCAGTCTCTTTCTCCTGCAAAAAGAGATTACAAATACAATCCCAGAATTGCAAATAGAACGCAGGATGTCTTTTGTTTAGTTTCCTGTCCAAGTTGTTACAACCTTTGTCATGGTAATGAGCCATCAGGATTTCATAGCCTGAATATTCTCTGCACTCCTCCGGGTGCATTGTGTGCCTAAATTTGGATGAGTTTATGGTCTTGAGTTCTGCCCGTCGGTAAAGACGCCTGGGAAAACTCTAAGATGATCACGAGTTCTAAAGGGACATCCATGGTTTAATGGTGTTTCTGACATATGACACATGTCAACTCAGGAGAGCCCTGTCTGGAAATGTGAAAAGTAAAATACACACCTAGCAAGTGTCTCCATCGGGACTTCAAAAAGGTGGACGGGGTTTCCTACGCTGGATGAAATCTCCCCAGTTGTGGCAGAGCTGTTTTCGGGGTTCATTCACGCAATGGGTGTGTGCCGGGCACTAGGCATGCTGAGGGGGAACAGACGAGGCAGGCCAGGAGAACAGAGACACGCATCGATTTGTATCATGCCAACGAAAAGAAACAGAAAACTGGAGAGCCTTTCTCCACTAACTCTTAGGTGACTCTCGGATGTAATTTCACCAATGAGGTCCCATTTATAATAGCTGGTACACTAGTTAACAAGCCACTAACTTCACCAATGAAGACCCATTGCTGACCTTGGCCATGTTCTTCTGCAAACCGTCTGGTATCGATCGAGATAAGATGGCAGAAGTGAATTTATAGCAGCTGGACTTCCCGATGAGAATTGTAAGTGCCCACCCCCTCAAAGGTAAATTCCTATTAAAGCAACTCCTACACTTAGGAGGAACGACAAAACATTATCTATGCTGAAATACTTTAAAGCAAATTACAGACATGGTGACAGTTTACAAGATGACCCGATCTCTATTTGATTTCTGACATGCATGAATAATATATTTCGCCAGATTTCATCAAAATTGTACCCTGTTAATTAGATGGAGGATTTTCGTGACAAAGCACAAACTGGTGGGGTGGGTGGTCTGTGAGGTTATGGAACATAAAAGGGCTTTTTATCCCCCCAGCAGATGGGGTCCCCCAAGAATAAAAGAGTCTTGAGAGCCACTTGAATGGGCCTCAGGGCCGTTTGCGATTGAAGCTAAGTGCTAACTGTGATTAAATTTATGTAAAGTATCCGCACAAGCCTGGCACAGACCAACTGCTGGATATCTGTTAGATGCTTCCCCTAGAGCTGGGTTGCGTGGTTAGAAAATCACTCTAGCAAGATAACCTGGTACCATCTCCAAGCAGGTGTGACTTTTAGTCAAGTGACTCATTCTGAGTTTGTATTGAGAAATCATTGACGATGCCAAGAATAGAATTCAGAGTCTTTGTGTTCAATTTCCAATCAATACCTCCTTTCCCTGGGATGCCTGCTCTCCTCCGCAGACACCTTTGCCAAGAGAGAACGAGATTCTCGAAGCAGCTCAAGTACTCTGGTAGTTTCCAAATAGCTGGTTCTTGCCTCTTCTCCAAATAGGCTTTGCTCTCATATTTGCAGTTTCAAAGTAGCCAAACACAGAAGCTTGCCTGCCTGCCTTCCTTCCTTCCTTCCTTCCTTCCTTCCATCCATCCTTCCATCCTTTCTTCCTTCTTTCCTTTTCCTTTGAATCCTGCCACCTCCAGTATGAGGCATGGGGTGAGGAAGAAAGTGCAGGGGAAAAAAAATAATTTTCCCTCCACTCTTCTGAGTTCTTAGCTGAGATTCCTGTAATAAAACACAGGTTAACAAGAGAAAAAACAAACAGTTTACTAACATTTGTACCCCGGTGGGAGACCAGGGAAAAATGAATGACTCTCTGAAGTGACTTTAGAATTCAGGCTTCAATACTGTCTTAATAGGGAAAGGGGAGGGGAGATGCAGGCCTCTTAAGGGGAGTAAATTATTTTGAGGAAAGATGAATGGGCCCTTAGAAGAGTAGGGGGAGCTGTGGTAGCTTGTGACAGTCTGTGTGGGCACGGTGTCTCCTCTCCTGTGATAAGACTCAATCTTCCCTGGTTAATGGAACTCCAGGGAAGGGGAGGGATTTAGGATAATTGAGTTCCTTTTGGAAGATCTATCTTTAGGCAGATAGTAGAGTTCAGAGAAACTCTCTCTGCATTTGTTTTTTTTCCCAACGGCCCACAGCTCTAAATCATCGCTATGCCAGAGTGCCACACTCAGGGCTAGCGCCTCCTAAACTTTTACCACCATATTTGGGGTGTCCTATTCTGCTCCCCTTCAAAAGAAGAGGGGAAAGAACCTGCCAAAGGTTTTATATCCTATTGATGTGGGCTCAAAAGTGGCAGGGGCTGGGGGGGGGGGGGTCAGAGCAGGAGAAGCCCGGACTTACCTCGTGCTAAAATAATGGATTCTAATTTTAGAAAACTCTGACACATGGCTGGCACGGCCTTGTTTTCATTTCCTGAAGAAAACACTATCGGGAAGAAAAAAGCTCTGCTTGACCCTGTGAGGGTCCCTGGCTGGGTCTGACCATGAAACAAAGATTAGCAGGCGATAAGCCTGTGGTACGGAGTTCTGTATGGTCGGTTTTACATGACCCGGGAGCCTTCCGAAGGTCTGATGCTGGGCTTGAAGAAGGGAGCAGTCCTGGAGACATATCGGATCCTAAGACAAAGGGGATGAGGTAAGTGTAATCAACCGGGGGAAGCTGATCAAAGCCTCTTTGTTTGTATTCTTGGTTTGGTGTCACTTTGTCCTCAGAGATAAGGATGTTTCTGTCCTCTGGGCACAGGGAGGGCACCTTTGGCATGAGTCTGGTAACATGTTTCAGGAGAGAAGAACAAGGAGAAGGTCGCGCTGACCTTTCTGCTTCTGTCATTTTCTCAAACTCCTTCAGCTTACAATAGTCAATGTCAAGGTTCTGTAGCTTGAGGCAGCGTGTCCTGAACCCCATCAACACCCTTACTTGACCAGATGACTAAGAGCTCTGAGGACTCTGTGCTTTCTGTGACCACTTTCTCCTGAATTATCAAGACAAGAACCATCGCTGGGATAGACTTTACCTCTGCAAATATTGTTATTTCCCATGGTCAAGGTCAACTCTGCTTTCTAACAGCTGCTAGGTCCATAGCTAACGTTTCCTCACACTTTGCCTTGGCCTGTAGCCCAAAAATGTTAGGGGCAGCATTGCCCTTTGTCCCCACACCTGTCCCCGCCTTCTCTGGGCACCCCTCCCCAGCCCCCCATGAACAATGATCACTCTAACCTCCTAATTAACATTGTTAAAATCTGCTAACAAAGGACATTTAACAATATCTTAATTAGGAAGGATTTCCAATTTGTGATGGGGAGCATGTTAGACAAACAGGATACAATTCTCCCTTTGTTCCTTGGCTCAGCAGCCAGAGAGATTACACGATATGACACAACGTGTCCTGCGTTGGCCATTTATCATTCTAGATCCTTTGCACATTTGTGCTACATAATTAGTGTCTTAGCTAATTTTACCTGTGTTATTGTTTGCATTGTAATTTGGAGAGGACAGAGAGGTGAGGCTGGGCGAATGAGATGGGGGCAGTCATCTGACTCCCCTCGAATGGCTGCATCTCCCAGATACCTGCTGGAAAAGTCCAGCTAGCAAATAAAGCAAACTTTTCAGGGCCTCTGCTCACGAATAATGGGGTGCAAGGTGAAGAGCCTGTTTGAGTCGTTCCAGATAAATATGTGGACGACTAACCAGCTTAGTCTTCTCTTTTTCCAAGCTCCTCCAGCTTATTTTTAAAAGCCTCTATTATCTATCACTTAATTATTAAAAAGTGTCTACTCTGTTTTCATAAATTATCTATGTGTTAGAGATATTGGCATATGAGCGAGAGAGTCATGGGGATAAGGGAGGTTCCAAAGCCAATTATCCCAGCTGGGAAGATTTTAGAATATAAAGGGACCCTTGAATTATTCTATACTGGACCTTTAAGGATGAGTGTTTGTGTGTTTGGCTAGGGTGGGGGGGCTAAGGGGAGGAGAAGGGTTATGACTTCTAATCATCCCTATTTCATTATTCTTATCTCTTTGCAAGGACATCCTTGTTGTTGGGTCCTTTTCCATGTGTCTTAACTTCTTTATCCTGAAGACGGGAGACACACCTAGAAGAAATTATTAACACCAAAAGTTATTGGGAATTACTGTTTATATAAACAACATCATCTAAACAAAATGAGAAAGCGTAAGAAAAATGCTTAATAGTATGCCTGGCACGTAGTTAATATTCAATACATTGTAGCTGGAAGCAACTATGTCATATTGTAAAACTGTATCTGACATGGGAGGGACACCCTGGCTGCATCGCAGGTCCATGGCGCTCTATGTAACACGTCATACATTGCATATCACATGCAATGTCATCAAATGTTCAGGGACTAGTTCTAGACGTTGGTCTAAGTCTAAGTCACTGAATGGTCTCTTTCATGAAGACATCAGGGAACAGGGAACAACAGGTTGCCAGGCACGACCACCGAGAACTGTCCAGTGAGACAGAAACTAAAATAAAAAAAGCAAAACCAAAACCTTTACAATTACATAGCTGTGATCTGAGCCCATATTGAAAAGCTGCTGACTTTGAATGGGCATCTATCCCTTCTCCCTCACCAGCCATGCACACGGGGCAAAAATAAAGCGTGTTACGCTTACACTTTTCCCTTGGGAAGGGAGGGTTATACTGACGAGGGTGTTGTGGAGAGGTTCCTGGTGGAGATAAGCAGCATGGTGAATGCATCTTCCCTCACGAAGCTCCCTCGGAGACATTGTTGTTTAAAGAAAACTACTACTCCTAGCATTACCCCCCCTCATCCCTTTAACCTCTACACACACACACACACACACACACACACAAATGTCAGGAAAGGGAAAAAAAAAACCACCTTTATATCCACCCTCATTAGTTCATTCATCGGGGCCTGCAGATTAAACCCACAAAGACAGGTTAGCAAAAGAAAAGGACAGATTTTTTTTTTAAAGATTTTATTTATTTATGTGACAGAGAGACAGCCAGCAAGAGAGGGAACACAGCAGGGGAAGTGGGAGAGGAAGAAGCAGGCTCCCAGCGGAGGAGCCCGATGTGGGACTCGATCCCCAAACGCCGGGATCACGCCCTGAGCCAAAGGCAGACGCTTAACGACTGCGCTACCCAGGCGCCCCAAGGACAGATTTTTATTCACATACATACCCAGGAGTTCACAGAAAAAATGGGACTCAAGGAAGTGATTAGAACTGGGGACTTCTATGCCATTTTCATAGAGGAAAGGAAGGGGAGAAGGGCACTTATAAGAAAACAAATGGCTTTTAGGAAAGATAAATGGACCCTCGGGAGAACTGACGGGAGATAAACTAGTTCGGTGTGTACCCACGTGCGGTGTTGACCAGAAGGTCTCTGAGAAGAAAGATCGGAGCTGTCCCCGGGCGGCCTTTATGACAGTGGAGCTTTCGGGGAGGCTCTGCTTTTAGGCAGATAGGAATTTCAGGAACTCACATGGCTTCAGCTCAAAACATTCTTACGCCAAAGAGGCACATTTCGAGGCGGTTAAGTCCCCTTCAACCACGCGCACCAAGTCGGCCTTATATACTGCTGTTGAGGCATATAGAGGTAATGTCAACATCTTAGAGTTGAGAGAGGCCTGAGAAACCACCCCTGCCTTCTTTCATAAACTAAGAAAGAGAAGGGAAGGCTCTCAGAGGGAGCGTGGCTGCCTGAGATCTCCTCGTGTTGGCGGGGGAGCCACCCCTGAAACCCTCGGTTCCCCATGATCCCCAGGGTCGGCTCTCCCCGATGGCAGCAGCTAAACACGCTTCTCATTTCCACGAGAGACCAGGGAGAAAAAAAAAAAAGACACAGAAAGATGAGGCATGAAGATCTCTTCTTCCTCAAGCTTTTCAGGCTTCCTCGGGTGCTGCTCATTTCGGAAAGTGTGAGCAAACAGACCCGAGCAATTCTCCTGGATGGGGCCAGGCGGGGAAAAGGCATGAGAGGAGTAGAAAGAAATTATTTAAATTGACATGCTCTCTCGTGATTGCTTGCAAAACGATCACTTTTTGATGATACAGCAACCTGATAGGGGAAGTAATTTATAGACACCATTTCACAGAGGGGTGGGGGTGCGGTTGGCTGGGTAGGGTTCCTACAAAACCCAGGGCACAGAAATGCAGAAGGAAATACTGTTCGGGGAAAAAATAAATAAATAAATAAAACAATAAACTTCTCCTGCGCTTTCTAGGTTGAAAAGGCTTGGCCGTAAATCCTCATTCTGACATTCATCCCAGATCCATTTTAGAGGCAGCCCACAGACTCAACAGGGCGAGAGAAAACGCTACATCATAATTACCCCATAAAAGCCAAGCCTGTTTCTCTGAATGCTTGAGAACGGGTCTAGCTTCTCAAAATATCATAAATCTATTGTGTTCTCTCCTGTTTTACTTAACAGCCAATTAATGTTACTGCTTAAAAGAATTAAAGCCAGGGCCCAGAGGAGGGTGAGAGTAGGGGAAATCAAGGTCTTTAAACTCGGGCTGGCACGCGGAATAGCGCACGTGCGCATCCAGCCCTCATTACAGAGCGGCTCATTAAAAGGCTCAGCCGCAGAAAAAAAAAATCCTGCCACCGCGCACATCCGTGGAGAGGATCTTGTTCTTATTAGCATACTGGAAGGGAAAACATTTTTCAACACAATCTTGAGTCAGTTTTAATATCCTTACAGGCTGCGACCGGACACGAAGGAGGGAGATCGCGCTCCTCCCTGGGAAGTCCTCCCGCGAGCCGCGTGTTGGGGCCGCCCACGTGGCCCACGCAATTAGTGGGAGCAGTAGGACGTATCAGACCAAGGCGCACACGCAGCCCCAGAGGGATCCTGGTGGCGTCGGTGACCCTGGCCCCAACACCGTCTGATGACGACGCTACGCGTTGCCGATAAAATCCCGGGTTTTTTTTTTTTCTCACATGCCGCTCGGTCATTCTCGTGAAGAGAGTGCTGTCAGATGTTACCCTAAATTCTCAGCAAAGACAGAAGCAGGTGGCCGTGGACACTCCCTGGTGGTGCATGAAAACCAGCATGGAAAGTTGTAGAATCAGGAGCATTTCGGTTCTTGACCTTACTTCCGTGTGGCCTTGGGCAAGGTGTACTCCTTGGACCCCAGAGCTTGGCTCCAGAAAATGAAGATGTCAGTGACTGCCAGTGGTCCCTGGGGTAAAGCCATTCTAAAATGACCTAGAATATTAGTTTCGTCATACGTGAACCTCTCTAGAGTAGTGTGAGGTCCGACTAGGATGATATTCAAAATACGGAACAGCCAGTGGGGAATGGGTACCAGGATGACTGGCCGATGGACTGAAATGTGGTTGGTCATTAGAATAGTGGGGGGACAGGGGTGCACCTGGGTGGCTCAGGGCATGATCCCAGGGTCCTGGGATCGAGCCCCTCATTGGGCTCCCTGCTCCGGGAAGCCTGCTTCTCCCTCTCCTACTCCCCCTGCTTGTGTTCCCTCTCTCGCTGCCTCTCTCTCTGTCAAATAAATAAATAAAATCTTAAAAAAAAAAAAAAAAAAAAGAATAGTGGCAGGGGGACATGACCTGTGTGGGCTGGCTCACCCTGGTCCCTGGGGATTGTTAAAGAAGTTCCGAACTGAGGCTTTAGAAGGGGTGGGGAGAGTAGTGTGAGGGGGACAGCCAGGAGATGGCCAAGAGGCAGAGGAGTATTTGAAAGTGGGACTCAAGGAGAGAGAACCAGATCTCGGCCGAGAATAGTGAGCCGGGGCCTTGGAGTCAGACTGACTTGGCTCAGATCCTCCCACAGCCCCAGATGTGTGGCCTCTGGCAAGTTATTTCACTTCTCTGGGCCTCAATTTCCACATCTTTAAAATGGAGATAAAGTGGGGTGTGACACAGGAGACGAAACTAAACACATGAGGCAAAATATAGTACATATCTCAACTTATTCTTGAAAATGCTTCAAAAGGCCTATAAAATTTACGTCCCAAATCATCTCTCAGTGGGTCTAATGCAGCCAGATTTTCCTCTAACAATAGAACAGATTAAATTCTTGGCCTCAGTTTATGGGCCATTGTGGATGGAAGAAAAAAAAAAAAAAAAAAAAAAGAATTGGATTGTAAATTTAATCACCAGAATCATCCTTGGTGTTGTGAGAGGCTAACAGCATGCAAGGCATCCCGGGAACAGAGATTGTTCGAGCGATCTCACATCTCCCGTGCACTCTGGGGCCCAAGTTCACTGAGTGGAATTGGGAGCAAAATCATTTGCACCAATTATATTAAATTCATTCTCTCTCTCTTGCACCTCCATGCCTCCCTCTCTGTGAAGTATACACTGCTGAATTTATCTAGGTTGGAGAGGCCAAATGCATGCATCAAGCCACTCTACTGTAATTAGATACGCATCTCACCCGATGGGTGTAAGGAGTGAGGGGTGAGTGCTCGTCAAGGGCACTGCATAAGAGCTCGTATGTATTCAATCAGTACAAAGTGCTACTCTCCTCCCTCCCATTTGAGGAAGCCCAAATGATGACTATTTTTTAAGAGAATCAGACAAACCACATTGTATAGAAGGCCTACCTTCATCCAACATATTCAACCTTTTTTAAAAAAAAATATTTTATTTATTTATTTGAAAGAGAGAGAGAAAGAGCTTTAAGAGCACAAGCAGGGGGAGAGGCAGAGGGAGAAGGAGAAGCAGACTCCCCGCCGAGCAGGGACCCAGGACCCTGAGATCATGACCTGAGCTGAAGGCAGATGCTTAACCGACTGAGCCACTCAGGTCCCCTCAACATCTTTATCCTTGAATGTCCTTGAAGGTGATGGCTATAGATAGAATGCGTGTCCCTAGAATTCATATGTTGAAATCTTCACCCCCCCTGTTTTGGTAGGTGGGGCCTTTGGGAGGTGATTAGGTCAGGAGGGTGCAGGTCTCAGGAATGGGGTTAGTGCCCTTATAAAAGGGGCCCCAGAACCTCCCTCACCCCTTCCATCACAGTGAAAAGACAGCCATCTGTGAACCGGGACATGGGCTCTTGCCAGACAGCAAACTGCTGGCACCTTGATCTCGAACTTTCCCATCTCCAGAGCTGTGAGGACTAAGTTTCTAAGCCCCCCAGTCTAGGGTAGTTTGTTATAACAACCTGAACGGATTAAGATGGTGATAGGACGTTACAAAGAAGGACAGGAGGAGGGCAGGAGGGAGGGCGGACAGAAGGAAAGAAGGGAGACCACGGAAGAGCATGGCAGTGGAGAGTTTCTGGAATGATGATATAGATGGCTGATATGGCTGGGGAGGCGTTACAGCTTGATTCTGTGGATTCATAGCTCATGCGGATGAATTATTTATTGCTCATTTCCTCTCCTGTGGAACCGGCACTATACTAGGCCTTTTCACGTGTGATGGCAAAAAAAAAAAAAAAAAAAATCAGTACTTACTCATAGCCTCGTCCCTTTCCACCTGTCCAAAAGGATTCTGTGCTGCTCTGTGGTCCTTGACTCTTTGGTTGCGGAATTGGGAGGTAGTGCAGAACTGAGGGACTCCTTCTGGCTGGAGGCATGCACTTGCTGGAAAGGACAGTGTCTCCTGTGGAACAGAATTCAGCAAAGAGGTGAGAAAAAGGAGCAGGGTGAGAGGTGGAGGTGGAGCGAGCAGGAACACGGGCTTGAGATATCTGGGGAGTTTGGAAAAAGAGAAAAGAGATGTGTGTTGGGGGGTAGCGGTGGGGACACTTACCAGGACACGGGGGGGGGCGGGGCTGTAGAAGGTTCTAGACAACTTTGTAGCATACTAGGAACGCAACCGTATGTGAAGGGAACAAAGTTCTCACTAGCCTTCAAATAAATTTTAGGGAACCACCGTTCTTCCTCACTTTAGTAGCTTACTTAAAAAAAATCTCTCCTCTTGTAGTGTAATTCTTGCATTCAACAGTCACAATTTCTCTTCCATCTTGAGCCTAAGATCTTGTTACTCTTTTTTCTCTTTTTCGTTTTTCATTAATAACAGGAAGATAACTGCTCAGGTCAGTCTCCGAAATATCAATTTGTAAAAAATCCATAGAAATTTGCTGTTATTAAACAGAGGTCCTCAATTCAGCAGTATTCAGGTCTCCCAAGCCCTACCCACGGGCCAGAGCTGGAGGACAGAGACACGCTTTCCGAGGGCTTCCCAAACATTCTATACAAGTTGTCAGGTTGTCATTCTCCCAGCCTGAGTTGCTGGGGGCGTGGTTGCTCTCCACCGCAGGCCTGCGACAATCGGTCACAGCAGGCTCGTCCAACAACTTGTACTCCAAGGAGCCGGAGCCACCTCCTGAGCGTCTCCTACTCACAGAGGCGTGAAGACAGAGGCACATCTTCAGCCCCGAAGGCTCGCGTGAGGCTGGGAACCTTGGAAGGGCCATGAGGCACCAGGGCGGCCGTCCCAGAAATGGGACCGAGGCTGCAAATTAAACAGCCTGTCTGCAGAGACTTGAGTCGCCAGCAGACGTTGCAAATTATTAATACCCCTTCCTGCTAAATCCTCAGAATTTGCGAGAGTGCGTCTCAGCAGCTGAAGCCCAACTTTCCAGCAAAGGACTCTACCCTCACCGAAAAAGGTGTGAACGAGAGAATTAGTCAGGGTCTGTCCTGGGAAGTCTCAGCTGCTCATTTCCTTCTTTCTGAAAGTCAGTGTGACACCTGACATCAATCCGTCCAAGAATCTTCGTGCATCTGGCAAGCCAGTGGGTTGGAGTTTGTGTGGTTGTTTTCACAATTAACAACTTGCAAAGGTATGGCTCTGAAATCTCAGAGTCAACTTCCTGATGATGCCAATGCCTCGGGGTTAATTGAGTAAAAATCTTTCTTTCGCCAGTCACAAATAACCTTTTTAATCTATAGGATTTCTATATATCTTCTGGGTCCTCTAAAATGGAAATGAACATTCGCCGTATTTCTGTATCTTAAAAAAATTTTTTTTTCTTAACAAGTATCTATTACCACTGGGACCTGGGGCTGCAAGTTCAGACACAGATACAATATATCAACCCTGTGCCTGGATTCAGAGGAAAAGGGGTCTTGGAAAATAGGCAAGTGGACAGGCGGTAGGGTCCTGTTCTCCTGTGATGGACACTGCCAAGGTACTAAGGGGTAGGCTAGGATTTCCTGTGAGTGTCTTTGTCACTTTTCACATACGTGTGAAAAGCAAAGAAAAACAAAGGAGACAGGAGGAGGGATTTATGATAATCATTTGTGTCCAGAACTCTATCATGTTTCTGATGTTTATTGCGCCATATTAATAATTTGGATATTAGGTACACTGCACCCAAAGTTTTTTTTAAAAAGTGTTCTGCCTTATTTCCAATGCCCATTGGTGGACTTCAGGCACGGTACAATCAAGCAGCTGGGAGTCTCTAAATGGAGAGCAGGTGGGGAGGGAACAGGGACAGAAGAGTGCTAGGACCTGGTGAGGGCATAGCCCTGCAGAGTGGGAGGGCATTCCACATGTCCATCTCAGCACACCTGGACAGTGGTACCCCTGGCTGCCACCTCCCTACGCCCGTGTCTTCTTGGTGAATTACCTTTAGCTTCTATCATATGGCAATGCTTGATATTATCTGAAATAATAGTAGAGACTGTGAGTTGTATAGCTACCATTTCCTTCCTGGACTGGTTCCTTACTGTGATCCTTACAACTTTGCAACTTCTGGGGAACCTCAAAGGTACGTATCCTCCTCTCAGTTCTACTGACTCTATCACCTTGAATCTCTCACAGTCTTTCCAAAGGTTCATCCTTTTTCCATCCTCTGGTGGATACAAAACATAGTACATCTCAGCTGAGAGATCCTTTACTCCCCAGAGTGAATAATTCTATTAACATTTGCTCATGAACTTCTTCTCGACCTTTCTCATCATCTTTTTTGTCTCCTTCTGTGCTTGGAAAATGGGGCCCATGCTTTTCAAAGCCCCTTCTAAACACAGTGATCTCATTTGTTCCATATTTCTGATTAGTACAACATGTCTAGTAGACTGTCAATTCAACTTCAAGGTTGAATCTAAAATGGTATTAACTATGGTCATTCGATACATAACAATATTAATTTAATCTACACTAATGCCCCCATAGCTAATATTTTTCTTGCTATAAAATCACAGCTAGAAAAAATTAAAAGATCTAATAAGCCGGGTCTCCAGCCTCCAACCATTAAAACTGAGACACACATGGCATTCTGCAAAATATCCAGACTTCATTGTTTTTGCGTCTATTCTGTCTTTCCTCCACACGGCGTAATGGGAAAACAGGACGAAACAAAACAAAAAACATTGGACTTGGGCTCTTAATTCATTACCTTTTGCCTTCATGACCTCAGGTGAGTCATTTCACCTCACTCCCTTATAAAATGCAGGTTTGGATTGTATCACATGTATTTTCAAAAGGTGTTTTGTTTTGTTTTTTGGACACAGAAACCTTTCTTAAAAAGAAATCTTAGGGAGAAACACAACTCATTTAACAGATAAAAGCAGAGTTCTCTGGTTGAAGCAGGGATGGCAAGACCCTAAGACTCACCACCTAGATCCTCTTATGCAAATTTCACCCATCCCCACCTCCTTTTAACAATTTCTGATTTCACACACAAGCACAGCTTCAGCCTGTGTGAGCATTCACATTCATCGTGCCGGTCTTTCATGGAGTCTACCTGTAAGCCTGTGACTTTGTGTGTGTTTGTATGAGCCTATAGAAGAAATCCAAACTTCCCGCAAATACCTGGAAATCTACAGCTCAGAATGAGAGCACACATTGTTAGTGCTTCGAGTCCCAGACCTAACACAGAACAGCAGCCCCATGCACACTGCCCCAGGAATCTCTGCCCGCCTCCTGGACGAGACAGGGGATGTCGCCTTCATATTCCAGCCGGTGCTCCTGCTCTTCTCCTCCTGGTGCACTTGGCCCCCGTTGTCTCTCCTGTGGGACACCAAAATCCCTGCTGGTGGCCGTTGTGTCCACTGCACCACCAGGCAAGGTCGGCTCTTGCTGGTTGATGGTTCCACACATCACTGCTCTGCTGAGCCGGCTGCTGCATTACAAGCAGTGCCCCACGGGGCAGTGCAACTTCTTGGTCTTGGCTCTCGGGCAGCAGCATCCCCAGCGCGGTGAGCACTTGCCGGGCCAATGTCCTGCAGCATGGTGGGAAGAACGCCTCCTTACGCTCTCCCATTGTCACTGATTCATAGGACTCCAACTGGTGGCCAGTGGGTACTGGACTAGAAGACATATCTAGGTGACAGATCGCACTATGTAAAGAACCACCCCTCCGTTAGAAGGAATAAGTCAAATTCGTTGTGCCTGGGTTGTTTCTCCCTTAATGCTCCCCCAGGAGGCTCCTCAGCCCCTGTGCAAATAGACTTCAGGTTTCTGAACCCAGCTGACCCATCTCGGGCTCATTCGGGGACCCTTGACACAGACGTGCGGATGAATCCGTGCATGGTTACAGTGTCAATCAAGGGCATCTCCTTATCAATATTCCCACCAACTGGAAGACCCGCATCTTCTCTCACAAGTTTCCATTTTGGGATGCATGCAGAAACTCTTCACCTACGACAGGCAGATGTTAAATACCTACGTTTCCAGCTGAAATCCAGCTCGGAGCCTTGTGAACAATTATGCTCTGTGTAAAAGGAAGAGGCTTTAGATCCCAGTAGAACAGTCTTACTTCGCTACGCAATGACACCCCTTTGATTTTTGGCAACTGGTTTCAGAAATAACACAAGTAATACCTGTGCCTAAGAACCCTGCTTAGATCAGTATTTCCCCAAGAGTGATGTGTACGACCCCCTGCACTACGACGAGATTGTCCAGAAATAAACAAATGCATGAACCAGTTTTGGGGAACTCCACATCCTGTCTTAGGAGGTCCCACTATGCCTCAACACACTCAAGATTAGAGAAATGTTGAGTAAAGAAACTTTTAACTTTTTATAACTTGTTTTTAAATACACTGACAATGAAACTCTTTTTAAAATATCTAACACTTTATAATATTCCTCAGAAGTAATGTTTTATGGAGTGCATTTTGAGAAAGTGAGCTTAGAACAGGGTCAGCAAACTATTGCTGTAAAAAATCAAATAGGGAAACATTTCAGCTTTGCAGCCATATGCTCTGTGGCAATTACTCTTCTGCGCTACAAAAGCAGCCGCAGACAACGCCTAACACCAATGAGCACGGCTGTGTTCCAATAAAACTTCGGTTACGGACATCGAAATGTGAATTTCATGTCATTTTCGTGTCTCACGAAATATTATGCTTTCGGCTTTTTCCAACCACGTTTAAAATTCCAACTAACATTTAAAAAAAAAAACTTAGCTCTAGGGCTGTACAAACATAGGTAGTGAGCTGAATTCGACCTGTGGGTCATATTTTGCCAGTCCCCAGCTTGGCAGCAGTATAGCTAGTAAAAGAACTGAATGTCTATGTTGATATCAGACCCAGAGTCCCCGGAGCAGAAACCCCATCTGGTCTGTTTATCTCCCATTCTATCTCCACACTCAGTTTGCTGCCTAGGACTGTGTCTAACCATATGGTACATCTTCTAAATAGTTATTAAATGAAGGACTAATCATCAATTCAATTTACCTGTCAATAGCATGACCAGGATTCAGTTCGTATTGGCTCTGATCACTAGATATGTCAGTATAAGTGACAAATGGGAGCCCATGACTCCAACGTGTTCAATGCCAACAAGAATTTCACACCTTTTTGAATAGCATTTGATTACAATTACACATTGCTATTCAATTCGGACCATTAATGACCAGACAGTCCAGCTAGGGTAAAAATCAATACACTAGAAAAAGTTGCCCCATCTTTGCAGGATAGGGATTTAGATTCAGTGGCAACATCTGGATCGGAACACATACTTCTTTCATTCGCAGCTGTCTTTTTCTTCGTGCTTCCCAGAAAAGGTCTGTTGAGGTGTCCCCCATGGCATCCGTTTGTCTCCATCTGTCCCAAGAAAGTTCATTGCAATAAGTCAGCCTTCTGGGCTTACTCCCCAAAGTTGGTCTCTTTCTGGGGTTGTCCTGTTCTTTGGAAGTTTCCATTGGTACTATGACGTCGTTCATTGGGTGACAACTTCCTGCCTGGCTGTGGTCCCATCCCCTCACTGATACCCACAAACTCCAGGCTGCTCACTGCTCCTTCCTCTGAACATACTGATTAATTGATCAATTTTTCAATTCATTTGTTCAACAGCTGCTTACTGAGAAGCCGGTATGTGCCCCAGAAAATGCTGTAGCCTAGAACTATAAACAACGAAAAACAAAAACTCCCTTCAGAGAGTTCGCAATGCAATGGAAGAGCCAGAGATACAGACGATGAGAGAGGCTTGGACCACACCGAGAAACTCCCCATCAGCTCTCCCCCACACACAGCCTGGGACCTTCAGATGCTTTCTCAGCGGTGGATGCTATTGCTTTCCAGCTGGTTATGGTTCCTTGAGGGCAGATGCTCTGCCCTTTTTTTTCACCTCGGAAGTGCCTCACACAGTGACTCCTTACGTAGTAGATTTGCATCAAGCCTCTGATTGCTTTGGGAGCCATGAACAGAAAGCATATATAAACTAGGAAAGAGACATGGCAGACTTTATTTTGCAGTTTTGACACTGGATGTTTTGTTTCTCCATGACTCAAGTGCACCCAGAGTTTCGTGCTGTTGGCGAGCCATGGCCCCAAGGGTAGGGAGTGCGGTGGGAAGTGACAGTGGGATCTGTATCTGCTCTGGGTCCTGGAGGACAAGAAACAGAACAGCAAGAGACAGGGGAGGAGATGAAGGGGAGAGCAGTTTCCTTGATGACCCACCTTTCTCTCACAACACAGGCCACTGTGTTGTTGGGTGGCCCCTCAGCTACTGTGGACCTCAAAGGACTCACTTCCTAGACACACCCTCACCTCCGCAGGGGGGGCCCCTGTAGACCAGATCCTCTGGAGGGGGCGATGGTGACACTTTTGTTTCGATAGGAGCTTTCGAAACAACAGAGTAGACTGAGTAGCTTGCGTCTAATGGCTGAGCGAAGCCGTGTAGCCAGACCTCCGACGGTGGCTGTCACGCCAACCAGCCAGACGGCACCCTGGCCACGCCATCCACGCAGGTACAGCTGGTACTCACGCCTTCGTTTCCCATGGAGTGGTGGTGGAGTCGAGTGGTGAGGCTTTGGAATTAAGAAGGCATTGGTTCTGTATCTTAACAAATCCCTCCCTCCAAGCCTTTGTTTTTGCATTTCTGAAATGGGGAAAATGGTATCTTCTTTTAAAGATTTTATTTATTTATTTATTTGAGAGAGAGAAAGAGAGAGAGAGTGCTTGAGCAGGGGGGGAAGGGCAGGGGCAGAGAGAGAGAGAGAGAATCTCAAGCAGACTCCTCACTGAGCGTGGAGCCTGCCTCGATTCCACGACCCTGAGATCAAGAAGTCGGACACCCAAGCGACGGAGCCACCCAGGTGCCCATACCATCTCTTGCCGTTGTTGGAGGATTGCAGGGGAGAGTGTTCGTAAAAGGCCAGGCACGAGCATGTGCTTCATAAATGTAGCTGGTATTACTTATTACCTTCTTCCCACGGGGTTGTTGGCAGGACCGAGCTCGCTCTGGCCTGCAGCAGCACGTGGGCCTCCCGACTCCTGGGACAGTGCCGTGTTCTGAGAGTGAGCTGGCTAGATGCGCAAGGACATCACCCTGGGGCTTTTGGGGTTGACTTTCCGTAGATCCACTAAGCGCTTCGCCCTCCCTCCATCTGTTTCTCATCTTCCTGCGCTGTGGTTCCAGACCGTGATGTCTCCTGCCCTCAAAGAATACAGGGCTTGTGTTTCTGTTTCTTGTTCTCTTTGCTGTTTTGGAGAGATTCTTGAAAAAAAAAAAAAAGGAGGGCAGAAACATCTTTGCTCCGTCATCTGAAAACCTGGTTAATCTCTTCTGATCTTTTGATGAACACAACACATAATAGGATATCTTAGAAATCAAAAGTAATCTCTCCCCTCCCTGGCCCTCCTCCCCTAGGTCCTTAAATACAAGAAAGTACACAATGGTTTCCTGCCATCAGCACATTCCTCCCGCCCCGTCCCACAGGCCCTGCTCTCGGATGAAGCAGTCAAGGCTAGGCTTTGCCTGACGCGTAGGAAAGAGGGATGTAATTGGAGGGAGGAGAACATTACAACAAACCAGCTGCTCTTCGGGGGTTGATTTTCCTTTCGCAAAGCAGCAGAAGCAATCACCGTGCCTCATTAGAAGGCCTAACACACTGGCTGCAAAACTATATTTGGAAAACCGTATTCACTTAGCTCTGAAGTGGTGAGAGGGTGTGAAAGGGCGGAAGGAAGAGGAAAAGACAGATCCGGGCCTGCCTGGGTGTAGACTTGAATCTGCAAACAGGTCATTTGAATTGGATTCTAAGAGGAACAGGACAGGGATGGAGCTGGGACGGCAGGCCAGGGACGGACCCGGGTCTTGACGCACAGAGCCCTGGGAAGGTCTAGTCCTTTAGCAGAGCAAGCTTGCCCTGGAGAGGTCTTTAGGCCAAGTGGGAANNGAAGAGCGTGGAGATATAGTTAGTGTCATGTGCCCTGAGAAAGTCCACTCCCGGCTCAGGTTTCCAGGGAGCTGTGGCAGCCCCGAAGTTTGCCATTAGATCACATCCAGGCCCCTCGGATGTAATGGGCCATTCCATCCTTACCTTTCTGCAGCTTCCTGACCAGAAAATGTCGACACCATAGGCTACAAGCTCTTGTCTCGTACTTGATCAGAACCAAAGGAAGTGTCCTGGGACGGGAAGGAGATACCCTGGGCAAGAAAGGAATGCAAGGGTCAGGAAGTTGGTGGGGTGGGACTAGTTCAGAAAGAACTTGGAAAGTCACTTCTGTTCTCTTCTGTTGGATAAGAGTGCGGGAGCCTTCTTCCCGCTAACCCTTCTCATATGAGTTGTGTAACACAGCCATTTAATTTATACTTAGGGGTGCCTGGGTGGCTCAGTCAGTTAAGCATCTGACTTTGGCTCAGGTCATGATCTTGGGGTCGTGAAATCGAGCCCTGAGCAGGACTCTGTGTTTAGCAAGGAGTCTGCTTGAGATTTTTTCTCTCTTCCTCTCTCTCTGCCCTCCCCCCCCACTCATGCTCTCCCTCAAATAGATAAATAAAATCTTTTTAAAAAAATTTATTCTTAAACAATCCCCAGTGTTGGTACAGTTTGTTTTTTTTTTTTAATTTTATGAAGTACTTTTACAAGGGCTGCCAAGAGCTGCTTCTTGCCAAAACAAACAAACAAACAAAACCAACAACAACAACAACAACAAAACGATCAGGGGTCCTCCCAGCAAGGATGGAGGATGGAGGTGGGAAAACAGTCCTTATATAGCATTCGTATTAATATGCAACACGAACAGGATCCAGGCCCCTTGGGATTCCATAGTCTCAGTAATTTCTACTTGCTTTCCCCCTGCCCCACTGATGACCTCTGGCTTTCTCATAAAATATCTCATTTAAAACACAAGTAGATATTATTGTTTCTATGTTACAGGAATAAAATGAAGTTGGAGAAGTTTTCATGACTTGCCTAGGGCCACCCATCGACATAACAATATGGCAGAGATACAGACCCATGTTACTCTTATGTCAGTTCCTGTCGACCACAGGGCATTAATCAGAAATGTGCCATCCTTGACAGAAAATCTGAGAGCCAATAACTGAAACAGTAGGTAGGATTGAGTCATCTTGAGTCTGGGGAATTTGCCGCAAGGAAGCAGGTTTCTACTGTCTTTCTGGTCTACCATCTTTATTTAGCACATGGCTTCTGTCCTCATACTCAAGCTGTCTGCTATTCCTTGAGGCACCACATCCCCATTCGAGGAAGAAGGAAGAAGTTGTTTCCCTAGGGCTGCCATACGACATACCACAGACTGGGTGGCATAAAGTGATAGACATTTATTCTCTCAAAGTTCTGGAGGCTGGAAGTCAAAAATCAAGGTGTGGGCAGGGCTGTCCTCCCTCTGAAGGGTCTAGGGAAGAATCCATCCTTGCCTTTTCTGGTTTCTGGTGTTGCCAGCCATTCTTGGCAATCCTTGGCTTATAGATACATCACTCCAACCTCAGCCTTCATCTTCAACTGGTCTTCAACCCTGGATGTCTGCACCTTTGTGTCCAAATGTCCCTCTTCTTATAAGGACACCATCATATTAGATGCAGGGCACACCCTAACTCAGTAGGACCGCACCTTAACTTGATTACATCTGCAAAGACCCTATTTCCAAATAGGGTCACATTCATTGGTGGTTATGAATTATTTGGGGACACTATTCAACCCTGCACGGAAGGGTAGAGAAATTACTGACAGGCTTCTCTTGTGTTCTAGGGCCATGCTAGCTGCAAGGAAGCCCAGAAAATCAAGTAGAGGTACACAAGGGAGAAGGAAGTTGGAATGGAGGAAAGGTGAGTCGGATACACACAGTTTTTATCGAATCAGCTTCTTGGTTTCAAGTGGAAGGGAACTAGCATCTAGTGATCGCACAGCAGTCTTGGCACTTAGTAGGTTCTTCATCTCCTTGATCTTTAATATTGTACATCCTTTCTATGTGTCTCCCTGCTGGGTAGCCAGCTTAGGGAAGGCAGGGCTGTATCTTCCATTTCTTCTATACATCATGACAATTGGAGCCCAGGACGCATTATGTTGGATACTTTACTCCCCCTTCTTCCCTAATTCCTACTTGTCCATTCTTTCCCAAGGGCCTCCTGATGTCCGCCATGGAAACCAGCCCATCTGGGATGTTGTTTTCTTTCTCCTCCTTCTTCCTTGTTTCATTGGTGTTCTAAGGGAAATGAGTAGCAGTTATCCTGCAGAAGTAATTCAGCGGCTGCCCCCCTGTGACCCAGGAAAGAGTAACTTCCTGTCTAGGTACTCCTACCTTGGAGATACTATTCATGAGAAAGACTACAGAATAAAGAATTACTATTTTTTAGGAAGCCGAATTTGAATTCTGAAATGGAATCTTGAGTTATATGCTCTGCTCTCTAGAACCACAGCTGGAAGGCATGCCCTTCTCTTCCCAGTTTTTAGACCCACGCTGGCTTGTCCTAATTCCCGTAAGTGTGTCTGAAGGGAAAGGAGAGGGATATTAGCGCCAAGATCCTAAATCTAAATTTCACACCTAGGAAGATAAAAATACAGGTAGATACCAGGACAGATGGACAGGCAGATGGGAAGGTAGATGGGGTATCTGGAAGGACCCTATGGAGTTCTGGGTGTCTGCAGTGTTCACTCCTCGTGCCTTGAACCTGAGTCCCCACCTCCGTGGGCACAGCTGAGTGGACCAAGGATGAGTACCTGGTCAAAAGGCAACCCGCAATGGCAGTGGCTCTGGTCCAGAGGCGCACCACAAAAACACCTGGGGAGACTTTCCAAAATACCAAAGTCCAATTCATCACCAGCTGGAGATTCTCATTTATTATGTATCACCGGATCCCCAGGAAGTGTGCTTTGAAAAGTGTGCTTCCCAGGTAAGCTGTGTGCTGGCGTTACAGAAATGTTGCCCCAAAGGGGTTCCCTAAACTGGATGGTGATTAGGTAAACCAATCCAACCCTTTCTGGAGGCGTTTGGCTGCAGGACCCACAGAGCAGTGGGGATGCTGGGGAGTCTGGAATGAAGGATGTGGTGAGCCAGGGCCGCTATGGCTGACACATCAGACCCCTGGCGTGGAAAGCAAGGGACACTTGATGTGAGTGGACAGAGAGCAGGGTAGATGCTGTGTCTTCTGTGAGGAGCTGTGAGGTTATAAAGGTCTGACTGGACCCTTGATAGTGACTCATTTCTCAGGAGGGCCTGCCTGCAGCCTCCAGGTTCGCCTGACCTCTTTCTTTCTTTTTTTTTTTTTTTAAAGATTTAATTTATTTATTTATTCATTCGACAGAGATAGAGACAGCCAGCAAGAGAGGGAACACAAGCAGGGGGAGTGGGAGAGGAAGAAGCAGGCTCATAGCGGAGAAGCCTGATGTGGGGCTCGATCCCATAACACCGGGATCACGCCCTGAGCCGAAGGCAGACGCTTAACCGCTGTGCCACCCAGGTGCCCCTGACCTCTTTCTTGCTTGCATATCCCACATCAACGCTCGCTTGCGGAGGTAACCTGGTGTGTCTCAATGGTTTGCAAACCGGAAGAACTCAAAATAGAAAAAGAGAGGGATAGATTCATTCAGGATTCCTCAGGCATTGATTTAATGATGAGAATATAAAGAATATATGTATTTTTCACTAAGGAAGTGGTGAGTAAGACAGACTATATCCCTATTTTTATGGAGCTTATGTCCCAGTTTGTCAATCAAACAACTATAAAGAAATCAACAAGAGGTTTCAGATGATGCTAAGAGCTGTGTTTGGGAATGAGGGGGACAGGCAATACTCTGGGTACACTGGTCAGAGAAGACGTCTGGGGAGGTGGCCTTCAGGCTGCCTAGCTACCATGAGAACAATGATTTTTAATGCTAAAAGGTCCTTAGAGATCTTCTTTGAATTGTTTCACTTTACAGATTAGGAAACAGGCTCAGAGAGGGGAAGAGACTTCTCTGTGGTCACACAGCAAGTTAGTACCTGGATGCAAGATTCCGTCTCCTCACTCCGTGGAGGTCTCTTTGGGTGTCAGAACTGCTCTCACCATGGATTCCATCTGTTGCTTTAAGAAGGGATGGCTGGAGGGGAGGGGAGGGGGGTAGCAGAGAGCATAACGCTACTTCTCTTTCAATTATCGACAGCCTCTTATTCTTGTCATCACTTTGGGCCAGTTTCTTTCTTACCCAAAGGGCTTGCAGGGCTGCAACAAAGGGGGGAGGGCCAGGCAAGTTTTGCAAATTACAAGGGACTGCTTGGTACAGGAGCCTCCCATTACCAGTTACCATGGGCTGACAGCTGTCTGAGTGTCTGTCTTCCCCAGAGATTGCCAGGAAAGGAGCAGAGAAGAACAGGGAGGCAGCACCGAGGAAGGAAAGACGATTCTCCTCCACTCGGTTACACTTGCACCCGCATGAAAATAATCATCCACTAAAGGCACGTTTCCTTTGAGTCCCCCTAACGTGCTCATGGTCTCCAGTGATCTGCCATTCCCTGCCCCTTCTCCCCTCGCCGTCTGCCTGGGCTTCTCTCCTCCTTCCACCACGCCTCCTCCCCCACTTCCTTCTTTCTTTCCTCTCTCTCCCTCACACCATGCTACCATTATTGTCAGTAGAACGAGCTGCATGCATGCCAAATCAGGTCATTCACAAATATAGAACAAACGTCTGTCACTACAGTTTTACCACTATGACTAAAGCATGGCCCTTCTGGCTGTGAAAAGTGTGCCCATTAGTTACGTGGGATCACAGCCCCCGTAGACTTAACACTCTCTACCTTAGCGTCCCCGAGGTAAGCATTCTTCCAATAAACATCCGTTGGAGCGTCTTTGAATGATGTATTGTGGGGGCCCCATTTGTGTTCTTAAAGCCCAGACAAAGTCAGCCTTTCCCAGGGCCCCTCCCACACCACCTCCAGCCTGCGGATGCAAAGCCATTTTCTGGAGTTGACGGCTTAGCTGTACATATTTGTTCTGGCTGAAACCCGCTGGAGGATATTTGCGGAAAATTAGATAACAACACTGCATTAAAGAAAATGAGGGTAACGCAGGCAACTTTTCATGAAAAAGAGCAAACCAGAAACACAACAACTAAATGCAACGTGTAGTCCTGTGCCACATGAAAAACACAAGTACGAAAGAAAGAAAGAAAGAGAGAGAGAGAGAGAAAGAAAGAAAGAGGAAAGAGAGAAAGAAAAAGGAAAAAAGAAAGCTAACTAAGCATCGAACCCTACTTAACGTTATTCAGAATTCTCTGTCGGACGTTTTAAATTCATCATGTACTTTCCCAGTGTTAAAATCAGAGCGATTCTCCGTTCCATCGGATATTGCAACATACTTGATGCTAACTGAGAAAAAGAAAAAAAAATACAAGAAGAGGAAAAAAATAAAAAGGGATAAAGAAGGATAAAATATGCTTTTTAAAAGGGGCTTGTTTCCAAGTGGTTTGGTCCACGTAGAAGCCCAAGTCTGCTCTGAGTGTTACAGATAACGTAATACCAAAGACACTTATGTATGAATGAGGACTTTGGAAATGAAGATTATAATTCAGTACTGAACCCCAAATTCCAAAAAGTTGGAATCTTTCTTCCCTAGATCAGTCCAGACAAATTCTAGGGGATCTCCAAAACCCAATACAAAAAAACCCCAAAAATAAAATAATAATAATAAAATTGCAATCTACTACGCACACACCTTGTTTTTATTTTATTCTTAGGTAGGGTCTATTTTCATAGTTGAGAATCAAAAAAAAATTTTTTTTTTTACATGAAGGCAGCAGAAAGCGCCAATATTAAAGTGCGAAAATCAGCTCTGTTATTACTGCCCCGAATAACTATTACCCAATCGACCCCAGCTGGAAATGCCTTTGCCAGTTAATTATTACACCGTCGCTATTGTTATCACCATCGTCATTATTTTGTTCTTTTCTTCGATCATTGGTTTGCTGGTTCAACCATCATACATGGTTATAATAGAAATTCATTCCCATGTGATGGCTGTTGGACTGCCTATGGGAAATGACTCGATAGTCTTGCAAACACTGAATCATGCAGTAAATTAACACTCATTTTCATGCACGTTTGCTTGCATGTTGATGACCTGGAAACACATGCTTACACTCCATATTTTTCCTTGTTGCTCCTGATTTGTTTCTTCTCTGGTAGGAATAGAACAATATGGGCTTCCTCCAGGGGACAAAACAACACCTAACTCTGCAGCGTGGAAGGGCGAGAGGAGCAGATGGAGGCGAACGGGGCTCGCAGAGGGCCAACAGAGCACACGCAGAGAGGAAATGCAGCTACCTGGTTTCACACCTGGGCACTGCCAACCCGCTTGGCAGTCAGGCAGCCCAGGGACTGGGAAGGCGTGGGCCTGGAGGACAGCGGGATCCAACAATGGCTCATAGGACAGTCCCTTGAGAGAGGGTATTCTAGGTAGATTGCTCATGGGGGCCATAAGGTTTAGAGGCTCAGTCCCTGCCTCACACTTCTGACACCAAAGAGAAGAAACGAATGGAAGTGGATGCCTTGTCTTCACGTCATCAAATCTCTCCTGGGTCGCTTCAGTCTTCTTTGTCCTTTCATTGGCACTAAGACCAACTAAAATGGTCTTTTATTTACTAAACATGAAGCATTGCTTGGTCTTTAAAGTGAGACCAGTAACAACTTTTTTCCATCATGAGTGGGCTTTGGGCAGGTTATCAACACCTCCCTCAGGGACAGTGTCCTGCAGAACTTTCTATAGTGATGGAAATGTTCTAAACCTAGATAACAGGTCTGTCCTAGATAGCAGCCACTAGCTACATGCAGCCATTGGGCACTTGACTGGGCTAGTTTACCTGAGGAGCTAAATTTCAATTTTATATGCTTTTCATTCATTTAAAATTAAATATAAATTCAATTCAATTTTTTATTTTCCATAATAAAAGCGTTTTTTAAAATGACCCTGAGCACTCAGAAGAGTGTATTCTAAAAGTACATGAACTATTGCTTCTCTTATTTTATCTGAATCGCACGCAGGTGGCTAGCAGCCACGTCCTGGGCAGCACCGATCTGAAGTACAACTCCGAGCTGCTGCAGACCTTTCTGGCTATTCCTGTGTCAATTCTGCCAGCAACGTGCACGTGGAATTGCTTCCATCTAGCTGTAAAAGACCTTGGTGCCTAAATCTTCTTATTATAAACCAGGATTCAGGCCAATGTTATCACACCCAAGTATAGGATTACAGTCTATTATCTGATGACACACGAATTGACTTTCTACCCCTTAGTTGACCTTTGTGGTTCATGTAACACTTTATCTACTCTGGCAGTGGGCCAAAACCTCACCCAAGAATCAGAGACTCTGAAAGGCCGGCTTTGCTTAGGAACTTAACAATTTTTACAAGCTCCTCAGGTGATTGTTTTGCAAACAGTTCAAGATCAACTCTTACCATGTCTGCAAGGCATTTCATACTGGACGTCTCACCACCAATTCAGCTGAATATGGTAAAGATCCAACTCCTTTACTTCCCTCTGGCTTCCTCTGCCCCTCCCAATTTGTCCAAACCAGGGGCAATGCCATAGTCTCCATGACCTGTTGTAAATCTTAGAGTTAACATCAATTTTTTGACCAAACTACCAATCCTAGAGTGACTGGTACCTAGGAAGCATTCAACAGATATTTAATCACTGTGCCTTTTCTTGTGTCCTTTGTTTCTCATATCTGATTAGTTATAACGCAAAGTCCTTTCCCCACATCCCATCTCATGTGCCCGTTTCATTATTTCTTTCTCCAACCTCCACAAAGGTTGCTGATTATTTAATCATCTTTGTCTGGCATTACAGTAGCCATCATCACCATCATCATCACCATCACCGACATCATAATCATCAATGTCATCAATATCATCCTTAACATCAACATCAACACCATCATCATCACTATCAACATCACCATCATCATCATCACCATCATCACCACCACCATCATCATCATCACCATCATCATCATCATCACCATATCACCGTCATCATCACCATCATCACTATTAACATCACCATCATCATCATCACCATATCACCATCATCATCACCATCATCATCACTATCAACATCACCATCATCATCACCATCATCACCACCACCATCATCATCACCATATCACTGTCATCATCACCATCATCATCACTATCAACATCACCATCATCATCATCACCATATCACCGTCATCATCACCATCATCAACATCATTATCATCAATATCATCAACATCAACATCATCATCATCATCATCATCATCATCATCATCATCATCCCCATCATCCATTGAGCTTCCCTTTATATCAATCCACAAAGGAACCCTGTGAGATGGAAAATATAATTCTCATTTTATAGAGGATTGATTTATAGAGGATTGATATTAAGGAAACTTACCCAGTGCCACTCAGGAGCACAGCCCTGATCTGGGAATAACCACTCTGGTGTAAACCGCCATGGAACGTAGACCGGTATTCCATTAAGACATGACCATGACCACAATCAGGCTGACCATGGTCCCAGGACTCACACCACAGTAGAAATACTTACAATAATCCCACTTCATGAAGGGTTTCACCCGATCCTGATCAAAAGCAATGCGGTTCACATGAGAAATCTATGGTGGTTGCATCTTTATATTAACTGTTCTTTATGTATTCATTATTTGGAGTTTTTTCACACTTACAGAGTAAGTCCTTCCTTTTTTTTTTTTTTTTTCCTTTTCTTTTGTGCAAATATTTACTGAGCACCTATGTGCCAGATGCTATGCTTGGCATTTGGAATACAGTGTTGAATAATCAAAATACCTTTGGGATGTAAGACAGACAATATCTTTTTATTCATTTTAACAAATTTATTAAGCACCTTGATATTTCAGGGACTGTGTTAGAACTTAAAAAAGCAAGCAAAACGGAGATGAATTTTGACTTATTAAGATTTAGATATGCACACATATGCTTAAGTTGAGTGGTTAATAAATAATGTGGTTTTATGCCACATGGCACTGATTAAATATCTTTGAAATATTTTTCTTGTCTCTCTATGACATTTTAGTCATATTATTTTTCATCTTAAAACTCGTCAATCTTCAAGTTCAAAATTCTTACCCTTAGAAATAAGGCCCTTCATATTGGTTTCTGTGCCTGATTTTCTGACATATTTTTCCAGCATATCTTCGAAATGTACCTACATGAGAACAAAACTAAACTTTTCAAGTTTCCTGACATGACTGTTTTTGCACTAATTTTCCATTTATCTGACATCTCCTCCCAATTCACATGCTCCCACCTTACTCTGCAAAGCTCAGGTCTGACTTTAGCCTTTCTGAGAAGACCTCTCATCTTTCTCATACAGCCACTCCTATGCCCTAGCAGAATTTGTTAACTTTCCTTCCATAGGGTAATTTGATGTGCCTAGCAGAGCTAATCTCAGTCCACCTACTGAACTGTGTAGGACTTGTCTCTGCACTCAATACAGCACAACACAACTTTCTGATGGCAAGTGTTACTTTGCCAGGGTAGAGAAAATTTTAACTTCAGTCACCTTTGGGATCTGCTGTTCCCAGCCCTGGATTGTGCCATGGGACTGCAGCTGCACAGTGCTGGGCGGCGGTGGGGATGGACGTCCTCTGCTCTAGGTCTCTCTCCATACAGCCTTTTGGGGTGTTTTCCCATTCGGTTGCCTTTTTGCCATGTCCGGTTGTATATTTGCAAACCTATCTTTGGTCTCATCTGCTGCCTAAATGAGTCATGCATCCATTTCTCTTTGCAGTATTTTCGGGCCACAGCAGGATACCCAGGAGCCAGGCTGGCTTCCTGCTGCTCTAAGACTCACAGGCCTCAATTCCTTCACTTCCCCCCACTCCTTGAAATATGAAGGAGATTCTAGTCTGATAGGGAGAAGGTGGGGAAAGAAAACACTTATGTTTCAGCCCAATCATCCACCTGGCCACCAATATTTGTCTATTGCAATAATATTCTCCCCATTCTGGGGCTTAAGCTTTTGAAATCTAAAGCCAGGAAGTATACCAGCCTATTTCTTCTTTCAGTCCAGCCAGCTTTTTTGCCTGAGGATGTTAACTTGAAGCCTGCTTGAATGGAGGGAAGGTAGGGGAGAGGGGATGAAATAAGAACTCATTGATTATTTTTGCAAAATAATATACTGCTTTACCTGTAAACCAGTAAGTATCACACAGTAGAGTGTTTCTTGGTATTGTGAGTTGGCTGGAGGCTGGGTCACCACTTAGTTTTCTTTGCATTCTCTGAATCCTGAGTAGCATCTAAGGTATAGGAGACAATAACCCTTTATGAATGAATGAGTGAACACATGAATCAAAATGTCAGTGACAGCTCTCCCTTGCTTAAAATCTTTAATGATTTACCATCACTTGTATCATAAATTACAACTTTTTAGCATAACAGTTGAGAACTTTCATTAACTTGCTCAGTCCTCTTTTATGGCCCCATCTCATTTTTTCATTAATCTTTTTATTTGTAGTTGGATTTCTCCACTAAGCTGGGAACCCCTTCAAGGCAGAGATCATATCATATTCCAATCCAAATGCAAATGTAGTAAAATGTGCTTAACAAGTGCTGCATTAATGCATTGTTTAAGCAAAACTCAGAGTATCGATTTACTCTAGTGCTCAGAGAAGGTTGATCTGGAAAGTGTTAGCTCTAATAGAATGGTGACTGCCCAAGGCATAGGTCTTTCTAAATCTCTCAAATGGTATCTATATGGTTATTAGTTTTGCCTGCTGGGTAGCAAGGACACAAAAGTGTTTGTGACCATAGGAGGAAGGGAATCACAGTGTGAAACTGAGGGTGAATATACACCAAATGAGCTGCTTCAGGGGAAGAGTAAGTATTATTCCTTTCCCCCCCCCCCCCCAATCAGCACCTAACAAATAGACTCTGCAATACAACAGGAATACTGTTTTTTGAAATCAAGCAGTGTGTCTGACAACATTATTCTTTCTGTTTTTCAAAATTATTTCAGTCATTCTGGTTTCTTTGCCTTTCCCTATAAATTTTATAATATTTTTGTACCTACAAACAACATAAAACAAAACCTGCTAGAGTTTACATTAACTCCATAGATTAAGTGGTAGAGGATTGATATTTAACTCTAGTGAGTTTTCCAATCCATGAATATGGTATGCCTCTCCACTTATTTAAATCTTCTTTGACTTCTTTTAGTAGCATTTTGTAGTTTCCAACATGCAGATTCTGCATTTTTTTATTAGATCTCACCTAAATGTTCTATTTTGGGGACTTACTATAAATGGTATTTCTTTAATTTCAGTTTCCAATTGTTGATTGCTAGTCTATTGAAATATAATTGATGCATGTGGATATTATATCCTGTAAGCTTGTCAAGTATGCTAATTAACTTTAGGAGGATTTGGGTAAGATTCCATGGATCTTTCTAGATAATTATGCCATGTTCAAATAGAAGCAGTTTTTTTAGTTTGTATGCCTTTTATTTCTTTTTCTTGCCTTATATTACACTGGTTAGGACTACTAGTAAAATGTTGAATCAGAGTGGTAAAAGCAGATATACTTATTTTGTTTCTAATCATAGATAAAAATCCTTTATAAAGTTAAGAAAGTGCCCTTCTTTTCCTACTTTGCAGAGAATTTTGATGAGGAATGGATGTTTAGTTTTGTCAAATGACTTTTCTGCATCAATTGATATGATCATATGGTTTTCTTTTTTGGTCTATTTGTATGATGCTTTGTTTGTATGATTACTTTGACTGGCTTTCAAATATTGAATCTCTTTCGGATTATTAGGATAAATTCTACTTGATTATGATGTATTGTCTTTTTATATATTGTTGGATGTGACTAACTAGTATTTATTTAAGAATTTTTAATCTATATCTATGGGAGTTATTCTTTTGCAGCTTTCTTTCCTTTTAACGGTCTTTGTTTGCTTTTAATGTTAAGGTATTGCTGACCTAAAAGAATAACTTGGGAAGTAGGCTCTTCTCTTTAAATTTCAGGAAATCTTCCATAAATTTCAGGAAAATTCATGTTGAATTTGCATAAATTCATCCTTAAAAGTTGAATAAAATTAATGAGTAAAACCATCTCAGTCTGAGGATTTCTTTTGTTGGGTAAGTTTAAACTAAATTCCATTTCTTTTTTTTTTTTTTAAAGATTTTATTTATTTATTTACAGAGAGAGAGACAGCCAGCGAGAGAGGGAACACAAGCAGGGAGAGTGGGAGAGGAAGAAGCAGGCTCCCAGAGAAGCACAGAGCCCGATGTGGGGCTCAATCCCAGGACCCTGGGATCATGCCCTGAGCCAAAGGCAGACGCTTAATGACTGAGACACCCAGGCTCCCCAACTAAATTCCATTCCTTTAATAAGTATGAAATGATTCAGATTATCTTTTTCTTCTTGGGTGAATTTTGATAGCTTGTGTCTTTAAAGAATTAGTCCATTTTATCTAAGTTTATGTTTGTAGAGTTCTTTGTAATATTCCTTTATTATCTTTCTTTTTTTTAAGATTTACTCATTCAATTTAGAGAGAGAAGGAGAGAGAGCACGAATGGAAGGAGCAGAGGCAGCAGGAGGCAGAGCCTCAAGCAGACTCCGTGCTGAGTGTGGAGGTCCTTGCAAGGTTTGAGATCATGACCCAAGCTGAAACCAAGAACCCAGCACCTAACAACTGCACCACCCAGGCGCCCCTCCCGTATTATCTTTTTAATGTCTATGGGGTCTGTAACTATGTGCTCTCTTTTATTCCTGATAGTAGTGATTTGTGTCCTTTCTCCTTTTTCCCTTTGTCAGTGTGACTAGAGGTTTATCAATTTTATTGATCTAGTCAAAGAACCAATTTTTTAATTTCATTAATTTTCTTTATTTTTTAAATAAATTCCATTAATTTCTGTTCTTATCTTTATCATATCCGTCTTTCTGCTTCCTTTGGGTTTCTTTTTTTTTTCCCCTAGTTTCTTAAAGTGGAAGGCTACAATTTTGAGTTGAAGCCTTTATTCTTTCCTAACAGAAGCATTTAATGTTATGAATGTCCCTCCAAGCACTGCTTTATTTTCCTCCAACAAATTCAAAGATGTTGTATTTTTATTTATGTTCAATTGAAAATATTTTAAAATTTTCTCTGAGACTGTAACTGACAGAGGTGAGTGGAGTTGTAAAAATAAGTCTGAGGGGTCATTAGGTACGGTTAACTGGGTAACATTAACATTGTTTTCCTTTTCACTCTAACTGAAGTGAGGCAGAGCAAGAAAGATTTTAAGAAATAAAGCATGGCATAAACTGTTTACCTTGAATAGTTTAAATATAATTTAATCTTCAGAAATTTAATATAGCAGTCGCCCTGCAACTTAGTTCTGGGAAGATCCTAGAACAAAACTCTTGAAATTTCAGAATCAGAAAACTTATTTTTGCCAGTAGCAACCCATCTTCCAGAAATATGCTACAAAGTTGTTTCTCAGATCCTAGTGTGCATAAAGATCACTTTGGGGGCTTACTAAACACAGGTCTCTGGGCCCCCACCTCAAAAGATTCTAATTCATTAGATCTGAGATGGGCACAGAGATTTGCACTTCCAGCAGGTTCCCAGGGGAAACTTGCGCTGCTGGTCTGAGGACCACTTCGAATAGCACCGTTTTACAACATTAGAAAATATTATTCAACAAGTTCTCTTTGGCATGTCTTCATACTTCGCATGATTTTCTTTCCCTTTTCCTTTTTCCTTTTTTGAAATATTCTTGTCCTCTTTCTTCTTCTCTTCCTGCCATGTGAATATGGATATTTTCCAAGATTATAACTTCTTATGTCTTCATCTTCCTTTCCATTATAAATTCAACAACTATGTATTGAGAATCCACTAATTGTAAAGTTTGTCTCTAGGTACCATGTAAGGCAAAACCAGTAGGGTCCATGCCCTTTGCTCCAACATTATCTTCTCTGTGAAAGTTTTCTAAGAACTTTCTCACAAACATGACCATCTCTTCTTTTGCGTTCCCATAGCTCTTTACTTGTTTCACTCATGTGGCTTTTATTTCATTCTATCTTGGTTGGGAATTCCCTGAAACAATATCTCAAATCTTAATTGAAAACAGGATCCGTACTGGGCAAAATGATCTCAACCTCTAAGTTTTATTCTGTCACCCATCTGTATTTACTTTTTCGGGTTTAATAATTATATCAGCCTTGGAATTGATCAGAAAATTGTGACAATCTTTTCAACACAACACTACATTATCCCAATGTAAAACATATACTGGAGTTATGCAAAATTTTGATTACTATTTGGCGATATTGCAAGACGATAGGGAAAATGAAACAAAATTCCACTTCTAAGCATATTGGCAGAAGACAAGTATTTATGGTATCTACTTTTATCTACTTTAGTCAATCAACATATATTAACAAACCACAATATGCAAAACACCATTCTATTATATTTGCATTTATTTTTTTTCCCTAACATATATCATGCCACCCCCTAAATTTTGTGGGAGAAATATAGATTGGCCCTGCCGTCTCCATTCCGTATGTGACAGCAATCAATGAAAGTAGTGCTCATCTCTGTGGGTGTCTGTGTGTTTAAAGGGGGGGAGACGAGGGAGCAGAAGAGAATTTTTCATGTAAAGTCTGAGTAAAACATGAGCAGAAACCTCTCCAAGCTATCTGCCCTGCCCTCCAGACTCCCTTCTCTGGGGCATAAAGTCACAAGGTTACGATGGAAATCCGACCCTCACATGATTTACTAGTTGCTCACATGTTGACCTCTCCTAGGGAAATAGTTAGAGTGAGAAGGCATTTGGTGAAGAGAAAGAAAGGGGAGGATGAGTAAGCCAGTAGGTCTTAGGAATCAAGCAGATTTAACAGAATGAACAGCAAGCATTTCCTGGAGGAGGAAGGAAGTGCAATTCTGCCTGTCAACCACTCTTGTGACCATATCAAGTTTACAGTATCATAGATATTCTGCCAGGTTTTCCAGGACAGGGAAAAAGAGCTCCCCATAACTTTCTGTATTTCAGTGGGGACACATCACGCTCATATTCAACATAACATATACACATTCAACCGCATGTTTGGGGAAAATCAACAACCACCACAACCATATTTTTTACACAACACGGCCCCTAAGTACATACTCAATACTTAATCTGGGACAAAAAAGAAGAAAAAAGAAAAAAAGATACAGAGTCATGTTCCAGCAATGGAAAAAACTGTCTGCATTGGCTCCATTGAAAGACAGTGTAATCGATGCAAAGCATGCATACTGTTCTTTGTGGGTGATTTCCATGGTGAAAGAAAGCTGATATTTCAGTACCCTTGGGGCTTCCATAAGCAGCTGCAGAATTGGGTCAGTGCCCCTCGGAGAATGCTCTTCTAAACCATTAGTGGTTGAGAGTAAGAGGAAGGAAATCACCTTTCTCTCCTTTTCTACCTTTCTGTATATTCAACACACTTCTTCTTCCCTGGTCTCCAAATCCCCTATCAGAGAACTTTCCTCATTTCACAAGAGAAGGCAAGGCGGGTGATGCTGAGAAGGTGTCACTGAAGGGAGAAGCCGGTGCATTGTACTTTTGGGAAGAGCTCTCACTTCAGATAAACCGTGTGGACCCCTCAGGGCTCACGGACCCCAGTACAATAGCTACATCCGGCTAAGTCACCACAGCCGGTGCTTTTCTAAGCACGAAAGACCTTGGCTTGTCCTCATAATGAGATCAATTTGGGATAATAGCTAGGTAGGACACCACATGGAGACATTTCTATCCATGTCCAAAATAACTTTTTCTAGTCGAATCGTGGTCAAGTTTTAAGAGGCAGGAAGTTATATTAAATTTTGCTCTTGTGCACAATTGTGGAAGAAATGTATAATTAGAAAAAATAGCCAGATATTCTGAAAGAAGATGGAAGGTAAGGGGCAAAGCAGTAGCGGGGTAAATTGCTAATCCCTCAGTAGGCGGTGTGATTGCTCTAGGAGACAAGGTCATCAGGAAAACCTTTGCTTAGAAACTAAATTAAGAATAAGGTCCCCATTGTTTGTCTTACAGTGGCCAGAGTTCATGAGTGTCTCACTTTGTCCCTAGGGGCTCTGTTTCTCCACTCTAGGCCAGCTCTGATTAAGAGGAAGCCATATATCTTCTAAGAATATTTCTGTCTCTTGCTTAACTCAGTAACATTAACAGAGGGAAATGAGGTTATGTGAACTTCCCATGGATATTTCGATGGGAGGGACTGAGCTGATACAAAGGATTCCCTGTGAAACGCGTCCAAATAAATAGAGTCGGATTGATTCTAGTGATTCCCCTAGGTTTCACCAGCTCAGGAAAGAGGAAAGAGTATCTTCAGAGACAGTGACTCCATAACTACATGCAGATGGTCCAAACCCATGGCTGGAGATGCCCCCACATAAAATAAAACAATGCAAAATCTTCCACTGCAAATGGATTAGATGTAGAATATTTTAATGACTGAGTCAGTTTTGTTGCAGACAGCCTCTTCATTGTTTCATTTTTTTATATAAAAGGCTATCATTGCTTGGCATCTAGTGAGCTAGACTGAAAACCTACCTCATCTTCAAAATCTTCTGGAGAGAAAACTTATTATACTAATGAGGAAAATAAACTCTTAGGCAACAAAGTTTAGATTCATTCAGAATTTAGCAAATGTGAAAATTACTACATAAGAAAAGAAACTTTACAGTCTAATCCTAGAAACAAACTGCCAAAACCCCCCTCTGTACCCCTCTTCACTCTTAGATTTCTGCTTTTTAGGTGGTATTTAATTATAGCCCCATAAAAAATATTTAACCTTAATATGAGGAAAAGGAAGTCATTTCCCTAAGCAAGGGATGTTTCCATTTCTGGCTGTAGGGAAGAATCACTTTTGGTCTCCTCTACGAAATATAAGTAAAACTTGAGTCTCTAAGGGGCAAGATGGAGCCTCGATGAGGCAGAATTGGGTGGAGGGAGAACAAATGTCTTTGAAATTTATCTGTAGATTCTATCTGCCTTTGGAACCTCCTGAGACACAGAACCCTTGACTACCCTTCTTCAGTCCTTCTTTAATCAGTTATATTTTTTGTGCTCATCCTCTCTTCTCTGATTTTTTATTTATCTCCCAGAGTGGTGAGCCAATGCCTTCGAAAGAGTAGGTATTCAATAAATATCCCATGGATGAGTGGATCTTTCTTATTCACTTCCAGATTTTAAAGGCTTGTTTGGCTCTATCTCTCAACAGATCCTAGTGTGCATGGAGATCAGAAATCACATTACGCCAGTTACCACAGGAATTACTTCTACTTCATTAACAGCCATAACAGGCATTATATACTATAGTGGGTTGTTGAAACCTGAAATTACTTACCACAAAAAGATGTAAATTGGGATCAAATACGAATGGGAAGAGGGGAAGACTTTAATTTCTGGATCCACCTAAGTCACAGAAATACTATACATACCTTTTGCTTCTTTCCTTCTTTCTTTTTGGTGGATAACTCAGACCCCAAAGGAGGGAAAAGACAGAGCCTTAGACAGAGCAGCATGGCCATGATATAACCACACTCTTGAGAGGGTCCGCCTCCTCCTTTCAGAAAGCCATCAGCTTTTGTCATAATCAGTAACTGCGATCACAAGGTCCCTTGTTACTCATATATGTTATGAATAAAGAATTGGTTACAGAGATACCATAGTTTCTCTAGATCTGGCAAAATGAAAGGGAATTGACTTCCTTGATAGAAATGTTCTCAGTAAAAAAAGTAAAGAAGAAAGAAAAGATTTGCCTTGATTTTAGTCCCCTTATGCTTCTTACTTCCTCACCTTGAAAAAAATCTGTTGAAAATGTTCATGGAAAGAAGATTCTGCTCAGCCCTTGGAAGAAGGCAGTATTAAGTCTACATTCTGCAACGACCTGAGTTGACAACATCAATAAATGTATTGTACTCAAACAAAAGTGTTCAAGGATAGAATAGAAGTAAAATCCCAGCTATTGAGAGATACGGCTGGGACATCCCACGATAGTCATCTGAATCTCCATTCTTGAGAATACCAGCAAGTGGAGGGTATTTGCAGGCCTGGAAGAAACCAAAGATGTATTTGACCTAAATGTGGTTTTCTACTTGACCAAAATGAGACAGTAGCAAATGTTCAATTACACCCTGAATAGATCCAGAGCATTTCAGTGAAAATCAAGTACAGTGATGCTGAGACACCATCCTATCAGCTGTGCGAAGTCAGATTCCTGGGATAAGTCTCAGGGCTTGTGTAATATTTACATAACCAGCATCTGTCCAAAATCAGCTCTGGGGAACTGTTCACAAAAAATGTTCTCGGCTCTTCCTAATACTCTGTTTTGTCTCCTAGAATCCTTTCATCCCTTTCAACATATGACAATCCTCCAAAAAAAAAAAAAAAAAAAAAGAATCTCACGGCCTTCTTAAGCTGTTCTCTCTCTCTCTCTCTCTCTCTCTTTTTTTTTTTTGGATAAAATATTCATTGCTCATGATTGAGTCTTCCCTTCTTCCATACAACATGGTGCCCAGCATTCAGTGTTCTGGATAAATCATTTTGTAAAGCACTTTAAAAGCATATTTAGATGATGGGTAATATGGGTGTTTTTGAACCACTGGTGAGAGATGAGTAGGGTCCAGCTATCGAAAGACTGCAAGTTTTGTGCCCTCAGCCTTTGCTGTGTGAAGCAGCTGTGCAGCCAGAAAGCTGAATGAATCTTTGGGGAACACTGGACCCAGCTGTGCTCATGAAATTCATCTAAGGAAATCCTTGTAGCACAAAAGTGGAGAAAGAAGTTTGAAAGACCCAGCCAAGATGGTAAGTCTCAACGTTGATTGTAGTAAGAGTTGCATTAATGGGAGGCAGATGCCTTCCAAGATGATTAAGATTCTTGGTCCTTTGGATCAACTTTTGGTATAGTTCAGGGGACAACAAGCTAGGGTACCAAGTATGGTCCAAATGTGGACCATTGTCTGTTTTTTATATAGCCTGTGAGTCAGGAATCATTTTTACATTTTTAAATAGTTGGGGAAAAATCAAAGAAGAGTAATAGTTTGTGACACAAGGACATGATATCAAATTCACATTTGAGTGTCCAAGAGGAAAGTTTTACTGGAGCACCGTCACACCATATTGACCAAAGCTGCTTCCATGCTCCACCAACAGAGAGGAAGAGTCTCAACAGAGACCATATGGCCTGCAAAACAAAAAACAAAAAACCCCACAAATAACAAAAAAACCTTACTCTCAGGCTCTTTTCAGAAAAAGTTTGCAGATCCCCAATAAATTTCATTCTGAAATTCAGCTTTGGTCCTTAAATAGATGCCTGAAGTCTCGCTCAAATGCATCGATTCCTTTTTAGGGGATTGTTACGTCATCCGCTGGGGAAGGAGCCATTCATTTTTCTCACCTAGAAATGGACTACAGGACAAGTGGCATGAAAGGTATTTGACCACCCCATTAGGGAAATGCAAATTAAAACCACAACATGATACTGTTTCACACCTACCAATTCATCAAGAAATTTTAATTTGATGTGTTGTGAGGATACGGAGCAATATGCATGCACGTTGTTGGAGGAAATGAAAATTGGCACAACCACTTTGGAGAGCAGCTTGGCAATTCCTAGTAAAATGGAAGGTATGTTCATAAGATGACCTACAATTCCATTCCCATGTTTATCCTCTATTTTGAAGAAATCCTAGCACATATGCAAGAGGAAATCTGTAGAAGGATGTCCAACACAGCCTGGTTTATGTGGTAGTCATTAATGCTATTAGCCAGATAGTGTGGTTTTCCCCATCCCTCCCAGGCACATGGTAGCTTGTGCTTTTAGCTCCCTTGTGGCTAGGTGGAGCCCCATAGCTAGTTCTGGCCATTGAGCTTTGAGCAGAAGTGACACATATCACGGCTGCAGAATATACAAGGCCAGTGCAAGACTCTTCCAAGTTACGATAACCCATAGGTCAAAAAAAAAATTACAATGAAAAACAGAAAATACTTCAAATAAAATAATAATACTCTATGTCAAAATTTATCGTTCTACTACAAATACGTATCATTAGACTACCAAATACTGCACATCAAAGTTACAGCTTTACTTAGAAAGACATGTATAGCTTCAAGTGCGTATTAGGAGAGAAAAAAAGCTAAGAAGTCAATAAACTTTGAATCTTGGTTTGGATTCCACAGCAGCAGATCCCGAGCCAGGGATTCAAGGACAAACAGTTTATTGGAAATAAGCAGTCGGCGAAGGCTACTACAGCAAAGTGCCACAGACTGAAGAGGTCAAACAACAGAAACGTATTTCTTCACAAGTTCTGGAAGCTGAAAGTGCGAGGTCAAAGTGCTGGCAGGATTCCTTCCTCTGAGGCCTCTCTCCTTGGCTTGTAGATGGCCACCTTCTTCCTGTGTCCTCATGTGGACTTTCTTCTGTGTCTGTGTGTGTGGGTGTGTGGGTGTGTGTGTGTGTGTGTGAATCCTAATCTCCTCTTCTTATTAGGGCTCATTCCATGACCTCATGTTAATTTAATCACCTCTTTAAAGGCCGTATCTCCAAGCACAGTCACTTCCTGAGGTACTGGGGGGTAGGGCTTCAACAGATGAATTGGGGGTGGGGTGAGGCACAGTTCAGCCCATAACAGGGAGGTTCTGGGAACACATGTAGAAACACAAGTAGAAAGTGAGACAGAGAGGGGAAGGCAGCCAATAAAGGGTAGATTATTAAGGCCCCATAATAGCAGGCAACTATAGCTCGATTGCCAAAGAAAACTCTAGAAAACTATATAAAATATGCTTCAGAATTTTCTTGGCCAAAGAGCAAGAAGCTGGGATATTTATACCCTGACAGCGTTTGGTCTTTAGTTAAGGGTTTCCCCTGGGGCATGTTAGGCACATCGAGTCCTCTGTGTCTACAGACTAAGTGGGTTCAGGCACTTACAGGGCAACCTCCTGACAAAAAATTCAGTGCCAGCCCTTGGAAGTCAGCGTAGTGTGCATGGGAATGGGAAGGGGATCTCAAAACCTATGGGCAGTCTCAGCTGGCCCAGCCTAGCAGCCCTCTCCAGAAGTTACAAAGAGAGCAGCAAACAGACCCTACAGGAACACAATAGTAAGACCAAATTTAAATGTATAAATAGATAAGATCCACAAAACCATAGATTGGTTCATTAAAATACTAATACAATTTAAAAATTACTGTCCAAACTCATCAATTAAAATAGAGAAGAGGCACATATGTCAGGAATTTTAAAATAGGGCATTGTTCCAGATCCTGCAGACATGAGATTATTGAGAGAAGAAGTAGAAATAAAAGACAGTGAATAGCAATCCCACTCCTTCTCAAAGAGTTGAAAACAGGCCGTCAAACAAATGTACACACATGCGCGTCCACAGCAGCACCATTCGCAAAAGCCAAAGGAGGATACAACCCGAACTTCCAACAAAGGATGAACGGACTAACGAACTGTGGTTTATCCGTACAATAGAATATTCTTCAGCCATGGAGTATGCACAGAAAAAAAATAGAGACAAACAAAAAACAGACCCTTAAATACAGAGAAGAAACTGATGGTTACCACGGGGGGGCGGGGGATGGGTGAATTAATGGGGAAATTAAGAATACACTTATCTTGATGAGCACTGAGAAATGTATAGAATTGTTGAATCATTATATCATACACCTAAAGGTAATATAGGACTCATGTTAATTACCTTTGAATAAGAACAATTTTTAAAAGGGTTGAAGTACAACATACATGAACCTTGAAAACAATGCTGAATGGAAGAAGCCAGACACAAAGACTGGTTTGATTCCATTTAAATGGAATATACAGACTAGGTAAGCCCGTGAAGACAGTAAGTACATTATTGTTTGTAAGTGCGGGTGAGTTGGGCAGGGGTGGAGGGGATGGGGAATGACTGCTTAAGGAGTACAATGAATGCAGGTGTCCTTTTGGGATGATAAAAATATCCTGGAACTAGATAAAAATGCGATCTCACAGTATTGTGTAAATATTAAATGCCAATGAATTGTTCGCTTCGAAACAGTTGATTTTTTAAATTAAAGATTTGTTTATTTATTTATTTTAGAGAGAGAGAGAGTGCAGGAGCTAGGGGAGAGGGAGAGAGAATCTCAAGCAGACTCCCCACTGAGCATGGAGCCTGACATGAGGCTCGATCTCGCAACCCTGAGATCATGACCTGAGCCAAAACCAAAAGTCAGATGCTCAACCTACTGAGCCACCCAGGTGTCCCAACAGTGAAATTGATTTTATGTGAATTTCACTTCAATAAAAAAAAAAAGAGAGAGGATGAGAAAAGAAGTAGAAATACCTGGCAGTATTTGAGTATGGAGTACAGACATGCCCTCGATTTACAATTGCCACTCCCTGACAGTTTTCAATATTGTGATGATCTCATTAAATATTCACACTCGTCCCGTGAGGTAGGGATTACTAATAATCCTCATTTTCACAGAGGAATAAGGAGTTGATGGGAAACAGCCTTAGTGCTTCTCTGTCTTTGTGTCACTTTGTTTTTTTGCCGAGTTGATCCAGAGTTCCTCTCTTGAGAAGCAGGACCAAGAAGCATAGACAAGGTTACTTTAAGGCTTGGAGTCATCTCAACTAAAGGAAATGAGCCAGGGAGGAGTGAGGTGCTCTGACATTCCAAATATAGCCCGTGCTTGGCCACTTAGGAAGATGGATCTGTTGCTAGCAACGAGTACGTAGAACGTGTGTGATTTGGCATGTCTCGAGCTGTGAAGTAGATGGAATGCAGGCAAAAAATTGATGATGGTATGGGGAGGGGCTGTGCAGGGTGCTAATTGCCATATGAAGTGTCTGGAGGTGGGGTGGAGAGGAGGCAAGACTCTCTTCCTTTTTAATAGACTTGAAGGATGGGAAAGTCATCTTGCAACCGCCAAGCATTTGGGAACAATTGTACATAGAACAGAAGGCACAGCAAACATGAGGCTGGGAAATCTGAACATTCCCGGCACACTGGGCAGATTCCTGGATGTCAGAAGAAAAGATCTATGGCCCCCTTACTCCTTCTAGCTAAGTATATGGAGCCCGGAAGAGACAACAGAAAGCAGAAGAGCATGTACCAATGACTATGGGACTCAAATCACCACCTACAATTACTTCTATGACCTCTGGAAAAGTAGGCAAAAGGTGTCGGGTGAGATAGGAGCAGAGTTAAGATGTAAGCCTGAGCCACAACCCTATAGGCATATGGTGAAGTGAATTTGTTGGTACCCTTTGGAATTTACATTAGAAGGCACATTTGTGAAATCTCTACAAACCATATATGATGTTCCCTACAATTATACCTGGAGAAGTAGGTTAATGTTGAGTCTTTCTTTTAATTTTACCAAGGAGAAAATTATATTGCCGATGTTAAGGTAAAAGTGGAAATTAATATGGAATCATAGGTTCAAAAGCTGAAAAGACTTTTGACTAAGTCCTAGAAAAAAAAAAAAATCAAACTCTTGAGATGGGAGGGAAAAGAAGAAGAAAGATTAAAGTAAAATTAAAAATAGAAAGCCTTAGACTCACATTTTATTTCTTTAAAACTCTAAAACTTGGGTTTTTACTGTCATCTAGCCATCAAAGGACCAGCATTTTCTATTGATTTGAATTCTGATTTTAAGGCCTTTCTGCCACTTTCCTGCCTTAATTCGGCCTGGGTTATTCTTTTCTTTTTCCTTCCTCTGCAGCTATATATTTTTACTGGGGTAAAATACATGTAACATAAAATTTACCATTTTAACTATTTCTAAGTGTGCAATTCAGTGGCTTTAAGTGTGTTGACAATGTTGGAGAATCATCACCACTACTGAGAGTCGTGCTGGGAGAGCAGAACTTCTAAGGATGAGTTTTCTCAGTTGGTCCTGGGAATTGACTCCCCGATCTGATTAGATTTTAAAATGCTAATGATTCTATTTTCAGTAGTAAAGAGAGTACTGATACAGTCCACAGCAAGATCTGGCCATAGAGATACATAAAACATTTCCACTGGATACTTTGACTCAACCACTTATAAGAAGCAGGGAGCTGAGTGACCGTGTATATGATCATTTTGGACATTTTCTGTAAGCTAACACATACAACGAGATTGGCTGGCTGTTCCTCATGTCCTTGCACAAAGTGGGGACAGAAGAAGATGAGTTCAGTGGTTTGAATTCCCAGCTCCAGGGCCACATAAATGACCTGGAAGCTTCTATGTGAGCCCTCAAGGAGATCCTTATCTCCGGAGATGGCTGAAAATCAAGCACAGAATCTTACCTATGACTGGTTGAGTTATAGTGCCAGTGAGGGCATTTATTAGAAAGGAATGGGATTCTGAAAGTCTGAATGGGGACATATGGGAAGTTGCTGATGAAGATGAGGACATCGAGCCCCTAAATTCTGATGAGCCTTCTTTGCTGGTGGAAGAGAGCACTCCACCTCCAGGGAAAGTGGCTTTTTCCATCCCTTCCACTCTCTTTTCAGGGGGATCAGCCCTGCATTATGTGAAGAAACTGTATTGGCCTTCCCAGAGGCAGTTGCCATACACGATAATGCTGATTCTCCTCAGGACCCACCCCTACCACCTCTTTTCGTTTCTAGACCTATAATGAGACTCAAGGTCCAGCAGGTCCCTAAAGGTGACGTACAATGTGTGACTCATGAGGAAGAGTGCTACACTCTAAAAAAACGACTTCAGTTTTCTAATTTATACAGACAGAAATTTAGGGAACACACATGCGGATGGCTTTTAAGGGTGAGGGAAAATGGTGGAAAGAGCATAAAGTTTGGTCAGACCAAATATATTGACGTGAGCTCACTAAGCAGAGATTCTGCATTTAATGTTGCATCTCAGAGAGTTAGAAAGGGCTCTAATAATATGCTTGGTTGCTTGGTTGAAACGTGGACCCAAAGGTGGCCCCCAGTGAGTAAGTTATAAATGCCAGACCTGTCTTGGTTTGAGGTAGAGGAAGGGAAATTGGAGTGTTAGAGTGGATCTGTCATTTAGGACCTACTCATCCACTCTCAAAGGGTAGAAAAAACGTACCTTTCACTGTGACCGTGAGAAATAAATTCACAAAGAGAGTTCTAGAATCCTTGAAAAGCTCTGTGATCACTCTTCTATGTAGGTCGGACCTTAACCATAAGAATTATAACCACTGAATTAAGAATGTATGTTAAATGTAATGGAAGTAATTGGAAACCAGGGTGGCAGGAGCCAAGTGGCACTTACTGCCGACAGCAAGGTACACATGATTATCATAATGAACAGCTAACTCAAAGCAGCCATATGAATCGGATGGTCTGACTCATGCAGGCCTATGGCTTTGGCTAGTTGATCATGTTGTTTCTAGAAGTGAATTAGATAGGAAGCCTACTAAATTATTACTTGATCTACAAGGGATAATAACTATATTTGATCTTTGTTCCTGGTTCCTGGCACAGATTTCCTAAAACCCTAGGAACCTGGTAGGTTTTTCCTTATTCAGAAGGAACCCCTTTTGCACACACCTGAATTTATGTTAATAAGGTGGTAGAGGATGGGGCTGATCGCTAGAAAGAAAGGTCAAGTGATTACAGGATTGGAACTTTCAGCCCCACCTACTGACCTACAGGGGAAAAGGGATGGGGTGGGCCAGAGATTAAACTCTAAAAATGTTTTGAACTATAAGATTCAACGAGCTTCCAGGTTGATGAATGCAACCACATGCTGGGAGGGTGGCATAGCTCAGGTCCACGGGAACAGAAATTCCTGTGCTCGAGACCCATCTGGACCCTGCCCTCTGTAATTCTTCACCTGGCTATTCACCTGTACCCTTTATAATAAACTGCTAAATGTAAGTAAATCTTTGCCTGAGCTTTGGGAGCCACTCTAACGAGTGATTGAACTTGACAGGAGGGTTATGGGAACCTCTGCTTTAGAGCCAATTAGCCAGAAGCATAGGTGACAAGCTGCCCTTGCAATTGGCTTCTGGAAAGAGAACAGTCTTGTGAGACTGAGCTCCTAAACCTGTGGCACCGGAAGCTATCTCCAGTTGGATAATGTCAACTGTGTGGAATTTTAGGACACCCAGTTGCTGTCCGCCAAGAACTGGAAAATTGCTTAGGGGTGCTGGAAAACATTCCAGGATCTCTACAGGCAGACAGGTACTACATAAAGTGAACAAAAGTCTAACTTGAATCATAAAGCAGAGAGTCATGGTCCCCCAATCAATTCCCAGACTCGTGCCAGTTTACAGACCCAGAACCCCTTGAATGAAAGAGAAGCCAGGTCCCCTTGAAAAAAGATCTCTCATGTTTCAATGATTAATCTTTCTACCAGCCTTCCCCAGACGGATCTCTGGCCTTTTACCAGGGCAAATGTGCACTGTAAAAAAGGAAATAATAAGACATTTGATAACACTGAACTAACACTGATTCCAGGAGACCCAAAATGTCACTGTGGTCTACCAGTCAGAGTAGGGGTTTATGGAGGTCAGGTGATCAATGAAGTTTTAAGTCGGATCTGTCTCACAGTGGGCCCAGTATGTCCCTGAATCCATCCTGTGGTTATTTCCCCAGTTCCAAAATGCGTGCTTGGAATAGATGTACTCAACAGCTTGGTTCTTTGACCTATGGAGTGAGGGCTATCATGGTGGAAAAGGCCAAGTTGAAAACATTAGAAATGCCTCTACCACAGAAAATAATAAACCCAAAGCAATACTGTGTTCCTGGGGGAATTACAGAGATTAGTCCCATCCTCAGGGACTTAAAAGATGCAGGTGTGGTGATTCCCAGCATATTCGGTTCACCTTGCCTATTGGACCTGAGCAGAAGACCGAGGAGCCTTGAAAAATGACACTGGGTTATTGTAAGCTTGGAAGCTGATATCTAATGTGGTGCCATATCTTGAACAAATTAAGACCTTGCCTGGTACCTGGTGCACAGTTACTAATCTGGCAAATGGACTTTTTAAAAAATTATTATTGTGTTATGTTAATCACCATACAGTACATCATTAGTTTTTGATGTAGTGTTCATGATTCATTGTTTGCGTATAACACCCAGTGCTCCATGCAATACGTACCCTCCTTCATACCCATCACTGGGCTAACCCATTCCCCCACCCCTGTCCCCTCTGAAACTCTTAGTTTGTTTCCCAGAGTCTGTGCGGAAGGAGCCAAGATGCCCTTCAACAGATGAATGGATAAAGAAGATGTGGTCCATATATACAATGGAATATGACTCAGCCATCAGGAACGATGAATACCTACCATTTGTATCGACACGGATGGAACTGGAAGGGATTATGCTAAGTGAAATAAGTCAAGCAGAGAAAGACAATTATCATATGGTTTCGCTCATATGTAGAACATAAGGAACAGCATGGAGGACATCAGGAGAAGGAAGGGAAAAATGAAGGGCGGGAAATCAGAAAGGGAGACAAACCATGAGAGACTAGGACTCCAAGAAGCAAATGGAATTTTTATCCACACGTGTCAATAAGGACTACCAGAACAGTTTGCTTTCAACTGACAAGGCCAGCAATACCCCTTCACTGTCCTGCCTCAGGGGTATATCAACTCTCTGGCTCTATACCATAACTTATTTCACAGGGGTCTTGGTTGCCTTTCCCTTCCACAAGATACCACACTTGTTCACTACACTCATGGCATCATGCTGACTGAACCTAGTGAGCAAGAAGCCGTAACCACTCTAGACGTATTGGTCAGACATTTGTGTGTCCGAAGTGAGAAATAAGTCTGACAAAAATCCTGGAAGTTTCTACCTCAGTGACATTTCTAGGGGTTCAGTCACGTGGGGCATGTTGCAACATCACTTCCAAGGTGAAGATTAAATTGTTGCATCTGGTCTTTCCTATGACCAAGAAAGAGGCACAAGGCCTTGGTCTTCCTTGGATTTTGGAGGCCACGTATTTTGCATTTGGGTGTGTTATTTTTACCTATTTACAAAGACCCCAAAAAGCCAGTAGCTTCGAGGAGGGCCCAGCACAGGAGAAGGCTCTGCAGCACGTCTGGATTGCTATGCAAGCTGCTCTGCCACTTGGAGCATATGATCCAGTGAATTCAATGGTGCTTGAAGTGTCAGCAGCAGATAAAAATGCTGTTTGGAGCTTTTGGCAGCCTCCTAGAAATGAATCACAGTGCAGACTCTTCGGATTTTAGAGCAAACAAAGCCCTTCCATCCTCTGCAGATAACTACTCTCCTTTTGAGGAAGAGCTCTTCACCTCTACCGGGCCTTAGTGGAGAGTGAACGAGTTACCACGTTACCTGAGTTGCCCATCATGAACCAGGCATTATCTGACCCACCAAAGCATGAACTTGGATGTGCACAGAAGCACTCTGTCATCAAATGGATATGTGATTAGGCCTGAGCAGCTCCTTAAGGCACAAGGAATTTACATGAAGAACTGGCAAAAAATGCCTGTAGCCCCCATCCCTGCTCCACTGCCTTTTATCTCCTAGCAGGAGAGAAGACGTGAGTCTGGTTTACAGATGGCTCTTCACGATAGGCAGGCATCACCAGAAAGTGGATGGCCGAAGCACTATAGACCCTGGCTGGGACATCCCTGGAGGGCAATGGTAAAGAGAAATCCTCCCAGTGGTCAGCATTTTGAACAGTGCACCTGGTTATTCACTTGCATGGAAAAGAAATGACCAAATGTGCAATTATATGATTATATACCAATCCATGGGCCGTGGCCAATAGCTTGGTTGGATGGTGAGGGACTTCGAAGGAACATGATAAAAAAATCGGTGATGAGAAAACTTGCAGAAGAGGTATGTGGATAGACCTCTCTGAATGGGCAAGAAACACGAAGATACTTGCATCTTACATAAATGCTTACCTAAGGGAGACCTCGGGGAGGAGGATTTTAACAGTCAAGCAGATAGGATATCCTGTTCTGTGGATAACAGTTGGCCTCTTTCTCCAGTTACCGTTGTCATCATCATCATGGGCTCATGAAGAAAGTAGTCATGATGGCAGGGATGGAGGTTCTCCCTGGAGTCCCTTTCACTTGCGAAGGCTTACCTGGCTACAGCCACTGCCAAGTGTCCAGTGTGCCAATAGCAGAGACCAACATGGAGTCTTCAATATGGCACAAGTACCTGCAGTGATCAGCCAGCTACCCCAGGGGCAGGCTGATTACATTGGACCAGTTCTGTGGTAGAAGGGGCAGTGTTTTGTTCTTATTGGAATAGACACTCAGGTACAGATTTGCCTTGTCTGCGGGCAGTGCCAAAACTACCATCCATGGATATACAGAATGCCTTATCCACTGTCATGATATTCCACATAGCATTGTCTCTGATCAAAGAAATCACTTCACAGCAAATGAAGTATGACAATGGGCCCATGCTCAGGTAATTCATTAGTCTTACCATGTCCTCCACCATCCTGTAGCCATTGGATTGACAGCATGGTGTAATGGCTTTTTGAAGACTCATTACCATGTAGCACCATGTAGATGGTAATACCTTGCAGGCCTGGGGCCAAGTTCTCCAGAAGGTTGTGTGTGCTCTGAATCAGTGTCTAATGTATGATGCTGTGTCTCCCAAAGCCAGGATTCACAGGTACAGGAATCGAAGAGTGGAATTGAAAGTGGTACCCCTCACTCTTATCCCTTGTGACCAGCTACCAACATTTTTGCTTCTTGTTCTCTTGGCCTTATGCTCTGTTGGCCTAAAGGTCCTAGATCCGAAGGGAGGAATGTTCCCACCAGAAGACACACAAAGATGCTATTAAACTGGAAGTGAGGAGTACTGCCTGGCCCATCTAGACACTTCATGCCTCTGAATCAAAAGACAAAGAAGGGAATTACTGTGCTGCCTGGGGTGATTGATCTTGAGTACTAAGGGGAAATTGGACGGCGACTCCATGATGGAGATAAGGAAAAATATGTCTAGACTACAAGAAGTCCCTTATGGAATCTTTTAATATTACCATGCCCTGTGAGTAAGGTCAATGAAAAACTACAACAACCCAATCCAAGCAGGACTACTAATGGCCCATATTTGTGAACCATGGTTTCTCTCTACCAGGTAAAGAACCCCAACCAGCTGGAGGTACTTGTTAAAGGCCAAGGGAATACAGAATGGGTAGTGGAGGAAGGTAGATGGAGGAAGGTAAATGCCGACTATGACCACATGACCAGTCACATAAACTAAAAGTAACGGACTCAGGAGACAGAAACCTGGATCCGTAAGGACATTTTTTAAGTGGGCAACTCAACCAGGTCTGCAGTCTGCCCTACCTCTGGACTTCTTACTAAGTGAAAGAAATAACCTTTTTGCTTAAGTTGAGATTCTCTTATACTTTAAGCCCAAATCGTACCAGCCCATACAGTGTGTGGGAGTATGCGATACTGTTGCTATTATGAGGACCCCAAACACCAGACCGTGAACTGATTCCAGAAGTAGAAGCAAAAGACAGCCTTATATTACCACAATCTCTCAAATACCTCTCTTCCCTTCCAGACTTCTGAAATTACTTTACTAGGGGACAAAAATTATTTTTCCACATTGAATCTCAACCTGCTGATAGACAAGAGAAAATACGAGTAGAAAAAAAAAAAAAAACTCAGGAAATGATCAGTCCAAAAATGAATAAAGCATACTGATTTCAACAAGAGGCATTTTGCACTACCAAATTAATTTTAAAAGATCCTGACACTCAAATGACTGGCCAGGTTGTGCGAGAATTTTTGAAAGCAAGAAAAATGTATCAACTTCTTTGATAAGTATCTTAGTTTGCTCAGGTTGCTATAAAAAATACCATTAGACTGACTGAAGCAATAGGCATTTATTCCTCACAGTTCTGGAGGCTGAAAGTCCAAGATCAAAGTGCTGACAGATTCGGTTTCTTTTTTTTTTTTTTTTTAAGATTTTATTTATTTATTTGACAGAGATAGAGACAGCCAGCGAGAGAGGGAACACAAGCAGGGGGAGTGGGAGAGGAAGAAGCAGGCTCATAGTGGAGGAGCCTGATGTGGGGCTCGATCCCATAACGCCGGGATCACACCCTGAGCCGAAGGCACACGCTTAACCACTGTGCCACCCAGGCTCCCCCAGATTCAGTTTCTGGTGAAAGCTCTCTTCCTGGCTTATAGATGGCCACTGTCTTGCTGTGTCCTCACATGGCTTTTCCTGGATCAGGCACATGAAGGGAGTGAGAGTTCTCTGTCCTCCTCTTCTTCCAAAGCATGAATCCCATCATAAGGAATTCCCTCATGACCCCGTCTAAACCTGATTACTTCTTAAAGTCTCCACCTCTAACCACCACCAGAGTGGGGATTAAGGGTCGGACCTCGGAAAGGAACGGGGTACACAAACATTCAGTTCATAACAATATGCAATGCTAAATATTTGTTTCGAAAACCGTGCACACACTCATACTTTTGTCAATGTCCTTCAGTGACCACCAGACACACGACACACCTATAATTGACCACGCTGGGTTTAATGCCCATGGGGAACCATGGGAAACCTCTGTAAGTCTTAGACAGGACTTACGATAAGATTTGGGCTTGTGTCCGGTGTTTTGGGAGAGATTTTAGAGAAGCGGAGCCTTCCTCTGGACTGGATGCCGTCAGGAAATGAAGGTCATTCAAGAATGAATCTTATCTAGAAGGAGGAAAGGGTGGGTGAGACTAACGCTCAAATTTGGAAAGAGGCAGCGGTCACTCATATTAACCAAAATAGACAGATGTTTGGTTATTTCTGTGGTTTGGACAATGTTCATGTTTTATCTGGGTCAAGACACGGTTCTGGAGTGTGATCTTGTTTTTGTCCTGACCCATGATGGCCTCGTGGTGGCCTGGTTTAATGTTTTCTGTGAAACTGTTTCTGTCCAACAGAGAACTGTAAATACAGGGCCAGCTCCTGGCTGACAACGGCTGCTTTCTCCTTTTCTTGCCTTTCAGCCCAAACACAGTGTGTATCAGTCAGCTTGTGCTGCCAGAACAAAGTACCACAGACTGGGGGGTTTAAACCACAGGCACGGACTTCTCACTGTTCTGGAGGCTGGGAGTTCATGATGAAGGTCCCAGCAGGATTGGTTTTTGTGAGACTTCTTTCCTTGGTCTGCAGGTAGCCACATTCTAGCTGTGTCCTTCCATGGCCTTTCTTCTGTGCAGAGAGAGAGAGAGAGAGAGAGAGACCTCCAGTATGTCTTCCTCTTCTTATAAGGTCATGGGTCTAATCAAATTAGGTTTCACCCTTACGGTTTTATTTAAGTTTAACCACCTCCTTAAAGGCCCTATCTCCCAATACAGTCACAGTTGAGGTTAGGGCTTTAACTTACAAATTTTGGCGGGGGGCGGGGAACATAATTCAGTTCATAGTACTGGGCATCAGAGTCCAAGATTCTAGAAAGATCTTTCACAGAAGGTAAAAGTAATGGACATGTTGATGGTGGTACTACTTTTTCCAGGAGAACTTAGGAATGGCAAGTATCTAACAAAGCAGGGTAGAAAAGGCACGTGATGGCTCAGAGGACAAAAGGGCCCGGGGCTGGCTCAGATGGCATTAGGGTGGCAGGTTAATTGGTAACTGTTTTTAATTATTAATTTTTTCATGTTTCTATAATATTGTTTTTGTGGCGATTAAAATACAAATACCTATGGGAAAATTGATAAATAGATTTAAACTTTTTCACCCCTTGGAGTAAGTGAAAGCTAGCGGGTGCTCGTCCGTGTGCTTTGCTGTGCCTATGGGTGAGACAATCAGAAGGGGAGAGCAGCGAAAGGGTGAGGTGGGGAGGGGGCCCCTGGAGCAGGGGGCTTAGCATAAGACCAGGAAGGGCAGCCAGAGAAAACCTGGAAAATCGACCTCTTACCTGATTTGTCCATCATCCATCAAGCTGCATCATCAGCCCATAATTACCCAATTATGTAACCCCCACCCCCCACCCCCACTGCCAACCCCCACCCCGAGCAGATGGCAAGGAAGAACAATTGAAAGAATAATCTCTAGGAGCACCTGGGTGGCTCAGTCGCTTAAGCATTTGACTCTTGGTTTCTGCTCAGGTCATGATACCAGGATCGTGAGATTGAGCCCCACATGGGGCTCTGTGATCAATAGGGAGTCTGCTTGGGATTCTCTGCCTCTCCCTCTGCCCCTCCCCTCGCTCATGCATGCTCTCTTTAAAATAAATAAATAAATAGAATCTCAAAAAAAGAAAAAAAGAAAAGAAAGAATAATCTTCAACCACAACCCCCACCCTCCCCTCAGCTAAAACTCTCGCTCCATCAAAACACCATTATAACATCATTTTAGGTATAAGGTGATAAATGAAAGCTTTTTTGCCCACTTTTGTTGTTCTTGTTGAGTTTTTTACCGAAAAGAACTGCCCCCAACATAAGAAACAGTTTGGATAGAGACATTCACTTAGGTGGTAGATCTTGAGAAAGTATTCGGGAGCCCTAAACATATGGCCCTGACTTAGTGTGGGGGACAGATCATTACAGGAGACAACACACCGTGACCTTCACGCTCAAAGAGGAGTCCAAGCTACAATCTGAGCCAAATCTGTTTTCTGGATAAATCTGCTCCAATCTCTTGTAACAACTGATTTCCACTCACCTTAATGGTATGCCCCAGTGCCTCCCCACTAGCGCACCACGCCCCACACCCCTCTTCTACTCGTTGTCCCCTGGAGGCTAGAAGAGTCCATTTGGAAGTGAAATGGCACTTGGGAAAAGCTTTTTGTTTCATACGGGGAAAACCTCATCATGCATTTCCGTCTCTTGGCAGAAGGCAAGACTTCTGTCACGAGGGCAGCCTGGAATGCTTTCCCCAATTTGTAGCTGACCTTCTAGAATGGATCTCTCTTCTTGATCTGATTTGGCCACCCCCATCCCACCTGCCCCGTGCATTTGCTCTGCTTAAACCTTTCAGCACATTTGTTAACTTGAGTGACATTGAAAAAAATCGCCACCCGGTTAACACGGAGTCATGCAATCCCGGGGATGTGTATCATTCATTTAATTGGGATGGCTTGGTTGCCTCCCAGATGTTCCCTTTCAGCAGATACCATTGTGTTTTAAAACTTTGGATAATTATAGCTCTGTAAAGCTAGAGTACAAGATCTGTTGGCTCCAGCCAGCTCCGGGCTCCTTATGTAATAGCTTCATTGTTTGGTAATCGCCCTATTCACAGAGCGAAGGGATCCGTGTCAGCCAAGACATCTATTCAAAGCACTTCCCCTGCGCTGCATAAACAGTAGCGGAAGACGTCTACCAAGGGAACCAAAACACTCACGAGAGACTTGGCCCCAAGTATGACCAGAGCTGCTTTTCCCTTCTCACAGGGAGCTGTGCTGCAGAAATGTCTTCACCTTTTCTTTAGCGACACATATGCCTCCGGGCAGAGGCTTCCCCGTGGCGGGAAAGCCCTGCTAATTGTGGGGAGCCCCGAACGGGTGGGGTGTGTCCGTGTGGGTGGTGCAGGTGGGAATGCCCTGCGGCCCAGAAATCAGATGGAAGGGCTGGGAGGAGACGCAGAGCACCGGGGGTGGTCCGGGGAGGTGGTCCGCACAGGCTATCCCCGAGGAAGAGAAAAAGGAGCGAGAACTGTCCCTAAGCTGTTTCTTGGAAAAATTCAGAATGACCTCTGGGAAAGTGGGGGAGTCACCAGGAACGGCACAGTGCAGAAAGAGGCAGAAAGTTCTTCGATTCTGTGGGAGGTCTTCACCAGGGTGTCTATACCCTGAGGGATGCCAGTGAATGTCCAGCCCAGTTTCCTTGGCTCATCTTTCACACCTGCTGATGCAGGAAGAAATGCACCCCAAAAAGCCCTCCCTTCCGTGCTGGTGTTTCTGAGATTCCTTGGGAAGTCTTCTTGGAGGGTAATGAACCTGAGCCACACGTAGCTGGTTTCCTCTAAAATCCACAGCCCGGAGCTGCCCTCAGCCAGCCGCTCCTCCCTCCCCAGCCCACCCCCACCTAGCCTGATGCCACTCTCCTACCTTCTCCTCGGCTGTCCTCTGAGTTCTGATCCTGCAAGCCAGGGTCCTGGGAGGGGGCAGAGGACAGTGAGAGAAAAAACAGGGAGATTTTAAAAGTAGTGATGCAGGCCCCCATCTAAGGCTAATTCTATGTGGTGTCGAAAGGCATTAAAGGCATCATGGTTTGGGCATAAAGATTACTTTAAAATGAAAATATTTGAAATCTTATCTGAACTTCCCTTATCTGACTATGCCAGAGCCTTTCGAAAAATACAGCTNCCACTCCCCCGCCCCCCGCCCTCCAAGGGGGTTTCCTGTGAATTCCAGGAAGAAGACAGACGGTCCATTCCCATTAGCATCAAGAAAAACCCTGCAGAACCTTCCATCCTTTCCTGTTGAAGCCCTAAGACGCCCACAACACACACACATACACATTTTTATTAAATTGGTATATAAACCTTTACCTCTAAGTATTCGATTCAGTGAGTTACTCATTACTGAAAACTCCCGCATGCACAGTAAATAAACCGTGTCTTTTCTCCTGTTCCTCTGTCTATTGTCAGTTCCTTTGCAAGGCCTGGCCATTTAAACCCAAGTGGGTAGAGGAATAGTTTTCTCCCAGCTGTTTATATATACAAATGTATATATACATACACACACATCCATATATATGTACACAAATTTATATATACAAATAAACGGTTTATAAACGTGTTTATACAACTTTATATGTGTATGTTTACATGTCTGCACACACACACAGAGTTATATATTTTGATAACCGACAGTAGCTGCAGGCCCTCTGACAATACTGAGATCGGAAAATCCTCTGGCTACTGGTCCCACAATGCCCCTTCGTCACCCCACCTGACACGCACAGTGGCACACACACCCCGTGAAGTGGGTCTCCTCCCATGGGAGTCTGTTTCTGCAGGGCAGGCACCAGCTGTGGCCTGCGTGCCCTGCCAGGCACTCGGGGCTCCAACCACAGCTGAGGTCCTTGGCCCTCAGGACACCAGAGCCACTGAGCCTCCTATTGTGGACGGATGAAGTGTGTGTGTGTGTGTGTGTGTGTGTGTGTGTGTGTGTGTGTGTTGGGGGGTGGTCCTCTCTCTCTTCTCTGTGTGATTTTCCGTTGGAGACTTTTTAAAAAAACATTCAGGCTTATCCTCTACTGTTTTATAAGGCCTTAATGGAACACGGTGGAGTCTTCTCTTTAAAACCCGCCTTCGTCCCCTGGGTTTATACCTGTGTGTGATGTGGCCTGGCGAGGACCCACCAGCTCCGGCGGGGACACAGTCTGAGGTCCTCCGCGCTGTTTCCCCAGCACTTAGACCCTGCCTGGCGCTTGGCCCAGCCCCACAGCCTCGGATCCATAATTCTAAACTCCAAAAGGCTTTGAAAACAGATTTTTATAACCGCTTTGGTGGCCAAAGGGGAAGTGAAGTGATATAAAGCGCCATTTATCCCACTTAGTGTGAATATTCATATATTTTGCTGATACAGGACGGTGGAAACATTAACATCTTTGATTCACAGAGTGCCACTTCAAACCCCTTGGGATGTTACATCGTATTTGGTGTATGCACCCTCTTTTCTTTTAAACCCTGCAGCACTGAATTCTGAAACCCGTCTGACCTCAGGGGCTTTGGATCTGTGCTGGTGGCTTAGGCATGTTTCAATAACTAAGAGCTGAATGAGTCTGAAGGGCTCCTTCCTCCCACACCCGGGCTTTGTTATGGGTCCAGTTCTCAGCTCTTGGCTCCTTCCTCTGCGGGAGGGACCACCCTCCAGGCTCGTGCAAACAGGTTTCGCTAGGTCTCCTCGGGTTCAATAGGACCAGTGGGCAATGATCCATGGTTGGACCAAAGCTGGGCCCTGAGCGCACGTGGCAGTTTCATAAGGAAACAATCATTCTTAGCACCATAGTAAGAAAGAGACAAGTAGATACCATATTTTTAGATCTGAGCAGATATTCAGGTCTGGTCAGTTAGCAAGGAAAAAAAAAAAAAGAACAAAAACAGGCGTTTAATCTTGCTAGTGGTCACAAACACCTGAACGTGGACATTGATTGACCCTCTAGCCATACCGGATCGTCTTTGGATGGGTGTTCTAGAATCCTTTTTGTTATTATTTTAATCCTCCTCCTTTTCCCCTTCTCTGTTACCTGAGGTCTCGGCCCTATTCCTGTGTCCCAAGTGGGCTTATTGGAGTCATCAAGGCTTTTTCAAGGTCCCAACCTACTCTGTATTTGCATGTAGGATTTCTACACCTTCAAAAAGGCCCCCAAATCGATGAAGTCAGGGCCCCACAAAACAATAATGCTCTTCTGGGAGCTGATGGCCATTCCTGGCCCCAACTGGGCCGCACTCTTGTGTTTCCCTTTTTTCATGGTGGGACGTCTACACGGCCAACCTTCCTCATGTGAATCATGATGGCTTCTCACTACATAACCTGAGTATTTCATGCTAACATAACTCCTTCCCATACAGGAGTCAGAGGCCTGAGATAATAAGGGACTCAAAGGGAAAGTCCGTACAGGGCTGAGTTGGGCTTTTGTTTGCCTTCATTTGCAAAAGAGAAAGGTGATGCTTAAAAGGCTTGGTGAGTCATTTATCTAAGATCAGGTGGCTGGTCAGAGAGCCAGTCAGAATTCGAACCCAGGTCCTACACTCCCAAACCAGTGCCTCTTACACTGTTCCGTATTCCTAATTCATGAGAGGCATTCACTGGAAGAAATAAATTGGGTTTTACTTTTATTTTTTTTTTAAGCGATCTTCACACCCAGTGTGGGGCTTGAACTTACAACCTGGAGATCAAGAGTTGCAAGCTCTACGGACTGAGCCAGCCAGGTGCCCCCTGGGTTTTCAGGGCTAGTTCATGTAAGAAGCACCTGGGTCTTGTTGACGAACCTGGACCTAATGTTGCCAGCATTTTCAACAAGGACCAAGATCACTTTTGAGGTTGCATTTTTTTTCTCCTTTCACTTTTTTTTTTTTTTTTTACATGAATGGGTGTTTCGGTAGGAGTGTGATCTCTGTATGTGAGATACTAATACACTTAAGCCATTTAATAATTTGGGGCTTCATTTTTGGTTAAACTGGTGTTGAATCAATTTTTTAATCAGAGTGCGGCTACCTCCTGCCCATGTTGATACTCGTGCTGTAGAGACAGGGTGGGCAAGCCAGAGGGGCCGGAGTCATGGGGGCTGTGGGGTAGGACCACCTCATCACCCCTACCTGACATAGGAGTGTCCAACAAGGTGGGCTTCCAGATGATAATCCCGTGGGGAGAACATGCAGACGTGACAAGAGATGGCACTATTCCTTTGCTAGGACTGCTGTGGCCAAGTACCACAAATGGGTGACTTAACAGAAATGTCTTGTCTCGGTGTTCTGGAGGTTAGAAGTCTGCAACCAATGCGTCGGCAGGGCCATGCTTCCTCTGATGGCTCCAGAGAAGAATCCGTCCCATGCCTATCTCCTAGCTTCTGGTAGTTCCTTGGCTCATGGCAGCATGCCCCAATCTTCTCAAGGTCCTCCCTTATGTGTGTCTGTCCAAAGGAGCCCTTTTTATAAGAACCGAAGTCATATTGGATTAGGGGACCGCTTTATTCCAGCATGGATTCATCTCAACTCATTGTATCTGCAAAGACCTTATTTCCAAATAGTCACATTCTGGGGCTTCAAAACAGAAATGTGGTGGGGGGGCCACATTTCAACCCATAACAGTCCACCCTCTCGCCCCTCCCCCCAAATTAATGTCTTTCTCACATGCAAAATACATTCACCCCATCCCAGCAGCCCCCAAAGTCTTAAGCTATTCCAGCAGCAACTCTAAGTCCTAGAACTCATCTAAATGAGCTAAGGGTGAGACTCAGAGTATGACTCGCTCTGGGGCAAAATTGTTTTCCATGTGTGAACCTGTAAAAGCAGGCAAGTTGTCTGCTTCCAAAATACAAAGGTGGAGCGAGCCAAGGCTAGACATTCCCATTCCAAAAGCAAAAACCTGGAAGGAAAAAACAACAAAAAGGTGTTATGGGTCCCAAGGAAGTTTAACACCTAGCAGAGTAAGTTCCATTAGATTTTAAAGCTTGAGAATAACCCATTTTGGCTCCATGCTCTGTCCCCTGAGCCCGTCCGCCTGATGGAGGATAATCTCCTTCATTTAGAGTCTACTGATTTAAATGGCAATCTCGTCTAAAAGATACCTCCACAGCGATGTCTGGACTGGTATTGGACCAAAAACCAGGGCACCATAGCCTAACCAAGTTGACAAATAACATTAGTTGCAGATTATTTTTGAGTGAATACTACAATGTGTCCAAGATAGGGAAAGCCAGGAAATGGTAATCAGAAGAGAAAGTGGAGAAATCTTGGCTTTTTGTCCTGAGCAATGTACCAGTGGGGCAGGACTCCGAGGGGTCATCAATTAACCATTGTGTAAAGAGTAGTTTTAATCTGTCCCAGTGGTTTGGACCAGGGGAATGGGCAGAAAGAACACCGTGTTTTCAGCCATCAGGAAGCAAGGGAATTTGCCCTGGCATAAAGGGTGGGAAAGGGGGTGACTAGAAAGTCAGCGTGGGGTGGTATAAGGTGGGGCACTAAGGAGAACTGGCTAAGGGGCTGGGTATACTGGCAGCCCCCCCATTCATATGTGGGGCCCTAACCTCCACTCTGATGGTGGAACCTTTGGGAGATAATTAGGCTTAGATGAGGTTGTGTGATGGGATTAGTGCGCCTGTAAGAAGAGGAAGAGACGGCAGATCTTCCTCTCTCCCCGCTGTGAGCAAGAAGGCAGCCTGGAACTGAATCTCACCAAGAGACGAATCTGCCAGCCCCTTCAGATTGAACTTCCAGCCTCCAGAACTCTTAAGACATAAACACCTGTCGTTTAAGCCCCCTAGCCTGTGGTCTTGTGTTTTAGCGGCCCTAGCAAAGTATGATACAGAGGAAGCCACTGGCAGCCTCCTGAACGTGTCTCACCGGGACAATATTCTATCGTATTGTATTGGCCTGCTTCTCTCTGTCCCTACAAGTCTTCAGGTTCCACAGCTGGTCTTTTGAGAGGATGCCTCCTCTTTTGAGAGGATGCCCCGGAGACCCGGGGCCGAGCAGGTGCTCGCACAAGAGTTGTTGAATGAGAAGGTCACTGGACTGCACCCAGCTTCCTCAAGCTCAGCGGCGACAACAAAATAACACAGTGGGGGGGGGGAGCAACTTAGATCGTGGGGTACAGTGACCCTTATCTCGAAGCTGCATTCGTCAAGCAAGCACGCCGTTCTTACCTAGATTGTGTGGTTGTCTGACTCAGCTCCGGGAAGGCAGACAGCTGAGAAGAGGGCGGTGTTGAGACACCCCCAGCCACCCCTTGGCGGCTACACGAGCCTGGTGGTTGTCTGAGCCAATGCTAAGATAAAGGACTTTTAAGGGGACTAGCCTGCAAATGCCTTTCTGTTCTCAGTCTGTAACCAGAGATCTTAATCTCTACGCAAAGTAGATGTTTGCCTCTAGACATTCTTTATTCTAAAGGGCATGGAGGGGGAAGGAGGGAAGGAGCACCTTTTGAGGAGGAGAGAGAAGGTAAGTAAGACCTTATGCTCCTAAAGAGAAATGCCTTCCTACCGGGTGCGGGGAGCAGCGAGTCACCCATTTAAATCCTCCTTGGAACCTTCTGGGTGTCCGTCTGTCTGGGGCCCATCTTGTTTCTGCGCAGGAGAGAGGGAGCCGAAGCGGGCAGCTGGGGTTTATGATGATATCTTCATGTCAGCCTGTTCGGCACCCACACACTACCCCAAACATATGACATGTGATAGTTCATTCCCTTGGATTGCTAACTTGCGATCTCCGTCGCTCAGGGGCCCCCTTCCTCTGAATGAGGCTTGAGAGAGAACCAGAAGGCGATCTGCGCCTCTAGCTTCCCACTGAGGACGAGGCAGCTCCAAACTGGGATTACTGATTTCCATTTCAAAACTGTGTTCAATTTAGTTGATTTAAACGACTTGACTTTCCTCTGTGAAATGACTGTGGCATGTGAGCTCAGCCAGTCGCTTTTTGAAAGGCATCAACACGCTCCCTGCAGGGACCCAGGGAGCTCCGCCACCCATTGTTTATCTAAAAACAGCGTTTTATTATTGTCGCTCAATTAGTCCAGACAGCAGACACAAATGACTTTCAACGGCAACATCCCAACACTGCGTGTCACTCATAAAACGCCAAAGACGCTCTAATAGCTGGCTAATAAAACCAAAATGTGCCTGTATCGATTCCGCGATTATTCAAATCCTCACCCTTTCGTCGGAAATCTCTTCTTAATCTAATTACGTACAATTGTTTCACTTTCGTAAAAGAACATTAACCCCAGCAATCCACAATTCTGTTCTCAATTTATGAGCAAGCAAACCAAGTTTCTTCCGAATGTAAACTTTGGAGAGGAGTTGATTTTCTATAAACAAGCTAACATATTTGTTCCCCTCAAGGTCGAAATATTATTGCCTGTAGGGTTTTTTCCGACAAACTTTTTTTCCCTAAAAATTGCGATCTGTCATTTCGCAGACACTCACGAAAAGCCACTCCTAATCTCTTGCAGAAGATAAGTTTCTCCCTGTTTATACTAACCGCTGTGAAAATGCTATTATACGCAACTGTTTCATCTGTTTTGCAAACATATGCTTTCACACACACACACACACACACACACACACACACACACGCTCAGCTCACCGCAGAGAGAGTTGCCTGAAATGGGAAAAGTCCTTTGCAAAGGACAGAAACGAGATGCAGTGAGCCTCCCAGCATTTCCCATTTTTCAAATCCGCCTTGGAAGCCTGGGTGACTGATATTCAGAAATCACAGGCGAGCACCACACTCTTGAGTGGAAAGATGCCTAATCTCTGATTCATGCCTGTGATTTACACCTGGAGAAGTTGGGGGCCCGAGAGGTGGAGATTTAAGGTAAAGCAAAGCAAAGGAGTGGAGCCCAGGTGTTCAGTCACACGCCTGGACTGCTGTGTGATTGCAGCAGAGAATCCGAGAATTTGGGTGGTAAGGACCCCTCCTCTTTGTGGGGCCCATGAGGGTCTGCTGTATTTCAGGTGTTCTTGCTTAGCTGTATAAAAGCCCACTTCCCCAAGACAATCCACCCCCCCCACCCCACACATGCATGCACGCCCACTTGGGTCATATAACATTTCTAAAGTTTTCACTTGAGTTTAAGGTTGGAAAACATCCAGGCCAAACATGAAATCTCAAATCTGACACTCTCTTCCCTCAGGGCTGCTGCCAAGCGCCCTCTGGTTTCAGTCCTAGATGAGGAACCAACATGACCTCACGGCTGGAAACTCCATCCTTGGGCAGGCCTGGTCTCGCCCGCTCTCTGCTCTCTCCGCTGGTGAGAAGGAGAGGGTGATGTTGGCATGGCGAGAAGAATTCCTCTTTTACCCGTGGGCAGAGAAATGACCCTGTCTGGGGCTGAAGGCTAAAGAAGGAACCTCCCCAACATGTCTAAAGGCGGAGACCGGAGGCTGAGAATGGCGGAGTTGGGGGCTCAGAGCTCTGCCCACCTGAGCAGAACTTCTTGTTTGGTTGGTTGGACTGAGCATCCGCTGTTTCTTCAGAAGAATTGGAAGCATTAGGTCATCGCCAAAGCAGCGCTTGGGTGTCAAGCCATCTTAACTTGGGTGCCCAGCAAAATGCCTCTGCCACTTGACTGGCTCTGAGCCACGTGACTCTGGGTGCATGTCTTCCTGCCCTCAGTCTCTGAGTCTTTATCCCGCACATTTTCCTAATCATTCCTTTCCTTGCCTCCCTGAGGGTGTGCACCACTCTTTGAAAAGCACACAATGTCCTCCCGATGCAAATCCTTATTTGCCCCGATCTCTTCCTTTCATGGAATGATGACAAGTTCCAAGGAGACATAAGAGACGTCTGATGTCTGATCAGTGAGTTAGAAAGACTACCTTGGCAGGAACACCCAGCATTAGTTGATTAGACATATGCTACTGCTCACGGGTCATCTGCTGTGCGTACGCCTTTAAGAGAAAATACATTTTTCATCAGGCCACATTCTCTCGGAGTGCTGTCAGTTGGTCAGTTTCTTTCCCACCTCCGCCTGCCCACATGGGGGGGAATACCGTCTCCATCACTCAACGAGCTGCCTGGCGGAGGGATGGGCTTCCTTGGTTTCCACCGGCTAATATTGCAACGGCATTGCACGCTCTGGCTGCTGGAACTTTCCTCAGGAAGCCACACGAGTGACCCTCAAACTGCGAGGGCTTTCTGGTGGTATTCACCCTGAAGTTTTAAGCCCTCACCCGTCTCCTTGGCTCTGGTCTCTCTTGCCTCCCGAAACCACAAAGCAGTTAGAGATCCTAATCTCTCAACCCAAAGTCACTCAGCACGGACGATCAGATGTCACCTGAGGTCACAGCGGCCCGCCCGCGGTGGAAAGTTCCAACCCGGGTTGCAGCTGCTTTTACGATCTGCCAGTTGACTCGCAGAGAGAGCCCAGAAACCCAACAGGAAGGTGGTTTTCTGAGGCATGTTAAAAATATATTTATGTTTGTTTATATATGAGTGATTATTTTTAGTTCGAGGAAGAGGCTTGACAGGATCGAGAGGCTCCACGGTGGCCTGGCGTAACCAGCAGGATTTGCACCTGCACAAAACCAGTCGTTGGGTGCTCTGCTTCTGGGCTGTTGCCTCCTATTTTTCTCCCTGCCGGTCTCCCAGTGCTGCAGGAAGAGGGGAAACTGGTCCCAGACCAGGCTTTCCATCTTATTTCTCTGTTCCCCTCCAGGCTGGCCCGGCACCGCTAAGCATGGCTCACTCAAGAGGCCAACAGCTGAGCTTCAGGCTTCAAGAAGCACTTTCTTGCTTCTGCGGAACAAGAGCCAATGCCTTCAGAGCTCTGCCCGCGGTGCTGTGCTCGGTCGTTATAAAGACTGGGAGCTCCGGTCACTCCTTTGAGTCACAGGAGCAGGCTGGCTGAACATCTATAATCCGGATGGTTCCTACATTGTGGTAGGAACTCCAGACTGAGGGATGCCCAAGGTTTTTAGCAAGATGTGCTGATCCTTCGGTGTCTGGCCTTATGCCTTCCTTTCAGATGTGGCACATAGAAGAGAACTTAGAGCTGTATGTTGTTCTCCAGCTAATGCAACAGCCCTCCCCCAGCCACCGCCTCGCCTCCGTGCAGTCAAGGGGGAGGAGCGGAGCATGGGAACCAAAACAAGTTCAGGGAAGATGAAGGGCATAACCCCAGAGGACCAGTGGTTGACAGTAATTCTGGAATCAATGACAGCATCTGGGGCACTCAAGGATCAACAGTGACCATCTAGATCCTTCTTTACCTGTGCCGCCATGGATTGCTTCAGCAGAGTTTCTCTTATGGATAATCGTACCTGCTCTGGATAACCCTGACCTCAAGGGATGTCCTGTCGGCCTAGGGCTTTCGAGTCCAGACGAGGGACGGCAATGTAGTCAGCACTCTCTCCGTGCTCCTGGGGAGCCCTTGATCATTTTCATGCACAACCCCCTCAGGTGTGTCAAGCAGCAGCTGCGTCTCTGCTGGAAGGTTACCCTCAGGGTCCTGAAACTACCTTGCCTGCTTATAGAAGAAGCAATGATGAGAACTTGCAGCTTTCCAGGGATGTCATCCCTTAACTAGTGAGTGACAGACGGGAGGGGGTGTTAATGCTTCAGCTTCCCTGGCCTCTGATCAGGACCACAGCGCGGGCCACAGGAACACTCTGGAGAGAGCGTCAGTCACCCCTCACCACTTCCCTCCCTGGGGCTTTCCATGATGTTGCACCTTTACCCGACATCCTTCCTTTCTTTGGTCATTTCTCAAACCGCCTGCTGGTTTTTCCTGGGAACATTCCTTGAATGTCTCCCTCGTGTCTGCTTCTGGGAAATCTAGCCCAAGACACAAAGGAAGGCACAAGAGGCAATGTTTGCTCTGAGACCCCAGCTCAACAACACAGCTCCCCCTCAGCTCAGATGGTTTCTTGTCCTCTTAAAGTTTGGCCTTCCCAGGCTGTCTCATTAAGAGGCTTGGAGTGAAGGACTATCATCCTGTTGCACTAGCATAATGGGCCACTGTTTTCCCACTCCACAGAATCTTCTGGAAGATCTCAACTCAAAGTCAGCACCAGAGCCCCAGGGGAAATTCTGCTTCCTCAGTCTTAATTCAGAGAAACATGGGCCCTGGCCAAAGCTTCCAACCACACAGCCACCTTGTGTTTTCTGCTCCCTCCAGTGCAGCAAGAAATCAAAGCCAACGGGGGCCTTATATGGCATTCGCCAACTCTGGAAAACTTTTCAAAAATACTTTTAGTTCCTTTCTTATTGTCTCCCTAGAGTCCAATAATTCCTGGAAGGAGAACTGTGGATTCATTGACACTTGGGAAGTCCAGCTGAAAATCAATCCTGTAGCTCAAGAAAGCTGTATGGAAAGCCCATGGCTTCCCCACTGGGAGCTGTCAGCTCTGTCCTCCCTCCCAACCCTGCGAGCCTTGGAATTAACTCTTCCCATTCCACGGAGCAGGCAGTGGATGACCAGGCACAGGGAGGGCAGCAAATGGTGCACATTAGAACCACAGTTCCTCCATCTTGTCCTTCCTGCCTTTCATAAAAACTCCAAGCATGCCTCATGTAGGAGAATCATCAACATTTGTTTCAGCCTGATGTGCACGCCAGGAAACTCCCTCCAGATCTCTAAGCAGAGTTTGGGTTTGCAGTGATCACTGTGGCTCTGGGCACAACCCTGAAAAAATTCTGAAGATACAAGCTTGGCCTGGAAGCCTACAGGCAAATACTCAGAATTCCTATGGGTTACTCCATCTCAGTACATACTACTTATATCAGGACTTGTGGGGGGCACAAGAAACAGGAAGAAGGGTGTCAAGAAAGCTCTCCAAGTCCCAGTTCTTATACTTGGTTTCAGCTGGCAAGGCCTGAGAGCCTCCTAAGGGTGGACTGGGGCATGACTACCCATGCAGAGCTCTAGTCCTAGGGAGGCTGCTGCTTGGATCTGTCAAGGGAAGGAGAAGCTACAAGGGAAGGAGAGAGGTAGAGTGAGGGAGAGGAGGGCCTTGAACAGCAATAAAATTTGCCTTGTGTTTGTAGTAAATCATTGAGGTTGCGCCAGGTGTGCCCTTCAGGGCCTGGCCTCTCTGTTCAACCCACAGCTCTGAGGAAGGCCCAGGGAGTCACAGCCACAGTCAGCAGAAGTGTTTATGGCAGCAATGTCCACAATAGCTAAACTATGGAAAGGGCCCAGATGCCCATTGACAGATGAATAAATAAAGAAGAGGTGGTGTAGATTTATAATGGAATATTACTGAGCCATCAAAAAGAATGAAAGCTTGCCATTTGCAATAACATGGATGGAACGGGAGGGAATTGTGCTAAGTGAAATAAGTCAGAGAAAGACAAATACCATATGATTTCCCTCATATGTAGAATTTAAGAAACAAAGTAGATGAACATAAGGGAAGGAAAGGAAAAATAAAATAAGATAAAAACACAGAGGGAGGCAAACCATAAGAGACTCTTAACTCTAGGGAACAAACCGGGGGTTGCTGGAGGGAAGGTGGGTGGGTGGATGGGGTAACTGGGCGATGGGCATTAAGGAGGGTACATGATATGATGAACACTGGGTGTTATATGCAACTGATGAATCACTAAATTCTACCCCTGAGACTAATAATACACTATATGGTAACTAAATTGAATTTAAATTAAAAAAAAAAAAAAAAGGAAGTGTTTGGGCTGGAGGAGAGATGGTCTTGAATTCCAACCTCAGCAAAACCCTTGAGGACACCACCAGCCCAGGTGTGGCAAACAAGTGTGTGTGTTTTTTTTTCTTTTTCCTTTCTTGCCAATCAGAGTGAATGAATTCTAAGCCTGCTATGGTGTTTTAATTATTTTTTGATTAAAAAAATAAAAGGAAGGGAGTTAAAATTAAAGCCTGCTATGTAAAAGCAAAGCAGTTTCTGGAAGGTCATGAGCCGCTGCTGGCAAGTGTGTCTGGGAGTTAGGAACAATGTACTCCCTGTTTGGGGCAGCGAACCAGCAAAGCAAATCCAGGCCAGAGAGGGTGTCTTGGCCCAGCTCAGGGTTGGGTTTGGTTCTGGAGTCACAGGAGCCTCTCTGAAACCGATAGAAGGGGCGAGAGCATGTTCTCCGGTCTTGATGTCCCAGTGCTCCCATGTGGAGTGCGACTCCCAAGGAGAGGAAGGATGGATGGGGAAGAAGCTGACGGAGCTCTCATTTCTCTGTCACCTAGCACAGTGCTTGGCATGCCATAGGTGCTCAATGTGTGCTTGCCAATGTTATGGAAGCTGATCAAAGACGTCCTGCTCGCTGAGGAGGTGAAAACAAGATCAAGGGGGATTCGCTACATGGAGAAAAACAGACAGGGACCTTGTTTATTTCTCTCTTTCAAACTAAAAAGTAGATAGGCCATCAAGATTTGCGAGAAAGAGCATGAAAGGAGAGTTGCTTGAAGCAAGGAGCCCATGCTTTCTGCCCCCACTTTAGAAACAAGAGACCAGGGGCGCCTGGGTGGCTCAGCTGGTTCAGTGGCTGCCTTTGGCTCAGGTCGTGATCTCAGCCGTGGATCGAGCCCCATGTCGGTCTCTCTGCTCAGTGGGGAGTCTGCTTCTCCCTCTTCCTCTGCCCTTCCCCTCTCTCATGCTCTCTCTCTCAAATAAATAAATAAATAATCTAAAAAAAAGAAGAAGAAGAAGCAAGAAACCAGTTTGTTGCTGTGGATAAGTACCTGGACCCTGAGGCCAGACTGGGTCAATGTCCTCACTCTGCCATTGCATTGTTGTCTGACGTCAGGCAAGTTACTTAACTTCTCTGGGCTTTGACTTCTCATTTATAAATTGGTAATATGAACAGGACCTATCTCACAGGATTGTTGTGACAATAAATGAGTTGACATAGAGACGGTACATACAGCAGTGCCTGGTACACAGGAAGTTCTACTGAGGAATTACTACCATGGCTATTAATTTTGATTATCGTCTGGGTCAGTCATGGTGCTAGGAATTTTACATAGATTGTCTTAGGTCTCACATATACCATCTCTGTAAAATAAACACCATCGTATTGACTTTATAACTGAAGAAACGGGATCTAAGAGACGTCAAGTCATTTGTGCACGGTCAAACATCTAGTGGTTGTTGGACATTGTGTTTGAGCCGAGATCTGTCTGCTTCCAAAGCCTGTGCTTTTTCTGTTAAGCTACATTCAAGGTGACACGTTTGAAACGTCCTCTGCTTGCCATCCTGCCGGCATCCTCTCAACCACCGAAGCTTATGAAAACATGGCACTACAGTCATCTTCCCCTGGACGCTGACAGAAGAGCCATTGTACATGGGCCAAAGAACGTTCTCAGCACCAATAATGGTTCTAGCTACTGTGGAATACTTAGAGGAACTAAATTTAGGAGTTCTTAATTGCAGACCTCCTAAGAGTTCAAGGATTAGAAGCGGCAAATATGAAGGAGTTGGAATAATTATTCTTCTACTCTGACTGGGGAGATCAAAATTCCCTTTATTTACCTTAGGAAGATTACAGCTCCAGAACTCAGGAATACAGTTCTCGGCTACTGCATATTAAAAAACAAGAGAGCCCCAAATATATCCAATCAACTGATCCCAGCTTTAGGGAAAACTTAGTCTAAGCCGCCTGGTATGGAAAGCCACTAGTCCTGTGCATAGAAACGCCTTCTGTGAGACTTAATTGTGTAGTGACAGCAAAGAGAGAGACCGATGTGGGGCAGTTGTTAGAACAGAAGAGCATTACAGTTCTGCTGACTACATGACCTCATTCTCTTGACCTGGTAATTCTGAGATGAACGCCTCTGGATGTCCCCAGACACTATTCTTTCTGTGCAGTTGTCAGTAGACCAGATGTCCTTTTAAGTTTAATATATTGGAGCCATCAGGGTCTTTGATTGTGTGAGCATTTCCAAGTCATGTTTTTTTGTCCAGCTGCTTTTCAGTCTTACCTAAGTGTCTATGCAGCTACTCTCTCTTGCCGTCTTCTGGGGGTTGAAAAATGGGGTTGGAGGAGGAGCGGTGGGGGGTTTTTGGCAGGGGGAGGGGGTTGTTTGTTTGTTTTTCATTCAATAGATTTTTAAACCTTGAACGTAGTATTATTGCATGCATACGGTTAAGTACACAGATCATAAATATACAGCTCAGTGAGATCTCACAAAATGTTATTTTTACTGAACGTCATATTTGCAAGTTTCTGTGTATTTGTGTATAATAGGAGTCCTTTTATTTTCATTGCTCCATACTATTCCGTTCTATAAATATGCCATAATTATCTATTCTACGATCTATTTGATGAACATTTAGGTGCTTTAAAGTTTGAGGCTCTTACGAATACATCTGCTCTGAACATTCTTGTGCATGTCTTTTGGTACAAATTTTGGGGTGAAGGGAGGGTGGTGTATGCCAAGAGTAGAACTGCTAAGTCATAGAGTATACGTACATTCATGTTAGAGAAATTTGCCAAAAGGTTTTCCAACACGTCCACCAGCAGTGCATATGCTCAAAACCCTTCCTAACATTTGGTATTATCAGTGTTTTAAATCATAGGTCTTCTTTGACTTATGTCCCAATAAACCCATCATACATTGAAAACATCGTTAAGCCGAAAATGCATTTAATACACCTAACTTGTTGATACCATAGCTCAGCCTCGCCTACCCTAAATGTGCTCAGAACACTTAACGTTATCAGCCTTCAGTCGGGCAAACTCGTCTAACACAAAACCTATTTGATAATGAAGTGTCGACTCTCTCTTAGAATTGATTGAACACTGTACTGAAAGTGAAAAACAGAATGGTTGTGTGGGTGCAGAGCGCTTGTCAGTGTGTCCGTTGTTCATCCTCGTGATCGCGGGGCTCGCTGGGGCTGGGGCCACCCCTGCCCCTGCATCACAAAGGGGATCACACTGAACATCGCTAGCCCAGGAAAAGATCCAAACTCAGATTGTGAAGAACGGTTTCTACTGAATTCATCTCACTTTCGCACTATGGTAAAGTCGACAAATCCTGGGTCGAATGAACCACTGTAAGCTGGGGACTGCCTGTGTGGTCATTCTGGGAGGGATGTGGTGGTAGCTCATTGTGGTTTTAATTTTCATTTCCCTGCTGACTAATGAGGTAGAGTACCTTTTAAAATGTTTATCATCAATTTGGTTGCCTTCTTCTGTGAAGTGTCTGGCCACATCATTGGGTTATTTGTCTTTTCCTTATTGATTTACAGCTCTTGTGTATTCTGGATACGAGTCTTGCGCAGGGCAAATAACTTTTCCCACTCCATAGATTGTCCCTTCACTCTTTTAATACTACTTTTCTTAGTGAATGGAAGCCTTTAAATTTAAAGGAATCCAATGTATCTCTTCCTTTATGATTAGTGCTTCCTGTGCTTATTTAAGAATCTTTTTTTCCTGGGGCGCCTGGATGGCTCAGTCGGTTAAGCATCTGCCTTCGTCTCAGGTCATGATCTCAGGGTCTTAGGATCAAGTCCCTCATCAGGCTCCCTACTCAGCGGGAGCCCAGGAGCCCGCTTCTCCCTCTGCCCCTCCCCCTGCTCATGCTCTCTCTCTCTCTGAAGTAAATAAGTAAAATCTTAGAAAAAAAAAAAGAATCTTCTTTTCCTACCCCAGGATCATAAAGAAACTCTCCATTATTATCTTCAGACAGGGTTGGCAAACTGCAGACTGTGGTCCAATCCATTCTGCCACCTGTTTCTGTAAACAAACTTTAAACGGGATAGAGTCACTCTCATTTGTTCATATATTTTCTATGACTGTTTTCCTTCTACAGTGGCCGATTATATGACCCTCAATGCCCAAAATGTTTACTATCTGGCTCTTCACAAAAAAAAAAAAAAAAAAAAATGCCGAATTCTGTTTGAGAAGTTTTATTATTTTGCCTTTCCCGCTTGGCCTTGATATTTTTGTACAGTATGTGGGAGAAATCGAGATTCATTTTTTTTATATGTATATCCAGTTAAGCCAAGACTACTGGTCACAAAGATTGTTCTTTCCCCACAGTTCTGTGGCATCATATATCAAGAATACCTTGCATGCATGAAGCTGTTTCTGGATTTTCTATCTTGTCTCTTGGCCCATTTTTCTAGCCTATGACCAATGCCATTCTGTTCAAGTTGGTGCATTTTTATAGTGAGTCATGATATCCTCCCACTTGTTTTTCTTCAATTGTCTCTGCTGTTCTTGAAACTTTGAGTCTCCTTATAAATTTTACCATCAATTTGACAATTTCTTCAAAACAACTTCCTGGGACTTGAATTGGTTTTACGTTGTCTCTACAGATCACTTTGCAGAGATTTTACTTATTTACAATGATGAGCCTTCCAATTCATGAACGTCGTGTATTTTTTTAAAAAATCTATTTAGCTCTTCTTTAATTTCTTTCAGTAATATGTAGGTTTTCTGACTGATATCTTATATGTATCTGATAGGCTTATTTCTAGGTACTTTGAATGCTATTACAAATTTATGTCAGTACTAGCTTTTATGTTAAAAAAAGAGAGAGAGAAAACCAACTACTGACTAGTCACTGATCAACCATGCCCTAATGAAAATATTGTGGGAATCTAAAATACCGTGTCTCAAGAAATAAAAAGATTTGGATGGGAAAGGAAAATGCAAGACTGACACAAACAATGACACGTAGGACACATATAAATGTATTCACGTCACTCCGTCTTCCATGGGGTTTAAATATCTGCGGGCATTGACTCACAGGCTGTGTGCTTGAAGACTACAGGATAGCATGAAAACAATGCTAGTGGAATGTCAAAACTCCTGGATCCTAGGCCTAGGTCTTCGCAAACTAGCAGTGAAATGTCAGCTAAGGTCCTCCTTAACCTCCCTGGACCTCAGTTTCAAAACGTCTACAAAGTACGTTGACTCTAACACTCTCTGACTTACAAGTGAGGAAGCGGAACCCTTTGGTTACTGGTGGCTACTGTCAGGGATGGCCTGGGTGTGATCCAGGGACGCTGAATGGTCAAGAGATTTCTTAAGGGAAGTTATCCTCCCACTGGTTTGGGAATGCTTGGAATGCCTTTTAGGGAAACAAAGCTTTTCAAAGAAGTATCTCTGAGGGAGGAGACCCCACCCCCCAAGGTAAAAACAAGCAGAGGCACAATGAATGCAGAAGAAACCACAGGGTCTGGGCACCAGTTCCTGAAAGGAAGCGGATTCCAAACAGGGGTGGAGAAGGATCAGGGGAAAAGCCTAGAGGCAGATGTGTAATGAAGCTGGTAGTGCCTGGGTGGGAACTTCCCTTTGAATCATGGGTTTCACAGGAGAGATGGATTAGGGTTCTGCTTCAGAAATCTTTAGAGGAAAAGTTACCCTCAACGGACAAGGAAGTGCTGCTCTTTTCCTTGGCGTCTAAGAGCGATGAAGACTAATGGCCAGAGCGACAATGGCTGTTGGTCAAAATTCATGCTCTTCGTTACCTAGGAAAATGTCGCTGGGGGGTCGAGCTAAGCTGTCAGGGACTCTCTTTTCCAGCACCCCGTGAAGTCTGGGTTGGGCCAGTAGAATATGTATAGAAATAGGATTTGTCACTTGGAGCCAAGGCAATCAAGAGGAAGGGCCACTATCTTCTCCACTCTCACTCTCTCTTTCCATGGCGACATCCTAAGGACTCCCAGTTCCTATGAGATAAGCAAAGCTGCAAGACACAAGGCGCCTCGATCCTTAAGTTATCTCATGGAGCAAAACTTGCCCGGGGAATTCCTGCACTGGACTGTTCTAGAATGAGAAAGAAGCATATGTTGTATTAAGTGGCTAAAGTTGGGGTTTATTTTTATTTTTTTAGAGAAAGGGAACCGGGGATAGGGGGCAGAGGGAGAAAGGAGGGAGAGAGAATCTTAAGCAGGCTCCACACCCAGCACCTAGTCTGACCAGGGGCTCGGTCTCACGACCCGGAGATCACGAACTGAGCCGAAATCAAGAGTCTGACGCTTAACTGACTGAGCCACCCAGGACCCCCCAAAGTTTGGGTTTATTTGTTACAGTAGCTAGTGTTACCCTAACTAATGCAGCTGGTTTCTTAAATAATTCACAGAATTAACAGAAAGGAATAAAAATACAATGTTATTGTGTTACTGCCATTTCATTTGAGAAAAGATAAAAAATGAGAAAGGCTGGTAACTCAAAAGAAGCTTCCTGAAACTTCTAGTCATTGGAGAATATTCACAATTAGTGTAAAAGCAGGACAATAACAATGTCAGTACACAATAGCTGTGCCTAATAGATTTCCACTCCCCCATTTGCATTTTAATCCCCTTGCTTTGGCTCACCAAGTGTTCTTGTGTGGGATTCAACCTTTAGCAACAAATAAGACTTCCTTCTCGCTTGGCACTTCTCACTCCTCCTTTCCCCCCACACATGCATATCCCCACTGCCTTTTCCTTCCCACAAAGCTCACTTTTGGCAAAACGGTTTTCATACACCACACATTTTAATGAATTAAGTGCAGTCTCGGCATCACGCCTGCCTTCCTGCACAGCCTCTGACTGCCACACTCCTCCAGCTGTGGGAATTCTCCCTTACACCTCCAGGAAAGAAAAAAAAAATGCATTAGAAATTCTGTCGGTAAGTAGAAAAGTTATGCACAGAATGTAATAGCTCTTCTACCTGCCTCTTTCTTTTTTAAAACTGCAAGAACGAAGATGATTTTCCACATTGCATGTCCTCTGAGAAACTACAAAATTCAGACTGCTTTTCTTTGGGCAATGGCAAACCTGGTTATGATCATAAATCTGCATGCCCCCCCCCCACCACCCTTTCCAGCGGTGGTTTCGGGGATTGGCCTCTACCCTACCAAAGAGGGAAGTTGAGGTGTTTGATAGCAGGGAAAATTGAGGGAATTTCAAAAAAGTAAGGGACCCGATATGTCAGTTTCCAAACTTCTTATTTGGCTGCTGAGGTCCATGCACGTGGTTCAATTTGTCCAACGTCGTACAAGTCAATGGCTTCTGGAAAATTAAGCCGTAGTCAACCTTTACAGTTGATGTCGCGTGGCATTGCCAGCACCAGATCTTCCTGGATCGTCCCATCAGCCACGTGGCGGTAATAGAGACACCTCTCTCCGAGAGATGAGGGGACATCACAGTGCTAAGAGGCGTGCCAGGTGTTAGGGTTTAGCCCTTTACCACCAAATCTATGCCCTCCAGTCTCCCTGGTGTTTTCTTCATTCCGTGGGGTGGCACCATATGCTTTCGATGCTTGACGAGGGTCTGAGGTTACCTAGACCAAAGACGGGACTTGTGCCCTCGAAGAGCACACAGATCGCCGAGGGCAGAGCCGTACAGGCATGATTCTAATCCCCTATAGTAGATGCTCTGCATGTCTTTTGCTCCTGGCGCACAGTCCCTCTCCAAGCAATGCCTGCTCTTCCCAGGGAGGGAACAGCAGGGACCGCAGCAGCAACAGCCAATCGCGAAATCATCAAGTGAGGAGGCGCCAACAGCTTTGCCTCCCAACTGAGGGAGCCTTTTACCCAACCTCCCTCCCACCCACCATCACCACCTGTAGGTTTGGAACCAAGAAAGGCTTTGGAAACTGAAGATCGTATGCTAATAGGGTGTTCAAGCAAAACTACCCTCACCACCCACCCCCAGGGGTAGTTTGTGTAAATGCGTTATTCGCGAGCCCGGCGCTTCGCTTCGCTTCAGGACTCCGGCGCCTGGCACTTCGCTGGCTTTGAAAGCATTGCTTATCCAGAGAGCTCAGAGTCGGCTTTTGGCAGAGGACTCAAAGCAGGCAGATCCAACCTTCTCTCTGTCTCTCTTGTGTTGCCAAAACATAAGACTCTTGGTTTTATGGGAAACTCGCATGAAGTCTCCTTCCAGCGAATAACCTGAAAATTAAAATTAAGTAGTAGAAGGACCAGTAGAAGGAAGTAGAGGGAGGCTGGGAAGCAGGAGACATAGGATTTGGTCCTGATCTAATTGCAACCCTGGGCCAAGTCCATTTACCTCTAGGCTTGCTTTCTTTCTTTCTTTCTTTCTTTCTTTCTTTCTTTCTTTCTTTCTTTCTTTTTCATTTTTGGTCCAAATTCATTTTATTATATTATATTATTTTATTTTATTTTTTCTCTTATCCTACATTTCCCCCCACCTTTGAAATAAGAAGAGTGGACTAATTTACCTCTAAAGTTTCTAACAATTGTGGCACCGAATACATGAAAATGTTGTTACTTCGTTTTAGAGAGCACCTACCGAGTCCCTATCACATGCCAGTCACTGTGGCAGGCGCTGGGGTAAAGGGAGGAAGCAGATAGACTTGTTGGAGAGTCCAGCAGTTAAGCGATCAGGGTCCAGCAGGAGGGGGAGGATTGCAGAATATACAGGGCGGGGACATTGTGGGGCACCGTGTCCTTCCAGCTCCATTCCTGACACTTCCCCGCTGAAGAGGATCCGAACAGCCTACCCCGAAATATGTCACTGTGACATATTGATTGTTTTGAGCTGAAAGCACTTGAGAAATCGAAGATGCAGAAAGGACTCTCCTATCTTCCCTTTCGACCTTAAAAGTAGGACACACTTCCCTTGAGAATGGTACCTCTCCACCACCTGAGGAGAATCTGTACAAACCAACCTACAAAAATATCCTTCTGTTCCATTAGTTTCCCTCCTATGTTCTCCTGGTCAATTTCCCATTATTTACCACCCCAGCCCAGACGTCTTTTCCCTTCCTCTTGGCACATCTCCACACTGTATTGTTCTTTGTAGAATTGGTATAAAAGCTCTCAGGCCTATCCACTTCTTTGGCTCTTCATTTCTTTGCTAGGAAGACTCCTGTGTCCCGTAAAAATGTTAATATCAAATAAAATCTGTATGCTTTTCTCCCATGAGTCTGTCTTTTGTCAGTTTAATTCCTAGGCCCAGGCACAGACTTGAAGGGGGTAGAAGAAAAGCCTTTCTTCCTCTCTGCTACCCTTTGCTTGTCCATGGAGACCAGGCTCTGGGGTCCTCTGGCTTCTTGGTGTCTTCCATCGATGTGGACCATTTCAGATCAAAAGAAGAGAGAAAGGGAACTCCGTGGTATTTATTTCCCTTCCTGGGAGGATGACACAATCAAAAATCACAACTCATCCTCAGCTGACCTGCTCTGGCTCTCACCTTTTCCCTCCTGACCTAGTGACGGTGGCAGTTCTGCAATGTGGTCGGCTTTTATATCCCTTCCTGGGGTTCCATGTCACCCTACCCACATGTCTGTAATTAGTGCCTTATAAATAAATCCTCCTTCAATTTAGATGGATCGGAGGGTGCCATCTGTGTCCTGCTGGGACCCTAGCTGATAGAGGCATGAAATCCACTTTTGAGACATGTGTGCATTGGAAATAGTCGGGGGGTAGTGAGATGAAGAGAGGGAAGGGGTGGGACAGGAGAACGGGAAAGTGTCCCAGAGAAAAATGGAGCTAAATCTTGAAAGATGTCTTGTAGGTAGCCAGCTAAAGAAAGGAGAAGAAGGGAGAGAGAACTTCAGAGAGCAAACTGTAGATGCTCAGAGACATGAGCATATCCCGGGAAGGTGCGATGTTCAAGATGACGGGGGAAGACTAGCGAAGAGAGAGGCTGGTAATGGATCGGGTTGGAAGCAGGAAGAAGGGCGAGCTTACGAAGGGCTCTGTATGTCCTGTTAATGAGTTTGGATTGCATCTTGCAGAAAACAGGGAATAACTGAAATATTTTTAAACTGAAGAATGACATGATCAGGTTTGTGTTTTAGAGGATTACTTTGGTGAGCAGTGTGGAAGAAAGCAGGAAGATTGATTAGCAAGTGTATATAATGACCGAGGCAAGAATCGATGACAATTTGGACTTTGCCCACGGTGGTGGGATAGAAGAGATTGTATATAAGAACTATGGAGAAATAGTGAGAACTTGGTGGGGAACTATTTCTGGTGGAACATTCTAGAATGATTCCCAGGGTTCTGGGTTTGGCAAGTTGGTAAGTGGTGGACTCATCTATCAACAGAGGAAATCCTAAGGGGGGATGTGATTCAATTCACTCTTCATTCAATTTTTTTTTCAGTGTGCTAATGAATTCCCTTTGATTATTAGCTTTTATCAAATATTCAGCTTGTATATTGCTGGTGCATCAGTGGCTTCTGGGTATAATATTAGTTTTCTCCTCATATTAAGGATTAATGAGCGATACATCCATTGTTCCAGGCACAGATTACATATTCAGTAAAGGGTATTATCAAAACCAATGTATCAACTCAATCCAAAACAGTCATAAAACTTATTTGCTCACTCAACAAATTCTTCTTGAGCAACTACTTTGTGCCTACCATTGTTTATCCCTGATGTGGACACCTGTCAAGGAGCTGTGAGAAAAGGCATATACTCTTAAAATAATTTCTGCTTTCTCTTTTTTCTTTGTATTCTTCTTCTTCTCCACCTTTCCCTCTATTCACCTCCTGTTTCTCTCTTTCAGCTTTGTTTTCCCCCATATGTATCCAGCTTCCATTTCCACAAGAAAAAAGTCCAGAAAGCTAGATTTTTAGAGAGGATAAAAAAACTTGCCTGAATTATTGATTCATAGCTTTATAATGCACCCAGGATAGTAAGGACATTTATAGATTTCATGAGCTGTTTAATATCTATTTGTGGAGCACCGCCATGTGCAATCATCTTGGACTCATTATGTTTCTTCGGCTACCCAATGAGTCATAATGAGCCTCTGAAAATGTAAAATAATGGGTTAGAACTAGAGGGAATGAAGTAACAGCCAAAGTCAGATATAAAATTATTATTACATGCAGTCTGTAAGAGCGATCAAGACAGGGAAGGGATAGAGGGCCTATTATTACACGTGCACACACGCACACAAACTTTAAAGAGAGCTTGCTGTAAAGGGGGAGCTAAGTGGGGAGCCCTGTGAACAAGATCCTTAAAAGTGATGGATTGCAGATCTATTTCCCATTAAGATTCAAGCAAGCGGGGGTGGGGAGCTCAAATTATGGGGAAGAAACAGAAAAGCCAATGGAGACCCTTTTGAGAAGATGGAGCCCTGTGCTAAAGGGATAAAAGAGACTTTATACTCCAGCACTTAAAATGAAGAGGAAGAGATCATTTCCAAACAGGGCACTAGAAATAGCTTCATTTCTCCCTATTAACCTCTGTTCCCCCAAAGAAAGCCAGTTGAAGCAAGCAGGACAAAGGAATTCTGTGTGAACATAAAGAAGAATACCTTCTGTAATGGGAGCCATATTTTGAAAAAATATTCATGTAATTTTCTCTTTCAGTGTGCAAGGATAGGTCCTTCTTCCTAATTGGTTTCAGGGTCATCTGCCCGGAGGTCTGTGGGTAGGTCACATGCGGTATGCAAAGAGAAGGAAAGAATTGATATTCAGCTTTTGATATTCAAAATCTGATTTGAAGAAAGATAATAGTCTTGCAAGAAGATGGTTCTTTTGAGACCCAGTCTGAATTCCTTTATCTTCTCCTTTGGCTTACTAAGCACCAGCCAGAGGCACCCAGGATGTGAGAGTTCTCCTGCGGGTAGAAAAGTTTGTCCCCTGGAGGTATTACGAGGACTTGATGCTTGCTTCTCCACCAGAAGAGAAGATGCCACAGGGGAAGGTAGGAAAGTCCCGCCCTTCCTGTCCCAGGAGTTGAGGAGAGGAAGAATGAAGAGAGTAGAACAGAGAGTTTGATTTAGGAATATCCAGAAGGAACTGATGTAAACAGTAGGGGCACTGAGACAAAATGGAGGCGCCCACCATTGGTAAACGGATAGGGTGGGGTTGGAAACAGGAGCTAGAGCACTTCCGGAAGATTTTGTCAGTTCCCGCTTGACAGTGAGAGGTAGAATATACAAATGGACAATGGCCAGACCATACTGAAAAAGAGAAGCCTGACCCCACATCTGCAGCAATCTGCCCAGGAAACCAACCCCTTCTCTCTAATAATCAGCCTAGGAAGGCAGCCTGCTCTAAGTCCATCTTCCAGGAAGCCAGATCGCTATCTCTAGCGCTAATCCCGGAAGCTGAACAGCACCTTCTATAACTGGTCCCGAATGACCAGGGCTTGATTAATTACTGACAACCTCCCTAATTTTCATCCCTGCTTCCAACTTAGAACCAAGCAGAGAAAGCTAAGAAGGCACACCCAATCAATCACATAGGATACCCTGCCACTAGTGAGCTCGCTTAGAGCCTCCAATCAGGTCATAGGTGAAGCCTTCCCTTTTTCCCCCACTATAAAATTTTCCCACCCCTGTGCCTGCCTTTCAGTCTGCCATAATGCAAAATGGCTGACTCCCATGCTACAGCAAGCTCGGAATAAATCACCTTTGCTTTTCTCATTTGGGTGGTCTTTGTTTATTTTGACAGGACAGAAGCTTCGAATGGAGCCAGTTGGTCCAAGCTGGGGGCTCCTATGACAGGGCAGTGCTTCCTCCTGAGTATTTGTATCTGCCAAAATTCACATGTTGAAATCGTAATGCCCAATGTGGTGGTATTAGAAGGTAGTGCCTTTGGGAGGGGCTTAGGTCATGAGAGTGGAACCATCACAAATGGGATTGATTTGTGCCTTTGCAGAAAAAGACCCCACAAAGATTCTTTGCCCCTTCCACCAGGTGAAGACACAGCAAGAAGTCAGCAGTCTGCAATCCAGGAGAGGGTTTTCACCAGAATCCAATCATGCTCCCACCCTGACCTTGGACTTCCATTTTCCAGAATGGTGAGAAATGAATTTCTGTTGTGTAAAAGACCGCTGGTCTGTGATATTTTGTGACAGCAGCTCAGACAGACCGATACACAGGACATCGCCCACTTACGCTGGGGAATAGAATGGGGACACAGAGTTAGAAGTGTTACAAACAGCTAATGCCAAGAGAAGATCAGTTCACCCAGATTGAACCACTAGTCCTAAACAAAGTGAGAATCATCAACCTTAGTTGTACAATCGAACAGGGTAGGTAGCAAGCAGGTGGCCGAGGGTCATTGCTCTGGAGACCATGGGAACCAGAAAACTCTGAGCTGTCCCTTTTCGCCTTTGCCAAGAAGACACACAAGTCCCATCCCTTCCTTTAGACACCTAGACACAAGCTTGGGGAGGAGCTGGAGAAAGGAGTAGAAGTATGAAAAATTGCCAAGATCAGGCATTTTTACTTAGAGCAGCTAAGTATTCGCTAACGGGGCTGCTTCACTGACTTCATTATTATTTCCCCTCTAACCAGCTCGCCCTGAAGAGCAGATCAGTTATAGGCAAAATATTAAAACCATATTTCCTCCACATGCTTAAATTGTAGTATAAACAAATTTTGCAAACCCATAAGAACCAAAACTAACACATTTTCCCATTGCTGTGCTAAACAATTCTGGGATAAAGCCTAGTTTCCTGGTTTTGAGCTGAACAATGCTGGGCCAGGGTAAAAATAACTTAAGTTACTTGCTCCGGTAAATACTTAGTCTTGGAAAATTAGCCTGTGGAATGACTCAAAGAGCTAACTTGTCAAGACTGAAATTGGGATGTCTATTATTTGGATGGTTCTTTTTTGTGAAAGTTGATAGAGCTGTACACTGACAGCTTGTGAACTTCTCAGTACCTTTGTTGTTTTTTAGCCAAAAAGTTAAAAAAAAAAAATGAACAGGTTCGTCTCATGCTTGTGTTTCCCGTTGTGGAGCTGTTGAGGTAGACGCCAGACGACATCTTCTTTGGGCAAGCATGGGAGATTCCTACCTAGCACAGAAAGCTGGGCGGTGTTGCTGTTTCTTTGGACTTTGTGATTCTATTTTCTGTTTCTTCCTGAGATAGGGAATTAGCACAGCATGCATTCTCCTGCCACCGAAGTCATTCCTCAAGAAACAGCAGACACGAGAGAGAAAGATGGATTCCAGGAACTGAGAACAATGATAACCACATAAAACGTTGAGTTGTCATTGGGTGATGGAAGCTCGTCTTTTGGTGAGAATGTGGGAGACAGGCACCTGAAGTCTGGGGCCTGTGAAGTGGGTTGAAGTGGCAGGGGAAGAAGTTGGCAGAAAGCTTTGTAAGTTGCTCTGGTCTTCCCACCCCATGCCCATTCCTGGTAGCCTGAGGACAATCCTGAGGACCCCAATGTCACAGCAATGGCTCATCACTGATGTCCATGTGTCTAAAGGCTTAGGGTATGAGCAGTGCTCATACCTGGGCAGAAGGAACCCTAATTGAAGGTGGAGTTAGGTCTGAGCAGCCCCCCTTAGGGTCATGGGTAGCCACCCTGGAGAATGCTGCCTTCCCGTGCAAATTCACTGTAAAGCATGAAAGTTAACCCTAACCAGAGAGATTTCTGATGTAATAATGGACAGTGGTCCTAGGGCGACTCAGGCTCTGATTAGGGACTCATGCCCTGCCTCTTTCCTAAACTCACCGCCCTTCTCAAATACATAGCACTCCAAACTGTAGCAGATGTTCTCAAGACTGTGAGCTCGCCTGAGCACAACCAGACCCCCGAGGGCCTCGATGGCTGAAAAGGGCTACAATCTGTAGGACAAATACTACCTGATCCAGATGGATTAGAAGAGCTGGGGCTTAAACTGCTCACCATACATATAAGTGAAGAAACAGGGAAGGCATTATCAATATAAAATCTAGTGAGTACCAATAAGGAAGGTGAAGCACTAGGTATGAAAACACCATGGGTTCAAATATGCCCTTGACCTAAGTGCCCCACACAAGTCCCTCATGTATTTAAGCCCATTTTTCAGATGAGCACATTGAGGTACAGAGAGGGTTAGTGCCTTGCCTGTGATGACAGGTAGAGCTAGAACTGAACCCAGTGTATCTCCTAGAACAGCCTGAACCGTATCCCACTCCCTTGCTCCCAGAAAGGTAATGCTTGACGAAAGGTAGAAGAAAATGGCACCATGAACGCAGCCAAAGAAGGCATTCAACGTATACCTTGAATGAAGTTCAACGTATGGATTGAACTTAGGCCAAGGCCTTGAAAGCACAAAGAATATATAAAGTGATAGAAAATGTAAAAGGAACGCCAAGAAATGTAGAAAATGAAGTCGAAGTGTCAACATAATTGTAAGTGTCAACATTCCAATAATTCCATACAGAGATGGAAACTAGGAGAACTATATGACTCTAAACCAAATTGCTTACGTGATGCCCTTACGCCTCTCCTTAACTGACAAGAGGAGGTGAGTTTTGGCACCTACGTTCTCTACCTGTCCCATTCCGGCCAGTAGTGGGAGTTTATCAACAAAATCATGACACCTGTAGTCGTGACCCCCATTTTGCCTTACCTTGTCGAGATAAATGGTCAATTCCAGCACTTGGGGTGTGAAATAGGGCCCAGGAGGGTGGAGAAAGCACGATCACGCAAAGGTTTGGGAGCAGGGAGGCACACCGGTCTCCGTGCAGGACATAGTTAGTTAAAAGTAACTGTGGAGGGGGCAAGAGGAAAAGTGTGTCCTCTAGATCAGGGATCAGAAGAATACAGCGCACTGGCCAAATCCGGCCTGCCACCTGTTGTCGTAAACCATTTTTTTGTTGGAACACGGTCATTTTCAAGCATTTTTCAATTGTCTCAGGCCAAATGTGCCCTACAAGGTAGAGTTGAGTGGTTGTGACAGAGACGGGATGGCTCATGAAGAAAGCAAATTAATTACTATCTGGCCTTTTACAGAAAAAGTTTGCTGACCCAGTCAGAACTTGGCATTGCAGCCTCGGCCTGTCCCGCTGTCCCCTCATCCCACCAAGTTCACACGTGACTCTGACACTCCCCTCTCCCCTGACCCGTTCCCGCCCATCCCTGGGCCAATAACTGGGACTCACACACTCACCAGAGGGCTCCCAGTGGGAAGTTCAGCTCCTTTGTTTGCACCTGAGCAATTAAAAGGGAGGTTTTATTTCTCTGTGTTTTCAAGATGCTGTCCATCTATAAATGTGAGCAGGCTCAGCCTCGTTGATGGGTAGAGTGAAGGAGGGAAAAGCCATAAACAACCAGAGGGTAGTTCCCTCAGCCACAAGCAGCCCTCAGTAGCTCACTTAATTTACACAAAGAATAGAAAGAGAACTTGACCTACTGCTCAAGGTGGGGGGCGGGGGGAGAATCCAGCTGGAGCTGGGGCTGCGAGGGAAAGAAGGGGCTCTCTTCTGGACAGTCATTTGTTGGCACTGTAGTCATGGCCTTTGCCTGGACCTCCATCCCCCCTGCCGAGATGACATTTCACAAGGAGAAAAGAGGAGGTGGCTCCCGCCTGCAGAGGTTCCTGACTTGGCTGGAGTGTTTTGCTTCGCTGACACGCTTTTTCTCTTCTCAAGTTAGCCGAGCACACAAATCATCCTGCACTTATTCGCACAGTCCATGTGTGAGATAAAGGCAAGACAGTTTGACTGAGGGCAGGAGGAAGGGGGTGAAGAGAAGGAAGAAAGACAGGGGCTGCGGTCTGGCCAGACTGTGCCTTCCTCAAACTAAGTCACTGTTTATAGAAAGAGTTAAAAATAAACCAAGGACTCTTTTTCCAAGCTTTCCGACATTGGCCATGGCTCTGCACACCATCCCTGGAATGCAGTGTAATAAACATCACAGAGCGCATGACATCACGTCCAGAGAACCATGAATCACGAAATCACGTTGAGGGAAAGGCAATGAATTCCAGACTCTACAAAATTATCCGGAGATGGATGGCATACGTGTTCTCTCTGGCTCTTCTCTCTCAGTTTTCCTGCTGGCTTTTCTCATCTTTCTCATTCCCACATCTTTACCCATGGGCAACCACATTCCCTCTGAGCTACCATACACAGGAGTCTCGGTCCCCATCCGGCCAAAAGCGTAAGTTCAAAGCCTGTCTCCTCTCAAAGCCTTGCCCTTCCTCTCCCCTCCAGCAACTCGTTACCACCTAACATTGCCTCCGTGACTCCTCAGCATGACCCTATAAGGTACATATTGCCATCACCAACTTACAGATGGGAAAAAGAGAGGGTCAGGGACGCGCCTATGGTCACAGAGTGAGTGACCTGCAGAGATTGCTCTGAGCCAGGTCTCCCGGGAGCTCCCCACCACACCGGCAGCTATCCCTCTGACCTCCCCTGTGCTCCACTCACCTTTGTGTGTTTGACCGACTAAATGACAACAAGAATGGATGCTCTCTGTGAGCAGAGAGTCTCGGTCATGCTCCTTGATGGATCCCTGGGTGCCAACCCAGTGCCTGCCTCATAATGGACATCTAATAAAACCATGTTTGGTGAGGTCTCGAGTAGCTGTCCTCTACCTCTGCCTCCAAGGGATTTAGATGGAAATAAAGTACTGAGAATAAGGTGAACCCACCCAGTCCACCAAGCATCTTTCTTTCTATGGCTTCCCTGCTGTCAAAATGTCTCCTTTCATGCCTGGGCATTGTTGACTCCATTGCTGACATCCTGCCTCACGCAGCAGTTCCATCTGGTAGTCAGATTCCTCCTCCCTGTTTGAATTCTATATCTATGTGTTTAAATAAGCCAGAAAACACTCCCTTTGCCAGCTCCAAATTAGTTCTTCCTTTCATGCCTTTTCTGTTTCCTGGCTCAGTGCCAGGCTCTCCCTCCATTAGAATTAGGAAGGAGCGCTCAGAGTCATATGTCTTCACCTAGTTAGCGCCTCTCTTCTGGGACGGTTTCTCTTACGGTGGCTCCCACACATGCCAGGCTTCTCTCCCAGCCATTCCCAGGTCGTTAGTGACAGAGGCAGGACGAGTGTGTGTGAGTCTGAGCCCCGACTTTCAGCATGAGCGTGGGGGGAGGGGGGGGAGGGCGCACTGTATTGTCACAGGAGGCGTTCTGTCACGGTGATTGAAGGAAACAGTTTCTTGGCCACATGTCCAGGATGTGCTTTAAGGAAGCCAGGAAGGATGGTTCAGATCTTGTGAGGAGCTGTATTTGAAATCTTGAAATAAATAACGAAAGCTTTTATCTTCTTGTCTACCTCTATAGTTGTTTTGTTCTAATGTTTACCTTCTATCCTGAATTTTATAAAGCTCCCTGGAATTAAATCACCCCAAGTCAGGGGTCCATAGAAATCACTAGTCAGCAAAATGTTTCCCTCTAGGATGGCCCATCTTGGGAAATTGCCTCATTCCTCCCTTCCTTTCTAACCTCCCTACGCTTTTCACGCTGCCCTTCCGGGCACTTTCCACACACCGCCCCCCCACTCCCCCGGGATCATTGGCTTCCTTGAGTCTCCCTCCCTCCCTATCCCCTCTATTCACACTGAGCCTGGCTTATACTAGAAGGTCAACAGGAGACTATTGAGTGAATAAATACATGAATGAAAATTTCGTGACATCACTAGTTTTTCCCAGATTTCAACAAAGGACTGTTGTAAAAGTATCACGAAAGCTGAAATGACCTCAGGGAAATCTCGTGTGATTATTGAATTATTGTTTAGATTTTAAAATACACTGCTTTTAAAAATATCCTGCATTCCTGCTGTTTCAGTTGCCTCTTACTTTCTAACAACCACCTGCCCTGATTTCTTAGGAGTCCGCACTCGACAAGGATCATTTTCCAGTTCTTCAGCACCAAATGCAGTATAGCTGAGGTTACTCATGAGACTGCATTCACCTGGGAGCTGGGGCCGGAAATTTCTGGATGGCCTTTTTATCCCTGGGGTCTTTCTCCATTGGGATAGTCATCATTCATTGATTTAGCCCAAGCTTTTTTACAGCAGGGCAGATGCGTTTGAAAAGGAAGCATTTCAAGAGGACAAGCCCAATGTGCCAGTGCTAATCGGGGCTTTTCCATCACATCTGCTGCTGTCCTACTGGTCAAAGCAAGTCATGTGGCCAAGCCCAGAACCACTGTGGAAGGGACCACACAAGGGCATGTAGCTGTCTACCGCACCTCCCACCCTTCCGTGAATATGTCCTTATCTCAGATGCCGATGGGTCAATGCACCTTATTGATTAACTTCCTTGCAGGTTGAGTTGGTCAACATGTACTGAACGTTGGCTGGATGTCAAGTGCTCTGAAGTGATAGGAAATAGGATCCTTGCCTCAAGGACTACGTATTTTTATTTGGGGACCTACAAGATATATCTCTGAAAATATTTTAAGCCACACACCAGTGTTACTTATGCATACAATAAAAATATCAGTTGCTAAAGCCACCGAAGCCAGCACAGTGAAAAACTCAAGTATCAGAGTTAACATATGATCCAGATTGACACTTCGTGTGTGGATGTGTGTGTGTGTAGAGAAGTTTGTCTTCTGTTGATGCCAATTCTAAGGATTAGGACGCCAATAATTCTCTTAGGAAAAAAGTGCCCATGAATAAAACATAGTTGTAGCTCGTCATCATGATTATCACAAGCTATATAGTTGTTTTGTTGATCATGGAGCATCCCGGCTCTTAATCACTCACCTATATGATCATCCAAAGCTACTCTGAAGGACGTGAGTGACAGGTAGCATCGCCTAAGACAGCGTTCTGTCAGTGTGGTCCGTAACCAGCAGCACCTTGGAAGTTGCTAGAAATGCAGGCCTCACCTAGACCTACTGAATCAGAAACAGGCCCAGGCAGCTGTGTTGTAACAGCCCTCAGTGATTCTGGTGCACACTCAAGTCTGAGAAGCATTTCAAGAGGGCAACTGTGTTGCCCCCGAATTCATGGGTTGAAGCCTAATTCCCCGTATGATGGTAGGTGGGGGTGGGGCCTTTGGGAGGTGATTGGGTCAAAAGGATGGAATCTTCACAGATGGGATTAGTTAGGGACCTTGTAAAAGAGACCCCAGAGAGCTCCCTTGTCCCCTCCATGAGGTGAAGTTACAGTGATGAGACAGCCATCTATGAACCCGGAAGTAGGTGCTCACCAGACACCAAATCTGCCAACACCTTCATCTTGGACTTCCCAGCCTCCAGAACTGAGAGAAGCCTATGGTATTCTGTTACAACAGCCCAAATGGACCGAGACAGGTGACTTAGTTACAGCAGGTAATTCTAATTACAGTGGTTCCCCCTTATCCATGGGGGATGCATGCCAAGACCCCAATGGATGCCTAAGACTATGGATAGTACTAAACCCTCCATCTACCATGTTTTTTTCCTATATATACATACCTATGATAAAGTGTAATGGATAAATTACTCATAGTAAGAGATTAACCACAATAACTATTAATAAAATAGAATAATTATAACCATATACTGTAACAAAAGTATGTGAACATGGTTTTTCTAGCTCTTTCAACATGTCTTATTGTACTGTGCTCACCCTTCTTGTGATGATATGAGATGATAAAATGCCTACATGGTGAGGCGGAATGAGCTGAATGACGCAGGCATTGTGACATAGCACTACGCTATCGTTGACCTTCTGACCGCACGTCAGAGGAGGATTGTCTGCTTTTGGACAGTGGTTGACCTCGGGTAACTGAGATCACAGATAAGGGGGAGCTGCTATGTGGCATGACTGCTCACATCCCTGCCCTCTGGTCAATGTGCAGAAACTACCCTAATAAGCAATTGGGGATGAAATCTTATGCTTTTGGTAAAATCATGCAATTTTTCCGAGGTAAGGAACTTCTCTGGAGAATTTTCTATGGTCTAGATTTGGCATGTTACATGTACTAATTTAGACATACCTATCAAAAAGTTCTTTTTAATTCCTCTTACATGAAAATTTCAAGCAGATGCTCAGAATTTCAAGTTTAGGTAACTGCTGAAAAGAACTCTGGTGGAGTGTCTACTTTTACTCTCTTTTCATTTTCCTACTGCATCCCAGGCAAGAATGGTAGATGGCAACTCTGAAAAATCGAGTCAGAAAGTAATCACAGTTCTTTGAAAAAAGTTTATCCCCAGTCCCAAGATGAATATTGTAAAGAATTTCATCTTTCCAGAATTGTCAAGCCATCTGGCAAAAGAGCTGACGGATACAATTTCTATTTTATTGACCAGATTCTCGTATCCATTTCCTCTTGTCCTCATAAATGTAAATATTTTCCAGTTAAATTTTGGGGGTTGGCAATGGTGGTGTGGGTGGTTGTTCATTGTTGATTTTTTTCCTTTTAAAACGAAGTGAAGGCAATTTAGAATTATGAATTAAGAGCCTCACATTCATATCTTTGATTCAACAATAGCATACCTAGGAATTTCTGTCAATAAATAATTGAGAATGTGTGCAAAAAATAGCCATAAAGTACTCATCTTGTCATAATTTATAATAGAAATAAACCGAGAACAGCCTGACTATTCAGCAATAGAGGATTGTTTTTAAAAGTATAGGGGCGCCTGGGTGGCACAGCGGTTAAGCGTCTGCCTTCGGCTCAGGGCGTGATCCCGGCGTTGTGGGATCGAGCCCCACATCAGGCTCCTCCGCTATGAGCCTGCTTCTTCCTCTCCCACTCCCCCTGCTGTGTTCCCTCTCTCGCTGGCTGTCTCTATCTCTGTCGAAAAAATAAATAAATAAATCTTTAAAAAAAAAAAAGTATGTATGTGCAGGGCGCCCAGGTGGATCATTCGGTCAAGTGTCTGCCTTTTGCTGCGGTCATGATCCCAGTGTCCTGGGATCGAGTCCTGCATCTGGATCCCTGCATAGGCACTCTCTCATTCTCTTTGTCTGTCAAAAATAAATAAATAAAATCTTTTTTTAAAAAAAAAAAACGTATGTATGTGCATATATACAACTGAATAACTACAAACATTGAAATAATTGATACGGATTATAAAAGAATACTATCTGACTTGGAAAGATGTTCAGGATATATGACTAACAGGAAAAAACAGATTTCAAAATAGAATGGACAGCTCCTTCACGCTCATTAAGATGGCCGTTATATATATTTAAAGACAGAAAGTAACAAGTATTGGTGAGGATACAGAAAAACCGGAACACTTACACCTCTCCGGTAGGAATACACAGATCTTCCTTGACCTACAATGGCGTTATACCCTGATAAACCCAACATAAGTTGAAAATATCATAAGTCAAAAATGTATTTAACACACCCAACCTTCCAAACATCATAGCTCAGCCTGGCCTACCTTAAACACGGTCAGAACACTTCCATTAGCTTACAGTTGCACAAAATCATCTAACACAAAGCCTATTTGATAAGAAAGTGTTGAATAGCTCATGTAATTGATTGAATACTGTACTGAAAGTGAAAAACAGAACGGTTGTGTAGGACAGGGTGGCTATCTGTATATCGGCTCACCCTCGTGTGGCCTTGCTGACCCTGCCCTGCATCATGGGAGAAGGTCATACCACCCATCGCTAGCCCAGGAAAAGATCAAAAATGAAAATTCGAAGCAGAGTTTCTACTGAATGTGTAGTGCTTTCACACCATCATAAAGTCAAAAAATCTCAAGTCAGGGACCGTCCATATAATCGTGCAGCCGCCTTGGAAAACAGTCTGGCGGTTCCTCAAGCAGTTAAACAGAATTGTCATGGAATCCAGCAATCCCACTCCTGGGGTATTGGGTTCCAAAGAATGGAAAACAGGGAATCACCTAGATACCATATACGCACGTTCATAGCAGCATAATTTGCAAGAGCCAAAAACAACCCAAGTGTCCATCAAGAGATAAACAAAATGTGATATATTATTCATCCATAAAAAGGAATGAAAATTCTAACCCATGCTGCAATGTAGACAACCCTTGAAAACATTATGCTACGTGAAATAAATCAGATGCAAAAAGACAAGGATTGTATGATTCCGCTGTGATGAGTATGCAAATCATAGAGACAGGAGGTAAAATGGTGGTTATCAGCCCCTGGGAGGAGGGGAGGAGGTGGAGTTCTTATGTCATGGGTAGAGACTTTCTGTTTGGACGATGAAGAAGTTTAGGAAATAGATCATGGTGCCGGTCATGCAACATTATGAATATTCTTACCACCACTGAAAAATGGTCAATTTGGCGCTACCTACACTTTGCGAAAAGAAAAAAAAAGAGGCGTTTGGGGGGAGCAAAATGGGTACAGATACAAAAGATACAAATTTCCAGTTACAAAATGAACAAGTCAGGGGGAAGTAATGCATAGCATGGTGACCACAGCCAGTAATACCGTATTGCATATTTGAAAATAGCGAGGAGAGTAGATCCTGAAAGTTCTCATCACAAGAGAGAGAAATTTGTAGGATGTAGGGTGACAGATATTAACTGGACTTCCTGTGGTGATCACTTTGCAATATGTACCCGAATTGAATCATTGCGCTGCACACCTGAAACTAATATAATGTTATGTCAATTATACCTCAATTTAAAAAAAGAAATACAAACATGTGTATTTTTGGTTTTAAGTTGTCATCATTCTTAGGAAACAGTATTAGCTTAATGTTGTTGAAGGCCTTTTGGAGTACATTAAAAACTAGGAATGTACTGTATGGTGACTAACATAACATAATAAAAAATGATTATAAAAAAATGAAGTAAATGCTAGGGGTGTCTGGGTGGTACAGTCGTTAAGCGTCTGCCTTCGGCTCAGGGCGTGACCCCAGCGTTCTGGGATCGAGCCCCACATCAGGCTCCTCTGCTGGGAGCCTGCTTCGTCCTCTCCCACTCCCCCTGCTTGTGTTCCCTCTCTCATGGGCTGTCTCTCTCTCTGTCAAATAAATAAATAAAACCTTAAAAAAAAAGAAAGAAGTAAATGCTGCCACAGTGTATGTACCCATAGATTCAACCTGACTTCAGAAATACCAAACTTTGAAACACTTGCATCTTATAAATTAGGAAGTGTATACATAAGCATGGAAAAAAGTCTGGAAGGTGCTCATAGCTCTTTTTGGGTGATGGAATCATGGGTCTTCTTTGTCATTCCATTTTCCCTGTACATATCCTCTATGTTTTTCTGTATACAGTACTATATTTATAATAGTAATTTTGTATCTAGTTTTTTTTTTTTAATGCTTTTTCTAGAATGATCTTTTTGGAACCCACGGTTTTACAATTTCATCCACATCAAACATCACCCACTCCCACTCTGGAAATAATGCCAGAGAATTAAAGTCAGCGTGGAAAGACCTCTCTGCATTCTGTCAGGGTAAGGGGACTTGCCTTCACTAAGCTCATTTTTGCTTCATCCAACTTCCCTGCGCCCGGCATCCACATCAATATTTACACACTCCATCATTCCTCGGGTTATTTATTTTCCTTGGTCCATTTTGCACAGTGACTAAGTTTTGCAGCATGGAAGTTGACAGAATTTGTCGCTGATATCAATCTTTATTAAGTTTACTGCTGAGAGCTCAGAAAATGGCGGCTCTAGAGCCAGGCACAGGGTGGAAGCAGGAATAGTATCCGGCACTAAAGAAAAGCTAAGCTTCCTTTCTTTAAAAAAAAAAAAAAAGTGTTTGTCATTGTTACTCAGAACCTGAATCTACCGATGTTGACATTTCCCTGTGATGTGTTTAGTTTTTACGCAAATTCCTCAACCCTGCTCACCAGCCACCTCCACCTCGAGAGAGAGAGCAGGGACATTCCTCACAGTCCCTCATCCTCCTCCTCGGGCCTGAGCACTGAGTCCCAGAAGCTTCCTTGTGTTGCACCGCCAAGTTCTCACAAAGAGCCGCCTTCCGTAGAGAAATCTTCCCACGGCGGGCTGCCTGCTAGGGTCTTGAAAGTGAAGACACCAAGGCCATGTGCCACAGGAAGGTGACTCTTTGTGTCTCATATGGTGTGTGTGTAAAGAGCAAGGGCTCTAGAAAGAACTCCGCTACCTGACTTCCCCGCTTGCTAGCTGTGATCTTTGACAGATGACTCAACGGCTCTCCACCTCACCGATAACATGGGACAGACACTATTTCCTCCCTGTCTTACTTTAGGCTGTCTTAACAAATGCCACAGACTACATGGCTTATTTCTCAAGGTACTGGAAGCTGGAGGTCCACCATCGGGATGCCATTATGGCTGCGTTCTAGTGAGAGCCTCTTCCTGGTTTGCAGACAGCTGCCTTCTTGCTGACCTCACACAGCAGGGAGCAGAGAGAAAGGAACCACGCTGTCTCTAGTCTCTTCCAAAAGGGCGCTCATCCCAGCCCAAGGGCTCCACCCACATGACCTCATCACCTCCCAAAGGTGCCACCCTAATGCCATCCCCCTGGGGGTTAGGGTTTCAAAATATGAACCTGGGGGCAACACAAACATTCAGCCTGTAACCCTACCTCAGGCAGTTATGCGATCAAATATGTTAATTCACTGCAAGTACTTAGAATGGTGCCTAGAGCACGGTTGCACACGACAAAGATGAGCTTCTCCCAGTATAACTTGGATCAGGCTTCCATGAAAGCCAGAAATTCTCCTGGTGACTTCCTTTCCGCCTTCACCAGGAGGATCTGTGTTGAGGGCGGCAGCTCTTTCCCACTGTAGATCTGTGTAAGAAAGAGGTAGCCCTTCTAAGCTGGTCTTCATGCTGTTCTGGATTAGTTTTGGTTGGCAGCCTCAAGCAATGAGGCCGGCAAAAGAATGCTAGGGACCAAAATTAATGCAAAAACTCACCTAGTGTGCCGCCAAGGGAGACGGAGAAACGCAGTTTAAACAGAGCCACAAACAGCAACAGCATTTAAAGCTCTCGGCCACTCTCACAGATTAGCATCGTCCTACATGCAGACGAACGCGTAATGAACAGTTGGGTCATATCAAACTTTTTAGCCATCCTGCCAAGCATGAATATCAGGTCCATAAGCAAAATACCTCCCTGAATTAGCTTTTGAACTTTTTTTATTACTATTGAGTGAATTTTTACACAGTGAACCCACCCATGGATTCGCCACTTAGATAAAGACGTAGAACATTATTAGCATTCCAGAACCTTCTAACCACTCTTAGTTATTACCCACCTCTCTCCTTATGGTAACGATTCTTCTGACTTGAATCATCACAGATCTGTTTTTCTTATTTTTGAACTTCATCTTTTTTTTTTTTTAAGATTTTATTTATTATTTATTTGACAGAGAGAGAGACAGCCAGTGAGAGAGGGAACACAAGCAGGGGGAGTGGGAGAGGAAGAAGCAGGCTTCCAGCAGAGCAGGGAGTGCGATGCGGGGCTTGATCCCAGGATTCTGGGATCACACCCTGAGCCGAAGGCAGATGCTTAATGACCGATCCACCCAGGCGCCCCTGAACTTTACCTAAATGGTATCCTTGAGAAGTACTTTTCTGTGTCTGGTTTCTTTTGTTCAATATTATGCCTGTGAGATTCATGCACGGTGTCACATGGAAGAATTTGCCCTTTTTCATTGCTGTATAATATGAATATTTTATTGAGGGAATTATGTCATATAAATATATCCATTCTCCTCTTGATAGGCATTTGTTTTAAGTTTGCAATTATTTTTTTTCCATATATGCATTTAAAACTACAGATTTCCATCTTACCACTATTTTAGCCATATGCCACAAGTTGTGATATATAGTATTTTCGTCTTTGTTTCATTCAAAATACTTTCTAATTTCCAATATGATTTCTTTTTTGACTCTGATTATTTAGAAGTTCAGTTTTCAAACATTTGAAGATTCTTAGACATGATTCTGGGACTGGTTTCTAGCTTCATTCTATTGTGCTATGGGGATATAGTCTGATTGCTATTCTTTAAAATTTGTTAAGCCTTTCTTTACGGCCCAGGGTTTATTTAGTTTTGGTGAAATATTCCTTGGGCACTTTAAAATGTCTGTATATTCCATAGTTTGAAGGTGTAATTTTCAGTGCATGTCAATTAGATCAAGTTCTTTAGAAGTGTCATTCAAATATTATGCATATCCACTTGTTTTATCAATTACTAGAAGAGAAGTACTGAAGTCTTCCACTACATGTGTACACTTGTCCAATTCTCCTTTGGGTTCTGACAACTTTTGGGTTATATCTTTTAAAGTTATGCATTAAGTGCATGTAAATTTAGGATTTTTACATCTTCCTGTTGAATAGACCCTGTTTTCACTAACTGAATGTATTTAAACCATCAACAAAAATTTCATCTTTATCTCTAGTAAAATTTTCTTGCCATACCAAGTGTCTTTTTTCTATTGATAATAGAGCTTAACTTAGTTAGTGGTTGCTTGGCACATACTTCCAAATTTCCCACTTTCTTACATTTAAGTTATATCTTGGTAAGCAGCATATAGTTTTTTTTTTTCAATACAGTCTGAAATTTTTTTGTTTTAATTGGAAGGTTTTGTCTATTGACATTTAACCTAATTATTGATAAATGTAGGTTTATAATTACCTGCAACTATTTGTTTTCTGTATGTCCCTTCTGTTCTTTGTTCTCATTTTCTCTGCTTTCTAGGCTTCTTTAGCATTTACTGAGTACACATCATTCCATTTTCAGTCTATTAGATTTTTAGCTACATCTTTCTATATTATTACTTTGGTGGTTACCCTGGAGATTGCAATATGCAAGTTTGATTTATTAGTCAATCTCATCTTGTGTGTTTGTCACTTCCTGGATGTAGAGTACTCACTATATTTGTTCCTTCCTAGTCTTTTGAGCTATTGTTTTCATGCTAATTCCACATATGTTTTAAATACCCCAAGACATTATTATTTTTGTTTTTTAATCAGGCAATGTGGATGTAGATTTACCCACACATTTATCCTTCCCCGTGTTCTCCACCCCTTATCTGCTTTACACTGCTTCCTTCTAGAGTTATTTTTCTTATATCCGAAGATCTCTATTTGGTATTTTATTCTCATGGTCCTGCCAACAATGAATTATCTGAAAATGTTTTTATTATGCCTTCATTCTGAAGGATATTGTGTTTGGGTATAAAATTCTAAGGGAGAAGTTATTTACTTATTATTTATGTTTAATACTTTAATGATGTCATTCCCCTGGCTTCTCAATTTTTATCATCAATGCTATTATTAGTCTCTTAAGTATACTGTGTTTTTCTTTTCCTCTGGCTACTTAGAACGTCTTTGATTTTCAACAGATCCACCATAATATTCTAACATAGATGGAGAGGGAGAGATCGGGGTTTTTTTGTTTGTTTGTTTGTTTTTCATCTTTTGTTTTTATCCCATCTTGAAAAATCATTTGAAAAAGTTTCAATCAAAATAAATATTGTGATATGTAGCAACTTTGTTTGGTGACAGATGGTAGCTGGGTTTATATGATGATCACATCATAATGTATATAAATGCTGAATGGCAATGTTGTGCACCTGAAACTAATATTGTATGTCAACTATATGTTAATAAAATAAGAATAAATATTCTAAGAATATTCTCAGAAAGAAGAAAGACACTCTTTAAATATTTTTATGATTACGCATGTACTAGACCATGTAAAATTGTCCCACGGCTCACCGACGCTTTTACATTTATTTGCATTATTTTTTCTCAGCGTCATGTTAGTATCTTTTCTTTTCTTCAAGTTCACTAGCCCTTTATTTAGCCATGTCTAATCTGCTGCTAATCCCATCTAATGTATTATTTCATTTCAGAGATTGTAGTTTTTACCTTCAGAAATTTGATTTGGGTCTTTTAAAATATATCTTCCATATCTCTACTTTCCCATTTGAACATATCTAATAGAGCTCTAAGAGTTATTTTAATGTCCTCCTCTGCTAATTCTAATGTTTGTATCAGTTCTGGATTGGTTTCAATGGATTAGTCTCCTCACTGTGGGTCATGTTTTACCATTCTTTGAATGCCTGGTAAGCTCTGTTTGGATGCCACACATTATGAATTTTACCCTGTGGGGCATTGGATATATTTTTTAATTCAATTAGCCAACTTATAGTACATCATTAGTTTCAGATGTAGTGTTCAGTAATTTATCCGTTCCATATAACACCCAGTGCTCATCCCATCACGCACTGGATACTTTTGTGTTTATGTAAAGAATCTTTAACTTTGTTCTGGGATGCAGTTATTTGGAAGCAATTTGATTCCTTCACATGTAATTTGTATGAGTTGTTAGGCAGGTACATAACTATGCTCTATCTTAAGCTAATTATTCTCTCCTCCAGGAAGAACACCATTCCTGAGTTCTCTACCCAAATGTCTCATGAATTAGGAGATTTTCCAGTCTGACTGATGAGAACAGTTAACTGAAAGTTATTCCCAGCTTTTGCAAGTGCCAGGTGCTATTCTCTTATTCTTTTTCTTCTCCCCCATTTTTAGATAGTTTTGGAGACATTGATGTATATATACTCTGCTGTATACTCAGGGGTGACTTTTGCAGATCCCAAGGTCTTCTCCCTGTGCAGCCCTCTGCTTTCTAGCATAGTGTCCTGTGAGCTCTGGCCATCATAACCTTCCCAACCTCAGCTCCATGTCTTCAGTTCTGCTTGGGTTTCCCGTCCTGCACTGCAGCCTGGAAGTTCTCTTGAGACAGTAAGCTAGGGCACTTATAGGACACCCCTTTGTTCCCTGTCTCTCCTGTGTTGCCATATGAGCAGTCTTGAAAATCGTTGTTTCATATATTTTGTATGTTTTGGTTGTTATTTCAGAAAGAAAGTAAATCCAGGCCCCTTTCCTCCACCTTGGGCAGAAGCAGAAATGAGTGTGCTGTATTTTAAAATTCTGTTTGACAGTGAGGCTCTTTCTTATGGTGCGTACTTTGGGAAAGTGTAGGTTAAAGCATTCAATCCATAGGAATAACAGAATCTGATAGACGCTCGGTATTTTTTGAGCTAAGAAATGGAACTTACCTTTTAAAACTCAAATTTCTTTGAGAGGTAACACTTCTTAAATCATGAATATTCATTAGCACTGATTAGTTTATCTGAAGATTGGTTTTCCATTTATTTTCTTGTCTATCAGAAACCCCAAAAAGGGAAGAAGTAAAATTGTAGAGTCAGAAAATTAGATCCTGAAGACAGAACGAAGATAAGGACCAAAGCTTGATATTGATTCTAAATTCGATGATGCATGGAGATGTGGCCTGTCATATAGGAATGAACAATAGATACTAGTTCTCTTTTCTTCTAAATCTAATGCTAGGGGCAGGAGGACTGAATAAAGAAGTGAGTCTTGGGATATTCTTCAAGAGGTCCACAGTTAACAGGCTGGCTGCGCTAACTGGCCTAAGACACTGGGACAAGCAAGTCGGGGATAAGGGAGGAAAAAGAAGGACATGTATAGGCCACTAGAGGACAGTAACACAGAAGAGAATGGAAACAAGTGACATATATGTCAAATTAAAAAAAAAAGTCACGGCCAACAACTAGAAGTACTTCCAGACACACCTTCCTTCCTCCCTCCCTCTTGAAATCTTCTCATACAGACCCATGAGTCCATTTGTTTCCTATCTTGTTTCAACTGCTCTCAGTTTCATAGACTGGCTTTGGTCTAGATACTCAGTTCTGCCTCACCAACTCCTTCAGATCCTGCTTCACGCATCTGTCCAAAGTGCTTAGTGCCTCAGCTCCCTCAGCGCAGCACCTAGAACATTGCTGGCTCAGACTACAAAGGGGCAGAAGTGCCAAACCCACATGGTCCAAAACTTGCCTTCAAGCCAGCATGAAATCTGACTGAATAAGAATTGAGCTGTGTCCTGATTTCTGCTATAGGCTCGGCACAAGAGAACAAAAGGTATTTTTCCTTTAGCCTAATCCCACCCTCACACCATATTATACCTTTAAGAGAATATGAAATGAAGGGGTTTTCCGTTCTGCAAGTGGAACAGCTTTTGCTCCAGGGGATAATTCACAGACTTTTGTTTAAAGACTATAATTCTAAAGCCACAGAACTGGATTGCCCAGGAAGCCATGGGCCCATTGGTGGAGAGAGAGAGAGAGACAAACAGAGACAGAGACAGAGAGAAAGACACTCTGAAACTGGGTATCTGGGTAGTTGGGTGGATAGAAGAGATGTTGTCTGCATTTTGCTATGGGGAGTAACATTCTTCTGGTGGGAATGATGAGAAGGGAATGTGGATTTCAGGAGACTCTATTCTGGGAGCACAGCTCAATGTGAGGAGCTGCCAGTAGTGCATTTGGTTTAGGTGACCACTTTGTAACGTGCTCAGGGCACACACAGGTGCCCAAAGAGGGGCAGAGGACTAGCATTGGATAGAGCATTAAGGAACACAGGAGTCAAATGTCAACGGATGGTCATAGTTACAGACGAAGGATCACACAACTGTCCCATTTTGCTGGTATCATGTAAGTTTTTCAACTCATGCTAATAATCATCAAAGTTATGATCACACTGACGTTTTCTGACCACTTGAAATGAAACAGGCTTTGTTCTAAGCACTGACGCAACAGTTTCATTTAATCTACCCCAACCACCTTCCATAGACAAGACAGGTACTAATATCTGCATTTCACTAATGAGAAGACTGAGGCACAGAATAGTTAGGTAACTTGCCAAGATCAGCCGGCAATTGAGCAATGGAACCCAGAGCCTGGCAGTGGAGCCCAGAGCCCAGCAGGCCAGCATTGGCTGGTCCCAGAGCTCCCTCCAATCAGATGGTGGGACTCCATTGGAGTCCTATGTAATTTGATTTAAAAATAAATAAAGAAAAAACTGCTCTGCTTCCCATTCCAGATACCAAATCAAAGTTTTACCTTCTGCACCAACCAGCCGTGAGGAGAGGCGGGGGCTTGATTTGTAGAACAAGAGTCCTAGGATACCTTTCATGATGATAGGACTGTTTATACTCAAAGTGTCTGTAGGAAAAAAATCTCCAAACTCCCCTTCCTTGGAAGATATGGAGAAAGGGCAGAAGAAATGTTTTCAGTAGACAAATGGGTCCTAAAGAGAATTCCATGAGGAAAACAAGAAAACCAAAAAACAAAGAATAGCAACAACATCCAAAACCCCTTAATTTTAAATTTTTATTTGACCTTCTTTTGCGTGGCAATTTGAATTTCAACTTTTGGAAGGACACAAATTCAACTGCTTTGCTCCTTGTTAAATTGGCCAAGAATCTTAGTATAAATAGCCGCTTTTCAACTGAACATCTATTCCAATAGTCTCCCCTTATCTGCAGAGGACGTGTTCTAAGACCTCCAGTGGAGGCCTGAAACTGCAGAGCGAACCCACCCCTACGTCCGCCATGTTTTTTCCTATATGTGCAGACCTTTGCTAAAGTTGAATTTATAAATTAGGCTCAGTAAGGAATTAATAGCAATAACTAATGATAGAGTAAAATAATTATAACCATATACTGCAATCAAAGTTATGTGGACATGGTCTCTCTCAAAGTATTTTGCTGTACTGAACTCACCCATCTTTGCGTGATGATCTGAGAGGATAAAATGTCTGTGTGATGACGTAATGTGAGGGGAAGGAGGTGGGCATTGTGACATAGCGTTAGGCTGCTATTGACCTTCTCACCGGACCGCGGAAGGAAGATCATCAGTTCCTGGGCCATCATTGACCTTTGGTAACTGAAACCACAGGTAAGGAGGCTGGTGGAGGGGGGTTACTGTGTTCCTGTAATTTATACTACTTGGCCCAAAGTAAATTTCCCCCAATATTTTGATCAGCCTTTTTAAGAGGCAGAGAATCAGGCAGATGATAGCACAAACTAGATGCAATTAGCAATTACAAAATGAATTTTAAAACTTGGTCTCTTAACTTCAAGAGGCTTAATCTAAGCAGAGATACCAGAAAAACACACATCAAAGGGCTTTAACAAAATGCCCCCAAACAAATCATTGCTGTGCAAAATATGTACATTCCTATGAATGAGAGCTCTGATTTTCAGAATTTGTTGAGTATGTACTATGGGTAGACACGTAGGTACTTTATACAGTATGTGCTAACGCATTTAATCTTCGATGAGGTGAGGAAATAAATACCAGAGAAGTTAAGTCACTTGCCCACAACCACACAGCGAACAGGTAACAGAACCAGGTCTCCGTCTGTCTGACCCCATCACACCTGCTCTTACCTCTGCCCTTCTTTCTTTTTTCAAGGATACTTTGGCTATTTAGGGTCTTTTGTGGTTCCGCACAAATTTTAAGATTGTTTTCTCTAGCTCTGTGAAATCTTACCCCGCCTTTCTTTAAGAGACGCAGAACGGTGGAGTCTTGCCTGCCAAGCGGAAGTGGTAACACACAAATCCACGACGGAAATAAATTCAAAATCAGCTTAGCTGGGAGGACCCAGCATACATTGGCAAGGTAGACGGGGCATTCGATAATTAAAAAAAAAAAAAAATTCTTGCAGGTGGTACTAGAGTCAAAGGGAAAAGAAAAAGACCTTAAAATTTAAAAACGACAATAAAGAAAAACCAGATAGAGAAGGATGAGGGCACGTTGACCCCTATTTCAACTTCCCTGATTTCTCCTTCACAAAACCATTTAGGGAATAGAGAGACAATAACAGGAGGGCAAAGGCACTTAATCAGAGATTTTACAAACCACTAAATCAAAAGAGAGTGTGAAATTCCCGCCCGGGGAAGCTAACAGTGAGATTAAGTGGATTAGTCTACTGTACAGGAATCCGGGGAATGCGGCTGCATGTGATTTTGTTGTGGATTACCCAGCAGCAACATGACGGTTTTACAGCTCCCAGAAACATATGGGCATGTGCCCTTCTGCAGACCAGCAAGAAAGAGCAGTGGCTGGCCCGCAGCTCCCCCTGCACCGTGCTGGTGGATTTCTGGACGGGGACGGGTACTGACATTTTCCCCAAGAGTTTGCGCAGGGAACATGTTGAAAATGAAAGGGACAAGGAGCTGGAATTAGGATTTTTGGCATCAGTCCTTCTAAAGAAAGAGGGGAAAGAAGGCCCTCTGACAGCATGCTTCCCAAACTTTGGGGGGAAATGGCTACCTGAAGATGATGGAGAAGAGTCCTTTCTAAACTTCTTTTCCTTCTGTTAACGGTACCAGCAGCCACGGTGGAATTAAAGACACAAACACACCACGCAGATCGCTAGTTTTCAGAGATCAGCCCCCGAACTCCAAAAAGCTAGAGCACTGGCTGGATACGTGTACCAACGATGACCCTCCAGAGGTAACAGTTTACATCAGCAGTCTATAATAAATAATTAATATAGCCCTAGGAGATATAAAGCCAGTGACATGGTATCTCTCCCTTGGCTCTAAATGGAACTCGAGATAACCTACTTTGAACAGTAATGTGTTCACAGTATGTGGGAATTAACTGCTCAATATAATAAGTACTATTGAATTTCCCATCTCCACACAGATAAAGGGCAACTGCCACGAAAAACACAGTAATAACAGTAACAGAGGGATGGGGGGGAAAAAAGAACCCCGTTTTTTTTTTTTATTACAACCTTAAAATGTTATAGGTTAAAATCATCTTAAAGGGTTTAAAAAACAGCAATTAAATCTTTCCATTTCTATTTTCCAAGACTGCAGCTGAGAAATCGAGGGCCTAAGAGCCATACGGTGCTAGCCTGGCTAATAACACTCTGTGAAAAATCTCATTAATTCAGTCTGGCTCTTCAGATCAGCCGCTAAATCCTTGTATTGTCACTCATCCTCTGGCCTTTTCAGGATTTCCATAGCCTAACTAGCAGTATCTCCATGGAAACCAAGCAGTCCTGCTTTGCACATCCCAGAACTTTTTGTTCCTGACAAAGCTTGACAAATCACATGCAGCATGGAGAGTATAACATAGCGAACCAAACCCTGACCCACACTTAGAAATGATAAACCCAAGCATACCAGCTTTATTATAAATGATTTCCTTACAAGATACTTAACCAAGCCGGTGAAATGTTGAACCAGACAAGTTTCAAGAACAAGGTGCTGGAGGGAGAAAGGGGAAAAAAAAAAAAAGGCAAATAAATAAATAAATAGATAAATAAATAAGAACCCCGGGCATGTTCGGCTGTAGGTTTTGGGATCTCAGTTTCTGTCTAATTGACTTAAACCGAGAGCAACCAAAGGAGAAAAAGAGTGAGAGGGAGGCTATTTCTGGGCCATTCCAGAGCCTGAGAAGTGGCCTTTCTTTTCCACTCTGAGTTGGAATAGAAATCCTAAATCCATTCCCTTGTTTTCCCTAACTCCTGCAAAGGATGGGCCTAGACAGCTCACAGGTCTCTAAGCCTGGCAAGTGCTTTTTGGCTGTTCAGCCTGGTTCTTTGGAACCGAGGCTCTTAGCCCTGGGAAATGTGGAGGCATGTCTGGCCCAGGAAGGTGAGGCTGGCCTCGCTGGAGAGAGAGGCCGACTTCCTTCACAAGGGTGACAAAAAGGCAGAGAGAGGAGAGGGTTTTCCAGGGTCCTGTCTCCAGAGAAGCAGACAAGGACCCAGCGGAGAATACGCACACTTTCGCAGAGTGGGTGTTTAGGCCTACCTGGAAGCCAAATCATGACCTCTGAACTATTCCTCAACCTTAGCCAGGCTCGAAGTGACACAGGCCAAGGGGGAGAGCTAAGCATTCTGAGGGAAAAAGGGCCCGTCATGGCCTCCTCTGTCTGAGCGCTGCATTACCTGCCACCAATGAGGCTTCCTGACGGTTCATAGAGACAAGGGTGTCCAACGACCCTTAGAGGTGACACAGGAGGGTAAGTGTAACCATTATCTGTCTCCTGTCTTTCTTTTGTCACCCCTGCCATACCACAGGCCAGTAAAGGTGAGGTGGGTGACAGGGAAAGGCACAGGTGTGGGAGAGGGAGGCCTGAGAAACTTGCTTCTGCCTCCTTGGTCTGGGCCTTGTCCTCACTTGGAATCACACTAGGGATGTTTAAAGGTCTAAGACCAGGTGTTCCTTCTTTGTTCTTGGGTTGGAGACCAGCAATGTGTTAGAGGCGCCATGATACTTGTAGCGTTGGGCATGCTTTGCCTTGACAAATCAGACAGGACTCTACTGACCCCTGTGTTTGGCAGCAACGCCCAAACTCTCATTACCCAAGAGCTCACCAGCACAATTGGATGGCGACAACAATGACCAGTTCTGGACACATTGTATGTGTTCTACAAATATTTGCAGATTAACTGAATTAGTGCCTGTGAGATCTCACAGTTCCCTCTGATTCTGCGGAGCAAGAGTAAATGAGGCTTAGTCTCATTTCAACCTTCAGTGAACTTTACTGTACTCTTTGCCTTTATACAATCATAACATACAATAATAATAGTAATAATAATAATAATAATAATAGTAGTAGTAATAGCAGTTAGCTCTTACCAAGTTCTTACTCTGTAATACCAGACATTCTTCTGAGTGTTTCACGTATATTAGCTCTTTTAATCCTTGTAACTATCATCTGGAAAAGATACTATTAATATGCCCAGATTATTAATTTCATTTTATCAATGAAAATACTGAGACACGGAGAGCTTAACTGACTTGCTCAAACTCTCAGAGCTGGTTAGTGGTAGGATGAGGCTTCGATTCCAGAAAATACATTTCACCACTACCCTTTGCTGTCTTGTTATATTCTCGATGCTAAGTGCCTCAAATCAGAACAGTAAGTTAATTAAAATAGCTAACAGTTACTAGGTGTTTGCTGTGTGCCGGGCGCCATTCTAACTTTGTATACATCACCTCAGCTACCTTTCCGACAACACTTCAGCCTTGTGCTATGAGGTAAACACTACGAGAAGCACGTTTTACAGACGAGGAAACCGAGACACAGGTTCAATGACTCACCCAAAGTCATGTAACTAATCGATGACACGACAGATTCAAACCCAAGCCACATGGTTCTAGAAGCTTCCGTCAGCCAGGACTCCTCTATTTCTCTGAGCAGTCTGGGCAAAATGGAGAATCATATTCCATGGAACCATTATTTCAGGCAACCATTATCTTCCCGAATGTTCCCATTTGGCCCACCAGACAAGCCTGGTATTAGGATGTTTTTCTTTCCGAGACTCTTTTTCAGAGTTATTCAAAGGAATTTGAGGCCCAGAAGCAGGCCAATGAGAAGGGCTGCCCAATCCCCTGGTCCAAAGAGGTCACCCCTGAGCAGGCCCAGACTCTTGTCCCTTCCTGGGGAACCGAGGCTCAGAAAGGTGCTGTCCCACGGCTTACACAGGACTGCCAGTGAGTTCAGCTGAGTCTAGCTACACTGTCAATGCTTAGGGACCTAAAATTAGACCTACCAGCTGTGTTTTGGTTCTCAAGCACGTGAATGTCTGCTCCATTCTTGAGCATGCCGGGTGTTGGAATATATATGAAACCTGCTTTCTGAAGTACGGGGAAAGCACAAAATTCTTGCACCTATTCTTCTATTTATTGTTACTCTTCTGAGGCCCTAACTTCTTTGCTATACAGGGAACGACATTTCCTCCCTGTCCATTTTCCCCTCTGGTGTGCTGCCTCCGAAGGACACATGGACACTCACCTTTAAGACACCCAATCAGTCCTTGGAGACCGAGCCTGAGTATGTGACTCCCACCCTCAGCCCAGGTGTTCTGGTTCACAGCCCTGGGTCACAGCCTCTCCTGGAAGATGCAACCTACTTGACCTAGCAAATGGGGCCCAAGGCCCAGCCCAAGGTGGTCCAAGAGCTGGTTCTTAATCTGGGAGTGGATAGGGCTCTGATGAGTGGCCATGGGACACGGAGTAGAGAGGACGTGGGGTCCACATCCCAGAAGAAGGCAAGCCAGGCACTAAGGACAGTCTGGGGCAGGCAGTCTAAGATCAAGCAGGGCACCTCTCTGAGTCTGTTCACACTGCTGTAACAAAAATACCAAGGAATGAGTGACTTATAAACAAAAGAGATTTATTTCTCACGGTTCTGGAGGCTAGAAGTCCAAGATCAAGACCCCAGAAAATTTGGTATCTGTTGAGATCCCACTTCCTGGTTCATGGATGGCTGTCTTCTTGCTGTACCCTCATATGGGAGAAGGGGCAAGGGAGTTCTCTGAGGTCTCTTCAATCAGGGCACAAATCTCATCCATGAGGGCTCCATCCTCATGACCTAATTACCCCCAAATGCCCCACCTCCTCATACCATCATCATAGGGATTAGGATTTCAACCTGTGAATCAGGGGAGGTGAGGACTGGACATAAACATTTAGGTCCTACTAATACCCAGAACAAAAGGGTCAACAACAGAGAACTGGCAAGACGGAACTGAGATCAGCCAGTCTGACCTAGAAAGATTCCAGAGGTATTTAACCCAGGGGAGTGAGAACCTTCTATAGCAGCGCTGTCCAAGAGAAGGTCCCATGACAGAAAGTTCTATAGCTACATTAACCAATGAGGTAGCCAGTAGCCACAAGTGGTATTGAGAGCTTGAAATGTGCCTAGAAGAACTGAACTTTAAATTTAATTTAATAATTTGTAATTTAAATTAAAATGGCGGCATATAGCCAGTGGCTACCATCCGGGCAACATGATGGGAAGAGGAAGGAACTGAACCAGTGCACACATGAAATATGGCAGATCGGAATCCATGCCTGGAGCAACTTCTGGTTTCCTGGCCCAGCTCCCTGTCTTTGCACAGGGCCACCCTCCATCATGGTTGTTTTTTAGCCCCTTTCCTTGGGCCCTCATGAAGGATACACCCATTTTTCCACCGCAGCTCTTTTCAGCACAAAGTAGTCCTTGCTATGAGGAGATCCTTCATAGCTTAAATTAAATTTTACCCATTAAGTGTAAGCTCGTTTCTGTGAATTGCAGTTTTCTCTTTTCCGAGCAGTCCTTCCCACCTGTGGGCAACATTCTCATTTTGGCACCACACCCGTTCTCCTCTGTCAGCACCCCCTTCCCCTGCTTGAACCCACCACCTCCACCACCCTATTCGCAGACTTTGTCATCTCTCACCTAGACCGCTGCAGCCTCCCAGCTCATTCCTCTGCTCAACGTTGACTTCACACAATCATTTGTCCACACAGCAGTCCGAATGATCTTTTAGAAATATGAATTGGAACCTCTCACTCCCATGTGTCAAATCATTCTGGGGCTTTGCATAGCGTGATTCGGCTCCTGCTCACCTGTCCGTTCCACTTCACACTGTTCGCCCTGCTGCCTCCCCTCCGTTGCTGCCTGTGATGTCACCCTGGACACTTAACACTCTATAAATCCCTGGGCGCAGGAGCCTGTGTGTTGTGTTCATGGCTGGGGACACAGTGCCTGGTATATAGAAGGTACTTAATAAAAATTTATTGACTGAATGAGTGAATACTGGATCAGCATGCACTGGGGCCATGACAGGTGCACACCATTATGAATATTTCACTGCTACTAATAGTCATGCTGTAGTCTATCCCAAGTACTCAGTGGGCTTGAAAGGCATTTTTACATTGATCCTGAAATTAAAATGAAGTATGTGTATCTTAAGGGTTGAGCCATAAACTGGGAACAAGGCCGTATGTCTTAAGCCTGGGACTTCCTCTCTTCCAAAACAGTATCTTGGGTTTGGGTCTCAAAATTTACCATACAGGCCTCTCCCAGCCACAGCTACACATAAGCCATTTTGAAGTCTTCTTAGAGAAAACAGAGCTTAGAGTTTGGGCACAAATGGCTCCAGTGAACCTATTAAATTTTATACAGTTCTTTCAGTAACATAAAACAATAAAGATGGAATGATAAATCATTAGGTTGCGGTTGACGTTTATCAGTCCTTAAATGAGAACATGGTCCAGGCACAATTTCCATCTGCTGTTTCTCGTTTATTCCAAACCCTGTAGAATTTGAGCGTCCCATGGTGTTAATGATACTGTCACCATGAAGAGCTTCGCATGTTCCGTATCTTTCCAAAAACTGTGTCTCTGATCTTGAGTCTATGGATGCCCACCCGTCAGTTCCCATCCCTCAAGGTTCACTGTGGTCACAAAGAGAGTCATCTGTTTGATTAAGGAACATAAATCTTTGGGAAGCCTTTAATTAATAAAAGTTCAAGATTCCACAGGGGATTTTCGAAACGCTTCCTTGGAACATAGAGTTATACACCTTTAGTTCTGCCCATAATAACCTGGAAGTTGGTCATAGGGGAGGATGCCAGACACTCTGCCAAGCTCAGGCAGCCTCTTGATCCACTGAGATTACTTCAGCCCGGTAGACCTTGGGGTCCGACATAAAGACCTTGCTTTACTGTGCTTATCTTCCTTTGACTCCCCCAAGGCCAGTATTATGGGATGAATCGTGTTCTCCTAAATTCATACGTTCAAGTTCTAACCCCCAGTTCCCCAGAATGTGATAGTATTTGAAAATACGACCTTTAAGGAAGTAATTAAGTCAAAATGAGGTCAAACGGGTTTGCCCCAGTCCAATGTAACTGGTGTCCTTGAAAGAGAAGGAGATTAGGACACAGACACACACAGAGGGAAAACCACTTGAGGACACAGAGAGAAGATGGTCATCTGTGAGCCAAGGAGAGAGGCCTCAGAAAAAACCAACCCTGCTGACACCCTGATCTTGGACTTTCAGCCTCCAGAAGAGTGGGGCAGTAAGTGTCTGTTGTTTAAGGCCCTCAGGCTGTGGTATCTGTTATGGCAGCCCCAGATGACTAATACAACCAGAGGGCAAAAGCCACTGCTCTTCATGTACCCATCTCACCCTTCCCCACCACCAGCTCCTTCTTCTAATTGATTTTATCAGATCCGACCAGATGTTTGCAAATAATCAAATTAAAATTTGCAGGCACAAAAATAGTATGCTAGAAAAAAAAAATCTAGAACCTACTAGAATTTTCCATAGGGGGATTTGCTGCTGGGGCAGAGGATGGCCAGCTTAAAAAGGCCTTATCAGCATATCCAAACTACATTCTCTCCAAGTTTAGCAAGGGTTTCCAGGTGAGCTTGGAATGAGATCAAAATCATCGTGTGGGATGGCCTGGTGGGCCGCTACACTGTGAGAATCTTTTCGAGTATTAGATTGTCTTGAGGGAAAGGATTACCATAGAGAGGAGAATGTGTGCATGGGTACATGTGGGAAGAGAGGAAAAACACAGGAAGAGCAGATGGGGTCTGACACCAGACTCATCGGGGCCCTTGAAGAGAGAGGCACTGGAGGAGGAGCAGGTCTCTCTGAGGGACTCTGCTTCAGAGCCCCCATGACAAAATGGTGGACAGAACAAGGGAGGGGGCTTTCTGCCCATCTTTGCTGCAGCAGGACTGCAAGGAGCACTGTATTACATTCACGGCACACAGGTTTACAGCTGAAAGGATGCAGGGAGATATTACTCTGGATAAGGAATCTAGGAGGACTGCTCACAGGTCTGTACATGAGGCGTCTAGGGCCATGCGGGTATAGCTGGGGCGGCTGGAGGTCTTACAGACATCATCGGAGCAGTCGTGACGTGCCCGTGGTATTCCAGGAGCTTCTGCTCCACACACGGGTGTTGCTGAAACCTGAGGAAATGTGGGCCCTCAGTTCGGTTCATGTTGAGCGTCCAGGTCAATGCTAACTTTCATGAGTTAGGATGTCCCTATGTCACTCTCCTGATGACGTCTTTCTAAGGCTTGGAGTAACAGAAATATAAAATTGTTTATGACTTGGGTAAAGGATGCCATGTTTTGACTACTCAAAGAGGCAGAGAAAAAGCAGAGAATTGCATTATCCTTGGGGAGTGGGTTGTTTCTTCTGTTCTGTTCCAATCAGTTCTAATGAACCCTAATACGTGTGTGTGGGGGGGGAAGCTATCTCAGGAAGATTCCACAAATTTGATTTAGGTGTTCCTGACCACGCACAGGATTTCACATACAGACCTCCAGATATGTACTGTGCAAGGTTTTCGTTGAGGCCCTAATGTTCCCTTCATAGCTTTTACTCACTTTCCTGGCAACCCAGGACGTAAGGCCCACACGCATCATGACTCCACTCGTTCCCCCGTCAGTCTGGCTTGGGACGCAGGGTCTGGAGCTGCATGCATTACAGCAAAGTTCAGGTTCAGTCTGGAGGAGATTTTAATACTCTAGATTGAGTCATCTTGGGAGAACTTGTTAGAGGAAATATGTTGCTGTAGTTCCGCTTTGAACTGGTTCCCTGCGTTTGCGCACGTGGGCATGGAGTTGGTTTATTGAGGGAAAATGGATTCTATTTTAATGCAATCAAAATGACTGGACAACTCGGATAATAATTTGAGCATATTAAATCATCCTTTCTCGGGGCGCCTGGGTGGCACAGCAGTTAAGCGTCTGCCTTCGGCTCAGGGTGTGATCCCGGCGTTCTGGGATCGAGCCCCACATCAGGCTCCAACACTAGGAGCCTGCTTCTTCCTCTCCCACTCCCCCTGCTTGTGTTCCCTCTCTCGCTGGCTGTCTCTATCTCTGTCGAATAAAATAAAATAAAAATCTTTAAAAAAATAAAAATAAAAAAAAATAAAAATAAATCATCCTTTCTCATCTTCAGCAGCCTTGTTCCTTGCCGCCCTGTGGCTTCCAAATGGAGAGCAGCCTGGCAGGCTCACGCAGGTCTCTTCTGTGGTGTAGAGAAAGTACTCCTGCCTCTGAGTGCCAGGCGGGGAGGTTTGCTGCCCTAGGGAAGCAGGTGGGTGTGGCAGAAAAGAAGTTCCAGATAGAACCCTGTCCTATCACCTTGTGGAGTGTAGCAGAGGTACTGAAACAAATGATCAAGAACGTGTGTTCTAACCTTCCAGAGCCCATGGCGAGGCCCAAAGTGGAGGGTCCAGCTCTCTGCTCCCTCTTTGGAACTCCACAAGGGGACTGTTCCATGGCACGAGCCTGTGGTAAGGTGAGCCTGCTGAACGAAAGCTAAAAAGATGGTGTGGTGCTGTCAGAGTGAAAGTCTGAGGTAGCCCTCCTGAGCCTCCTTCAGTGCACGTGGGTCATGGAAGGATCCAGAAGTGTCTCCTACCCTGTGTGAAACAAGAATGGTAGCCAAAGGAGCTGACCGACCATCTGCCAGAAAGGTTGTTGTTGCCACAGCGAAGTGACCGGTAACCTCAAATGCTGCAGAACTTCTAGACAAGGGATTGACGAGCAACGACACCCGGATCCAAAGGAGGGGTCTACAGGGCTGGCGGGGGCTAAGTGGGCTGAACCAGTCGTGGCGAACCACCAACCCTGCCTGAGCTGAGAGAACAGATCACAGAAATCACTTACAGAGTCTTCGTCAGCAGAGACCAGATCCAACCGGATCCCTCCTGGATCGTCTAACCGATTTGGAGGATCCTAAGACCACCGCAGAGACACAGGAGCCCTCTCCTTCACCGCTGTGGTCATACAACTCCTGGCCCAACCCACCAGATAACGCTGTCATTCACTCAGGGGATGTGTCTCCAGCCGGACAAGGGGGACAGGTAGGAGTGCCCCAGAGGTTATGTTAGTCTACACTGCTGTGTAGCAAATTACTCCAAACTTTAGAGGCTTCAAAATTATTAATTTTTGTTAACTTACATTGTTGCTGTGAGTCAAGAATTCGAGAGTGGCTTAGCTGATGGTTCTCGTTTGGGTTCTCTGGGGTGACCACAGTCAAGATGTTGGCCAGAGTGGCAGTCATCTGGGATCTTGACCAGGGTTGGAGAATCTACTTTGAAGATAGGCCCTCTACTCGTCTGGCATGTGGCTGCTGGTCGTTGAGAGGAAGTCACAGTTGATTAGACTGTTTAGGTATCTTCTTGACCCAGCAGCTGGCTTCCTCCAGAGAAAGTGATCTCAAACACCAAGGAGGAAACACCAAAGTTTTAAGTGGCTTAATCTCAGAAGTCACACACGAGGACTTCTGCCATATTCTATTGGTCACGAGAACAACCCTGATGTGAGGTGGGAGGGGATTACATAAGAATGTGTATACCAGGAGCTGAGGACCCTTGGGGGCCATCTTGAAGGCTGAGTGGTGAATTCATTTTTGAATTGACTGAATCATCACCAGAAAAGTGGTTGATTGAACCAGAAAAGACTGGAAAGTTCTTGGAGGGGGTCTGAAGTCTATATGAAGAGACCACTGTATTTTTAACTAGGAAATTTTCCATTTTTTCTTGGTCTGTCCATAATGGTGGGTCTTGAGAAGCAAAGTTGATATCAATTAGTTGAAAAATAAAAGAAATTATGTTTGTCTAGTGCTGAGTTTTAATTATTTAAATAAACCTGTTGCAGGTGTTTACTCAAGTTAAATACATATTTTTCACAAATGAGTGTAATTCTTTCTAGTTTGGGGTTTGTGGTTTCTTTTGTTTCATATCTCTTGGGCTTAGTTCCTGACTACTCTTCTTTAAAAATGGATAATGTATTTGATCTTTTTTAAAATTTTATTTATTTATTTGACAGAAAGAGAGAGAGCGAGCACAAGCAGGGAGAGCAGCAGAGGGAGAGGGAGAAGCAGACTCCCTGCCGAGCAGAGAGCCCGATGTGGCGCTTGATCCCAGGACCCCAGGATCTTGACCTGAGCCAAAGACAGATGCTTAACCGACTGAGCCACCCAGGTGCCCCAGTATTAGATCTTTCCTTTAAGAAGTGTATATTATAGATAAGAAAAGAGAAAGAAAAACAAAGAGAAAAATCTAATTTTGCAAAGATGCATCCCCAGGGCGGTGCACTTACTGGCTGGAGGTGAAGAGTGTCAGGTGCACCCAGGTGAAGCAGGTCCGCTGAGGTTCATGGCTTCAAGCACCAAGAGGGTCATCTCAAGTTCCTCAAAGTTCCTAAACACCAGGCAGCCCAGACCCCATCCTATCAGGATCCTGCTCCTTCCTAGGAAAGGGGAAAAAACAAACCACCTCCTGAGAAGTATCTCAGATAACAGTCCTACCCCAGTGGCTTCTGGAGAACAGAAAACTCTCCATAGGTCCTGGGGGCTTGGGAGGTGTGTCTTCCTGAAACAGGATTCTAATAACATACCAGAGCTCAGGTTTCCAGTATAATTGAAACCTTTGGAATTAATTGGAGAAGGGGGTGGGGTAGAGGAGGCAGGAATGGGAAACCTTTTCCTGCCATTGCTGGAAAAGTTCACGCTGTGGTTTTGGGGAAACAAATAGACCAGTGTTTTAGTCTTGGACCTGAAGTGGGGGAGGGGAGGGAAATATGCTCTGTTTATTCTGCCTTTTGGGTTAGCAAGGGACAGATGACTTGGTTTGGTACACTGGGAAAGGAATTCCTAAATACTTATTATTTCAAAACTTGCGGTTTTGCATCCAGGCACCTAGAGGCCCCAGTCTCATGCACACGTTATGAATGTGTCAATCAGTAGATATCATGATTTTCCACGGCAACTAGCCCATCCACATAGACACTCAATAAATAGTATTCAGTGATGATGAAAGAAAATTATGCAATCTTTTATATATATAATATCATTGCTACACCGTAGGGAGAGGAATGCAGTCCAGCAGACAGAAGTGAGAACGAAAAATAAAATTTCTTATTTAGTATTCATTCGCCTTCAACGTACATCATGGGGTCTGTGAGTTACAGGGAAGCTAATTCTCCCTCCCTTCGTACTCTCCTTCCTGACTTCCAAACAACCCCCAGAGGTTTGAGGGCTCACATTGGAACATACGAAGGACACTGGTTCAGAGAAACTTCCAGAAGAATCCCCAAGAGGAGGCTAGACTATCCAGGGCACCTTAGCCTAAAGCTGACTTCCCAGAGTCCCAGTGTTTAGGAGCCCTTCCCGCTAGTGTTGACCAAATTGATAGCTATAAACTTTTTGCATTATTCCTGAACAGGACTACTGCCTCAGTTTTCTCATCTGTAAAGAGGATATAATTTGACATATGTGAAAGGGCTATAAATACTCATGAAAAGATGTCTGAAGTACCTAGCACAGTGCCTAGAAGGAAAAACATAACTTCTCCCCCTAGCCTGATCTATTGCATGAGGGAAACATTTGCCTCGTAAAGTTATGAGTATTCAACCGAAAACATCTAAAAGCATGGAGTGTCATATCTGATATATGGAAGGCTGAACAGGATGAGCTTGAGAAATGGTAATATTAACAACGTAATATTTGTATAATGATTATTGTTGTTGATCTCTACCTCTGTAATGTAAGCAAGGAATATAAAATATGTTTTTACCCTGATTTCTGCCCTCCACCCTCCTCCACCCCTGCCCTTACTTCCACGTCTTCAGGAATCTCTGTGAGTCTTTGAGATCTTGAGTTCTGGACATCCTTGTCCTAAGGGGAGTCAATAGATTGTCATGTTTCAGGGGCTACATTTAAAGATAACTGACAGCCAGACTTTTCCTTTGCAAGTCAAGGCTCAGCTTAGAGGAATGAGTCTTCATGTTGAATAAGCAGATAGGACTGACCCTAAAGATGAATATCTAGGGGATAGGAAGAAAATGGGGAGGGGCAGCAGAGGAGCCAAGTCACGTCACTGATGGCAGACTGGAGCTCGACTCTGAGGTTACCCCTGGGAGGCAGCAAGCCCTTCTATGGCTCCAGTTGGATGGCTACCCAGGAGAACCCACCTTTATGCTTCATGCTTTGGAATGCCTCAATGAGGGTCTCTACGGGATCACGGTATTGCCCAATGGATATGAAGCCACAACATCACCCAGTAGAACAACAGCCATGAAGATAATGGGTCTTGGTCTTGATCCCCCAAGACCAGTTGGTCTTGATCTCCATAGACCAAGAAGCAAGCCCCCCTGTTCCCTGCCTTCCATCTCAGTCCATCCCTACTCCATCCTGGAGTCCTGAGACCATAAGAACAAATAATCCAGTAGTCTGAAAACTTCCACAATAGAATGAGTCTTTCATGAATGAAGAGTTTTGCCATTTCCGGTTGCATGGAGGTGTGGGGTGAGCAGCATGATTTCTCACTCACTAATATCTCTTGAGAGACACAACCGTGTCCCCAGTTTATCCTGCCATGGGTTCTGTTCCCAGGAGGTCTCAGGTAAACAAGACACAGAGCATGTTCCCTAGAGCCTAATTGCACATCGCCCCCACCCCCTGGGGTGGTCAATTTTATGTCAGTTGACTGGGCCACAGAGTGCCCAGGTATTTGGTCAAACATTTTTCTGGGTGTTTATAGGAGAGTGTTTTGGGCTGAGATTACATTTTGAACTGGTAGTTGGGGTAAAGCAGATTGCTCTCCCGGATGTGGGTGGGCCTCGTCCAATCAGTGGAAGGTCTGGATAGAACAAAAGGTGAACCTTGGCCTGAGTTAGAGAAAATTCTTGCCTGACTGCCTTGGAACTGGGACATCAGCTCTTTTTTGCCTTTAGACTCGCATTAAAACATTGTCTCTCCCTGGGTCTTGAGCCGGCTGGCCCTGGGACTGGAACTCTATCATCAGCTCTCCTGGGGTGCCAACTCACCCTGCAGCTCTTGGGGCTTGCCACCTCTGTAGCTTCATGAGCCATCTCCTTATAATAACCCCCCCCCATCTCTCTCCTCTCTCTGGTTCTGTTTCTCTGAAGAACCTTGATTAACACATCACCTCTCCCCCGGGCCTGTGGGCTTAGTGCCAAATCCTAAGAAAAAAAGGTAAATGAGAGAAAGAGGGGGAAGAAAATGCCATGTGAGGCCTTGATCGATGAAGGAGCTCCTGCGTGGGTCACGCTTTTGTCCAGAAACTTGGGGTCCTTGTTTGTTTCTGTACTTACGGATGGCTTCTATTTATAGCTGTTATGTTTTCAAAAACTCAAAGGGGAGATCCATTGTCAGGAACACAAAGGTTCCCACAGAGCTGGACAGTTTTTCAAGGGAGCAAGATAAAGTTTCCATCACTACACACAAACCAAAGTGCTTGGAGCAGAAATGGGTGCCGATTTCCCCAGAAAGGCGCCTCGGCCTTTGAGCAGTTAGGGCTGGGGAAGCATTCAGAGCTTTCTTTGAAGCCTCAGTGGCTCTGTTATTAGATTTGTCTAGAGCTTGTTGAAAAGTATTTATTAGAGGCCTTCTTGAGCCTTCCTCTGTCTGATATGTCATAATTGTTATGACACAGAAATAACCAAAATGAAGAAGCAGAGACAACTCGGGGCGGACTTGCCAGTTCTCCCAGGACTGCCGGCCATTTACACGGAGAACAGGCTGGATAATTTATGGGGGCAGGACTAGTCTGGAGGAGTGAAATAAAGCCCAGCGCTCTGCAGCAGTCATAATGAACAAAATAAATTCCATCGTTATGCAGATGTTCCACGAGGGCTGTCAGTGTGTCGAGGAAAATTTACTCCCTGTTTCCGACGCTCAAGACAAACCATTCCACGGGATGAAAAACAACGCGGAAGGAGAGGGTAGAACCCGGCTCCGCGTGGTCCCCAGCAAGTGTTACTCTAGGTGTGCAGCGACGCACGTGGGTGACAATCGTGCCCCACGAGCCACCGTTTCCCTTCATCTACAGACAGGGAAACTTTTTTTTTTTTTTTAAGCCTAGTATTTCCACCTGGAAGCACTTATTGAACCCTGGGAAACAAGGGGAGACTCTCTATCTGGGCCCTTTTGAGTGACTGGGTCTATGTGGCTCCAAGAGAAGCGAAAATAAAATACCAGTTGCTTTGCAGAAACCAGAGATCGTTTCCATCCCCTCAGCCCATCTTGCCTCCCCCTTCGAAGAAATCCAGAAGTGATTCTCTCCAGTGTCCACCAGGGGCCATGCGCTCGTTGCCAGCTACAGCGAACACTGCCCAAAGTCTCAGATTCCTGACGGCATCCCTGAGCAGCAATCGCCCCTCACCTCTGGATCTGGTTGGCGAACATTCCCGAACTGTGGTTCTGCAGACGGTGCCAAGGAGCTATATAGTCAGGTCTCCCGGCCACCTACAATTATGTGTCTTGGGTCTGATCTCTACTGGACTCAGCCCCAGTGGTAAGTTCACCATACACCATGCCTCTCGCCTTCTATTTTATTTCATTTGGAGGGAGGGGCTCCTCACCAGGAATTACTTTCTCATTAGGGGGCTGCGTTAGGACCGCCAGCTTGCTCTGCTGGAGAAACCCTTTGTGATTCCGGAGTGGTGGTGCAGTGACTCTACAGCCCTGTGGATCCCCCTTGGCAATTCCATTAGCCAGGTCCCCCGCCATCTGGAACACACCTGATTTGTGCACCCCCCCCCCCAGTTGTATGCATTGGCATCTCTTCATGGCCCGTTTTTTTTGTTGTTGTTGTTGTTTTTAATAATCTCGACTGAAAAGCAGAAGTGAGTATCAATTTCTCAATGAAACATTCCTAAAGCCCACAAGGAGCCCAGCACTTGCTTCTCCCTTTCTGGATTTCCAGGAGCTCATCCCAACTGTAGGTAGACACAGCCAATCCATCCCCGCTCAGAAATACACCACTGACTCTGGAAGCCTCACCACCAGATTACCCAACTTAAATTCTAGGAGTGTAAATGAAATGCCTTCTCTTCTCACATTCCCTAAGACAAAGAGAATCACACCAGGCAACCACTCTGCAGCGGGCCAAGCCTGGTGACCTTTTTTTTTTTTTTTTTTTTTTTAAAAAAAAAAAAAAAAGAACTCCAACCCAGCAGCTTTATTTAGCTTGGGCTGCTCTCGGTTCTGCATAAATTTACTATAAAATCATAAAGTAAAGCATAAAAGGAGAATGGCAACAGTAAAGTAGCTATACCACAAATTAGACAACGATTATATATTCTATCTAGGGCACACTTAACTCTCTAATTGCTAATTGTAATTTAAATGAAAACATGTGTTTCTTGTTAAACTCATCAACTACATTTGTAAGTGCCGCCGAGGAGGGCCGGGATCGAGGCGACACGCACACCTCTGGGTCTCGACAACCCCAGGGCTCGGGCGGTTACTGGGATGCGGTCCGACGTCACGGGTCCTTCACGCACGCGTGGCTTCCCAAACCCGATCACGCGGCAGGATGGAGAGGGGAGCATCTGGGAGAAATGGCTCTGCCGGGATTCTCTCCGTGGGGTGTGCTGCTGTCTCCCACATGTCTGATGGTTGAAACCCCGAGAGGTTCGTCCGGATCCAGCCCTATTTGGAATCTAGCCCTCTGCTTGCTGAAGATACTCTATGGAGTTATAAAATCCTCCTGGCAAAGGAGCTGCTTTCCCCTGTAACTGCCCTGCTCCCATGGATGCCATCCACCCCCCTGGGTGGGCACAAGAGAGGCCGTAAATCAGGGGATGCTTGTGAGGATCGCGTGTGACAGACAACACGCCAGGATTTCATTACAACTACTGGTACCACGTAGCTGCTTAGCCAACATATGTCTCGTTCTTTGACCTGATCAGCACAAATCTGACATCACGAATTGAAAGAAAAAGGAAAAAGCTCCTGCCCTCACCCTTGTTTAGGGAAAAGCCTCTCTTAAACCATGAAAGTCTGCAAGAAAGAACAGTTGGTAAGGGCAATGTTATTTTCAATTAGATATCGTAGTTAGAAATCGTCCATCGAGGGGCGCCTGGGTGGCACAGCGCTTGAGCGTCTGCCTTCGGCTCAGGGCGTGATCCCGGCGTTATGGGATCGAGCCCCACATCGGGTTCCTCTGCTGGGAGCCTGCTTCTTCCTCTTCCACTCCCCCTGCTTGTGTTCCTTCTCTCTCTGGCTGTCTCTATCTCTGTCAAATATATAAATAAAAAAATCTTAAAAAAAAAGAAAAAGAAATCATCCATCGAATTACGTTCTGCTTATTTTTCATTGTGCTAACAGGAATAATTTGTAAAGAGCTTATCAACCCATTGATAATGTGGAAAAACCTTTATAAGGTGTTTGGAATTCTGTATTAATCTGTGTTTTCCATAGAGACATGACCAACAGGAGATATTTATATTTATGATTTATTATAAGTTCATGTTCTTCTGGAGAGTGAGGGGCCCCACAGTCTATAGTTGGCAAGCTGAGTGTTGAGGAAAGCCAATGATGTAGTTTCGGTCCATCTGAGTCCAAAGACAGGAGACTAATGTCCCCGCTCATAGTCAGAGTGAGAATTTTCCCTTACTCAACCTTTTTGTTCTGTCCAGGCCTTCGGTGGATTGGATGAGGCCCGCCCACATCAGGGACAGCAATCTGCTTTACTCAGTCTGCCAACTCAAATGTTAATCTCATTCACAAACCCCCTCCCAGACACACCTGGAATAACGTTTAACCAAATATCTGGGCAGCCATGGCTCCGTCAAGTTGACATATAAAATTCACCATTACAAAATTTAAGATTATCTTATGAAATATTGAAAGCACTGCCTCTACGAATGCCCTGGAGAGTCTATGGGTTTGGAGTCAAGCAGGTCTAAACTGAATTCTGGGTCTCTAGAAATTTACATGACCTCACTGAGATACAAGTCATCTGAATGGTCCAATGTGGACAGTAATTATCTGCTGAGTTCATTGTGTTCATCACTTGTGTGGTTCAAGGTCTAAACAGTATCCCATAGAAGTGCCTAGTGTTAGAACCACCAGCCCCCATCCATGTGGGGCCAGGGGAATCACGGTCCATTTTCTGCTACTGGGACTGTGATGTGCGCATTAGTGGCAAAGGGCTAGTGAGCTGGAGGATGGGTCCAGTTGGTCGGTTCCTCCATCTCAGCCTCTTCTCATCTATGTATTCACTCATTCTTCTTCACCTTCTGGGTTGCATGCTGATCCTGGAATACTTGGTCAGAACAGTCTGGCATGTGCTAACTCACAAATGTAGGACCCCCCAAATCTCCTTGCTTTCCAGTCTCTCCCTGGAGACTGGAAGCTTCTCCATTGGATTGGTTATGAGTTAAATCGTGTCTCTCTAAAACTCCTATGTTGCAACCTTCAACATAGCACTTCAGAAAGTAACTGCTTTTGGAGATGGGGTCCATGAAAAGATGGTAGGCACCGGCAACATGTGCACACAGGGGGAAGACCACATGTGGACACAGGGAGAATGTGGCCATCTGCGAGCCAAGGGGAGACCTCAGGAGAAACCAACTCTGTGGACACGTTGATCTTGAACTTTGAGTCTCCAGAGCTATGAGAAAATGAATTTCTGTCGTATAAGGCCCTTAGTCTGTGGTATTTTGTCCTAACAGACTAATACAGGATCCTGAATACACAAGAGGGCTGTGAACACATCCTTTGAGGGACAGCAGTGAGCTGCCCACGAGCATCTCCCTTCACTGCATTGGTGATAACTTGCCTTTGGTGCGGCCATGACGGTAACTTCCCGATCCATCACTAAGCCGAGCAGAGGAGGAAATACCAGCTTACCGTCCAGTACAGCATCCTCCTACGCCATGAAACACTGCTGGTACTACATGTCACAGACTAGCTACTCCACACCTTCCATTTTCTTCTCTGGGTTTACCCTATACATTAATTTTCCTTCCTCACTACAGCTCGACAGCCCCTCACCACCCTCCCCAGGTCTGACAGAAAGGACCCTACTTTCTTTCTTGAATTTTGTTTTCAGGCTTCAAATGGACAGATTTGGATTCATCATAAGTCTTGGTGATTGAAACACTCTGATCCTTGGCCCACACATGGCACTCTTATAAAATAATTCAGTAACTAATCATAATATAAATACCCCCCCCCCCGAACCTCTCATCCAACATGAGAACCAAAACACTGACGGTGATTTACGCTGATTTACGTTCTCCTCTCCCATCCTATCCCCTCACCAGAGGTTACTGCTATACTGAAGCTGGGGTTTATCTTTGCTTTTTTTTTTTTTTTGAGAGAGAGAGAGAGCATGCATGCAAGCAGGGTTGGCAAGGGGGCAGAGGAGAGAGAATCCTAAGCAGACTCCCCGCTGAGCAGAGTCCGACAACAGGGGGCTCGATCTCACAACCCTGAGATCACGACCTGAGCAAAAATCAAGGACGCTTAACCCACTGTACCACCCAGGCACCCCTCATTGCTTGATTTCTTAAAAGTGAAGTGTTTGGGGGCACCTGGGTGGCTCAGTGGGTTAAGTGTCTGCCTTCAGCTCAGGTCTTGATCTCAGGGGTCCTGCATTGGGCTCCCTGCTTAGTGGGAGGCGTGCTTCTCCCTCTGTCCCTCCCCCCCATTCATGCTCGCTCTCTCTCTCTCAAATAAATACATAAAAATCTTAAAAAAATAAAATAAAGTGTTTTATACCACATATCTAGAGTGCCCCAATGTATATTGTTTTGTCCACTTTGTCTGCACTTTCAATCTGTTGACGTAAACTTGTTGATGTATTCCTCACTGCTCCACATTTGGACCCTGTTCATCTGTCCTATGTCCCCCTTTACTCTAGGTGCTGATGCTCCTACTTTCTCTTGCTCTTGAGGGGGATTGCCAGAGATTATTTTGTTCATCTTCCGAGAGAATCAACTTTAAGCTTTATTGTTCTTCTCTATTGAATCATGGCTTCCACCTCATTGCTTTCCACTGTCATTTCTTGTAATCCTGTTCCTTCTGCTTTCCTTGGGCTTACTCTGTGGTTCTAACTTTTTAAGCTAGACAACGTAGGGCATCCATTTCCAGACTCTCCTCTCTTCTAGAAGGATTTAATGCTTTGACTTGACTGTGGTCCCACCTTCATTAAGGTTCGGTGTTTTCATTGTCATGAAATCCGTTGTATTTTTTTAATTTTCCACTGTGATTTCTTCCACCCATGAGTTACTTAGAGCTCTTTTTTTAAGTCACTTTTTAAAAAAGATTTATTTATTTATTTATTTATTTGAGAGAGAGAGATAGAGAGAGCGAGCTTGAGTTGGGGGAAGGGCAGAGGGAGAGAGTCTCAAGCAGATTCCCCACTGGGTGCCGAGCCCGATGTGGGACTGGATCCCAGGGCTGTGAGATCACGACCTGAGCCAAAATTAGGAGTCAGACACTTAACCAACTGAGCCACCTGGGTGCCCCTTCAGTGATATTTTTTAAATGTTTATATTAATAAATTTGATTTCATTGTTTCCCTCTGTGTCCCTCTTTGTTTCTCCAACGCTGGTCTTGGAAAACGGAGCAGCAGTTTGTGCTAAGTCACAGGACTGCAAGGAACCAGGACTCCCTTGACCTTTCTTCCCACTTCCCACTCCCAGTCTGCAAATCCAGTGCCTTGTCTCAGTCTTTATCTCATGACCTCTCTGGGGCACAGGATGCCCTCCCCATGAGTTCCCATCTCCCTGGATTTCTGAGACTTTCTCTCTCTGGTTGTCCTGCCACCTTTCTGCCAACTGCTTCTCAGCCTCTTTTGATGGCTCCTCTTCTTCTGCCCATTCTTGCATGTGTGTGCTACCGAGGGTTCTGATCTTGACTTCTTTCCCTAGACACTCTCAGTCTTCCTATGCCACCATATCCTGATATGCTCATGTCCGTCTTAAGAAGACCCATGGCTTAGCCGCCTAAGCTTCTCACCGTGCCCTGCTCTCCCCTGCTGTGGGCTCAGTGAACAGTACACACTGTAGCACGTTGCCTGATTCCAGGAGGTGGAGCCTTGATTGCTCAGCAGTCCCTGCATCAGAGGAACTGGTCAGAGTGGGAAGGACGATGTTCTTCCCTTCAGTGGGGCAGCATTAATGCACCAGGTTCTGGTGACAAAGCCAGGTTCACAGGCAGAAGCACACTCCCAGGAACCCTCACTGGTATGCCCTGATCAACGGTTAACTTTTTGAAAAACTGAATTTGGTCAAACTGGTGATGAACACAGACATCATTCTTATGGAGTAGGTCAAATTTCGGATGGTACATCAGCTCCCTAGGACTGCTGAAACGAAGTAGCATAAACCGAGTAGCTTCTGCACCCAAACTGTATGGTCTCACAGCTCTGGAGGCAATTGTCTGTGATCAGCAGAAAGGCTGAAGGACAGTCTTACAGCACCAGGTGACTTCACTGCCCCACTCCTGTGGAAAATGGAAAAGAAGGTTTAGTTTCTGGAGAAATTCAAGCAAAGGAGCCTTGAGCTTGAAGATAGTAGACACCATTAGTCTGAGATGTTACATAAAAACAAGGAACTCAGAAAATTCTGAAGCTTTCAAAGCAAGTCACAAAGGACGAGGAATCAGGATCACGAGTGGATTCCCAACAGCAAAGCTGGAAGCTGGCGTAGCAATGCCTTTGAGATTTAGAGAAGAAATTTTTCCAACTGAAAACTCTGTTTGAGCCAAATGATCAAGACAGTTTCAAATATGCCATGCCTGAAACTTTACCTTCAATGGCACCAAAATGAGAGAATAAACTAAGAAAGGAAGACATGGGGTGCAGGAATAGGCGATCCCCCAAAATGAGAGTAGCAAGTGAAATTCTCTAGAAGGATGCTGAAGACACACACCAAGAGGATAGCCGTGTATCAAGTCTAGAGAGGGTGGAGGGCTCCAGGGGGGACACTTCTAAGAAAATCAAAGGATCTCTTTTGTTGAGAAATCTGGTAGAAGTGTTAGTTATAGAACATAGAACAGTAAACAGTAAAGAAACCAGACAATCACGAACTCCAGGAAAGTTGTAGAAAGAAGGAAGGAAGGAAGGAAGGAAGGAAGGAAGGAAGGAAGGAAGGAAGGGAGGGAGGGAGGGAGGAAGGAAGGAAAGAAGGAAGGAAGAGAGGAAGGGAGGAGAAGAAGCAAAAGCAGAAGAATGAGAAGGAGGAGGAGAAGAAGGAGGAGAAGGAGAAAAAAGGGAGAAGGAGGAAAGAAAGAAAGAAAGAAAGAAAGAAAGAAAGAAAGAAAGAAAGAAAGAAAGAAAGAAAAGAAAAGAAAATGTGCTATGATTATGCTTCTCCATTGTGAACAGAATTTCTATGGTCACAGTCATGTAAACAGCTAATTGTAAGGTGACCATGTGCTACCATAGGATGAGGCTGTGGGGAGAACGTGTAGCAGCATGTGGGTCTGCGGTATCTATAAGATTTTCTATATAAGATTCCCCAGACTCTTTTATGCAAGAAGTCAATAGATGCTATCTAAATTGGAAAAATAAAGAAATACTAAGCATGGCAATTAGAAAAGTGGAGCTAAGTACCAGAAGTACTAAACACTAAAAGAATTAAAAATCGGTTGCCTGGAAGGGGTGAGGGGTGGATTTAGAGGCGTGGGATACTTTTCTCTTTATATGCCTTGTAGTACACTTTGACCTTGTAATTTATGTACATAAATTTAGCAGATAAAAGTTAAAATTATGATAAAATCTTTTTAAGAGGAGTTTTGAGTATCCTTTTTTATTTTAAGCACCATCTCAGCTCTGCCCACCAGCTGGCTCTGCTAACCCATGCCCTGACGTTTTAGAATGGCACAGGACTGACATGTCTCCACCCTGTGACCAGGGAAGGGAACACTACTGGTGGATAAAGGGTTTTAGTTAAGCTTCCAGGCGAGCACCATTAAACAGTGAACAAGAGCAGTTCACAGCCTTCTAAATGCCCTGTTTCTTATCTGCTTGATTGAATAGCAGAGAGTTTATAGTAAGAATATCTTTGTAGACCAAAAGGTGGGAGATTTGGGTTTTGTTTATTTTAGTCCCAGTTTATAAACCCCAAATCCAATTAAATGGTCCAAATTGTCCAGATTGGTGGAAATCATCTATTTGGGAAATAAAAAGTATGGTAGGCTCCAAGATGATTAGATGCTTCCAAGTCTGGGGTTTTGGCAGCATCCACCCAAGGAAGATAGAGATGCAGAGCTCAGATAAGCCCCTACTTCCAAGGCTTCTGAGAACCTCCAAACCTACTCTGAAGCTCTTGTTAAATACTTTTCACTGGTAGAAGCAGTGCAAAAAGGCCCATCTGGAGAATTCTCATTGAACATGAAGGTGAGCCACGGTGGGAGAATGAGGGCCTTGTCCTTTTTCATTTATGCCCTGAGTGAACTCTGACAAAGCATCCAAAACACCCTCCGAATATAACCCCCCACCCCCACCACCACCACCCAACCCTGTACAACCAGAGTCAAGAATCCAAGTGTGCCAGCGGGGTCTCATGCCCATGGAGCTGGCCTGGAGGCAGAGCCAACCCTGACAAAAGCAAGGCTATGGGGTGCACCCTCTGATGAAGATGTTCTCTGGATTGGGGTGGAGACCCACGTTTTTCATTTGTTCTTTAGAAGTTCATCATGGTCAGCTCTGCAGGGACAAGAGAAACCTAGGCATGCTCCCTCCTCTGACCTGCATGACCATAGTGATGGGCTGTGACCAGGGAGGAAGTGAAATCAGAGAAGGCAGCCTGGTGCAGCCATCTGTGTCCCTACTGGTCTGCCAGTTTGGGCTGCTACCTGGTCTTATCAGCTAGTGACATCCACACGGCCATCCATTTCCTCTCTGCCTGTGTACCCAGAAAGCACTTCTGAGGGCAACAAGCACCAGCTAGCAAAGACTCAGTACCAAGTAAACAGCATGCTTGCAAGGAAGCAGAAGCCTTGCTCCTTTGAAGAATGTGTCTTGATAGCTTTTGCACGTAATGCAAAGAAAATAAAGGAGAAAATGAAAAACCTCCCAGAATACATATTTCCCCCACAGAGCATTTGGTGCCATTTTGACAGCCCTGGATTGTACTGATCGTCTCTTGGAGAAGTTTCCAGCTCTAATGACATGGAGCATACATGTTTGCATGAGCACATTTCATCTGAATCTACACCAAACTCTGAACAGGGTGGAGAGCAGAAATCTGCCCTGGAAGAGGTGAGTGTCTCTGAAGCACACCCCACTTTGTCCTGTCCTTGAGTTCTTCCAATTGACTCATATTTGAAAATAGAAATGTAGTTTTCAAGCTAGATCAAAGGTGGTAAGTAAGTATTAGACATTTTGGTCAAATTCTAAGTAATTTTGTGAAATTGTATCCACGTTAAAACATTGAGGACTCTTTTTCAAGGCTAAAGACAGTCCATTTTTAACCTTGAAAAAAATTCTGGTCAATGTCTTAGGGGAAAAAAAAATCATTTACTAAATTTCTACATCTCCAAAGTGGGTCAGCCATGGTTTTCATGTTTATTTGTTTGTTTCTGCTCAAATTCACAAGGTTTCTGGAGTCAGCCCCATTGAGTAACTGAAGATGAGGCCAAAGAAATCTGATCTGAGATACTGTCCAAATTATCTGATGTTCTTCCAGGAGTGGAAGAGCCTCTATCATCCTGAAGTTGCTTTCCCTTCCAAGTCTGCTCAGATTTTAACTACATGGAAGCCAGTTCTGAATATATATCCTAGACCCTTGAAACGAAATCTCCGCCTTGTCCATCCTGACCACCTACATGCTCAGACAGGGTTATATCTGTTTGTCCCTTAATCGTCCTTTGGTTTGTAAGAATCTTTGTAATTTTTTCTCAAGCGTACACATCACCTACTTTGCTAGAATGTGATCTCTGAGAGCAGCACGGGTGTCCCCAGAGCATCTAGAACAGGACTGTGTCCCCACCTGCCCCACCTTGTTCCTGTTGCCCACCCCTCTCACAGCATGTGTGCACTCACCCCCGAAATAAACATACTGTTTGATCTGCTGTAGGAGAACCGTGATTAAAAATCATGTGAACATTGTATGTTTGGAGAAAGAAATTATGTAAGGATTTTTTTTTGATAATACTGAAATCTCTGTAAAGGGCATGGTAATTCTATAAACTGTGTTAGATAAATACATTATAAGCAGCAGTGGTCGTTAAACAAGCAACACTGTGATTAAGATAACGGCTGTGAGAAATGGCTTAAAATAAACAAGAAAATACTTTGAAGCTTAAAAGGAACATGATCAATTTAAAAAGTGTTAGGAGTATGAATTAGATCATTGGTGTTCCTGATTCAGATTGGGATTTCAGTTTCCTTGTCTTAAATAAAAGGGAGAGGATATGATCTTTATGAAATCTGTCAGGTTTAACCTGCCTTGTTCACTTTTCTTTGTAGAAGTTGTTTCTAAGCTTACAGAGGTATCGTATGCCCCCTATAAAAATGACCTCTCCCTATTACCTCTCCCTGTCCCACCCCTATGCATTTCTATATACCATTGAGCACTTGTGAACACACAAAAATCTTTTTGGTACGTAAGTGGCATGATAATATACATACTGTTCAAGCTTTACTCCTTTCACTCCATAACTGGTATCTTTCCATATCAGTACTTTCAGATCTGTGTCGTCCTATGGATGACTTAATGTTCTACATAATCATTGTATCATAGTTATTCCTCTATCAAAAACCACCTAAGTCGTGCTTTATTGTTTGATATCACATGCCGGGCTTCCATGAGCATGCTTGCACATACATCTTGGAACATGTACATGGATATTTCTGTAGGACAGTTTCTGGATGAAGAATTTCTGGGGCAAGGAGTTTGCCTCATTTTAATTTTGATGGGTTCTTTCAAAGGAACTTCGTAAAGGGCTTTGTCATCTCACCGGCAGTATCCGAAAGTGTCTATTTCTTCACAGCTTTACTGACCCTGGATGTTATCACTCCTTTTATTTTTTGCCTCTCTCATAGATAAAAAGAGATGTTTTCGTTTGCCTTCCCCTGTTTTAATTTGTATTCATTGGATTATTAAGGTAAAAAAACTTTTTTAAAAAAGATTTTATGTATTTATTTATTTACTTAAAGTGCACACGAGCGGGGGGGCAGAGGTAGAGGGACAAAGAGAGAGAGACTCTCAAGCAGACTCCCCGCTGAGTGCAGAGCCCACTGTGGGGCTCGATCTCACAACCCTGAGATCATGACCTGAGCCAAAATCAAGAGTTGGACACTCAACCAACTGAGTCACCCAGGCACCCCCTAAAAAAAAAAAAACAAAAAAAAACTTTTTATGAATATTCATTTCTGCTTATATTTTTCTCTTTGTATGTATTGGTGCTGTCAAATGTCTGATAATCATACTGATCATTCTTACTTATGAACAAATTAATAAATGCAGCACTATCAGTGGCTGGATTGCATTTCTTCTGCATCATTCCATCTTCCTTTCCTCTGTCAGTCCTTCCCCTGATCTGGAGGGGCTTTGGTGGGCATGAGGCACAGGTGGCGGGGAGCTGGCCCAAAGGCTAGGTGCTCCACCACTTCCCAGGAAAGGAGGATCTGTGCTGGGGTCTTTATCTTACCTCTGAACAGAGCTGCCTTTCCATTTTTTCCCTTCCATGCTGTCGTAAACATCTGAGTCTCAGTGTCTCTGTCTCCAGCCTCAACATCTAAACTAGAGGTTCTCCCTCCCAGATCCTTCCATTTATTTGAATAGTAGCTCTAGTGCTTTGTTTGGGAAGCCATTCCCTGGAAGCTAGCAGGTCTCTGTGGGCTGGGAGGGAGAAGGCTTTGATTGTCACAGCTGTTCTTCAAAGCCTTCTTTTGTGACTTGGCTCATAAGTCACCTGCAAGACCACTCCTATTCTAGCAATAGTTGACTGTGATGTTTCTGAAAGTCTCTTACCTCTCAAGCAGCCTCCTCTTGCTTATGTCCTGGGCTCCAATTCTCCCAGTCCACTTATGCACTAAGATTCTTAACGGGGGGCAATTTTGTAACCGTCCCCCCCAAGGGGCATTTAGTAATTGGAGATATTTAGTTGTCACGGGTTAGGGGGTGTCACTAATTGCTAGTGGGGAGAGACCAGAAGGGCTGAGAAACATCCTGAAATGCACAGGACAGTCCCCACACCAATTATCCAGTCCAAAGTGTCAATAACGCCAGGTTGGAGAAACCCTGATCTAATCCCATCTACTTTCTAATGGAGTGTGCCCTTTCCTGTCTCCCAATGCACTTACGGCTTTATTCTCTTAAAACATATTTTTTTGGTAATTTCAATGAGATTTGGGGAGCGAGGACAAGCATATGCATGAGTTCAGTCTGCTATCGTGAATGAGAGAATAGATTCTATGATTTTGTTAATACACTCTGGGTACAGAATGATGTGCAAACATTTCCTAAACACACAGGTTCCGATTTCATTCTTTAACTCTTCTCTTTCTGCTACTGTTTTGCACAAGAGACATCGAACTAAAATGAATGCATGGTGCCATCTGAAAAAGCCAAGGATTTAAATGTTTTAAAAGTGTTAATATGTATGAAAGGGATGTGCGTCGGAAAGGGAAAGACCACTCCCATTTTGTCATCTTGGTGATAGTAGGGAATTTTCATGCTGCTGGCCTCCCATAGTATGTTTCTAAACTTAATATTAAAAAAATGAGAACTCACATCCCCAGGAAAACATAGAATGTAGGAGCCAAAAGAAACTTAGCGATCATGTGATAGATGGAGACATTAATGGTCTTCATGACTTACACCCTATGTGGTTGCTTCCCACGTTGACACTGGGCTCAGCCACGGATCTTGCTTTGGCCAATGGGACATCAGCAAACACAGTGCAGGAAAAGGCCTGCAAGGGCTTATGCACTGGGGCATGCTCCTTTTGGAACAATGCTGTACTACGTTAAAAACTCAGAATACCCTGTTGGAAAGACAACATGAGACAGACCGAAGCATCCTGGCCAACATGTGAGTAAGATCATCTTGGGCTGCCCTGGATGATTGCATCTACGTGATTGAACACCAGTGAGACCAGTGGAAGAACCACCCAGCTAGTCCCGGTTCAACTACAGAATTACGAACAAATAAATGGTTGTTGGTGTAAGCCATTGACTTTCGGGCTGGTTGGCAACACAGCAACAGATAACCGAAACAGAATCCGATGTCTTACTTTTAGAGATGAGGCAGCTGAGAAAGTCATGTTCCACATAGTGGCAAAATCGCAGGTCAGCTCCATAAAAATATAATATAATACCCATAATCTACTTGAAGTGGTACTGATACTCTTTCCCCTACTTATCAAAATCATCTGCATGATGATTTATATTCTAAACACACTTTTATATTCTAAACACACTTTTCCCCCTTCCTCTCTGACACTACTGCCACCACCACAAGTGGGAGAAAGCTGGTAGTAGAATGTGTGAGAGTTACTTCCGAGCACCAGCAATTCAACTTCCTGCCTGAATAGTAATAATAAAAACGCTCCTCTTCTGCATTAAAGAAGCACCCCTTCCAGGATTTTCACATTTCATATATTCTGAAATGAGGAGCTGGTCAAGTAGTTGGTCCCACAAAGGTCCGGATCTCAAAAGGAATGAAAAAATTAATCCTTTTGGTGTTGGGTATGGGTAGGGTCAGTCTCAAGTTCTGACTTTCTAAGTCAAGTATGGCCCATCTCGGAGCACCAAGGGTTTCCCCCAACCCGACATCTCCTGAACGATGTGGCATGGACATACTATTCGAACTCTCAGGATGACTATGGGCTGGATCCATGGGACACCAAGAAGTTTGAGACATACCTTTAGACCTCAAGCGATTTCTAATCCAAATGGAAAGAAATATCACATACTCATCAGAAATTAATAGAAATTATGTTCGCTTAAACAGGTATTGTCATACTGGTTGTTAAATTATTGAACTACTTCCCTCTGAACTGCCTCCAGTCTCCTGAGAGCCACCCCCTCTCCCTTAATCAGCATTCCTGGCTCCTCCCCTGGGCTCCAGAGCTCTCCCTCACTCTGGGATCAGCAACGGAAGCAGGAATGCTTTGCTCTATAGTTTCCTCCAGAACCCTGTCCATCACCACCCTGTCCATTGTAATTGGTCAGTGACCATGAAGGTTGTTAAATATTTTTACCATCATCCTGGAGGCAAAGCAATAAACTTCAGCTCTAAATGAGTAACAGAGATGCCAGGTGTTGAATACAGTCAAACAGTGAGGGCAGGAACACCATTATAATGGGGTGGTAGAGGAGAGGTAAATTTTGAGCAATCTGGAATGAATAATGGGGGAGGGGCAGGACGCTTGATGTGTTCATTTCATGAAACAGAATTAGGGGACATAAGCACCAGGCAAGGGTGCCCAGTTTAATGACAGAACTGGGAGTAGAGTTTAGGTCTTTATAATCACCGAACTCATGAAGTCTCCAGATAGGAGGAGATAAATTACTTTCTAAAATAAGGATATAGAGGCAGGATGAACCAGGTTTGTTCACAGACTAGGGTGCTTCCTGGGAGTGAGATTTTTATGAAGAAGACCGGCCAAAGACATCCTCAAAAAAGGAAGAAAAGAGTTATTTTGTACTTGTAACTATACATATTATTTCATACGTGCGACTACAATGTTCTTCCTTACACTTTCTCTTCGTCTTATCTCATTTTCTGCTGTAGTCTCAGATGTGATTTTTAAAATTTTCTCATTTGAAAGTTTTCACTTGAAAAGCCACCTCCAACTTGAGAAAGGTGGTTGGGGATAGAAATCTAAATAGACCTTCAACTACGTTTTGGTTTTACAATTGTCCATAGAAGATTCAGCAGATACCTAAGGAGCTATCTGCCCAGCATTTTTTTTTTTCTGAGAATGTCTCCCTTCCCATCGCTGTAGTTGCTATGGGATCTGCTGAGTTAGAGCAATGTAACTGCCACATGGCCAAGGCTAATTGGGCCAGTGGCAGGTGGTGGAATCAAGCAAGGCCAATGAGCTCCTTCTCTAGGATTTTCAAAATTAGGGCAATATGATATAAAACTTGGGGACCACGTGTTTCCATGTTTACCACTTGAAGAAACAGAAGAGCCGGTCCTCCAAAATCAAGAAGAACAGAGCTGTGAGGTTAGAAGAGTCTCGTGGCATTGGCCCTCTCCCTTGTGGTTGTTTCTAAAGTCCAGACGTGTCCTTTTGTCAGGTCAGAGTAGTAGACTGGGATTCTGCTAATACTTTCTTCATTTCATAAGTTAGTATGAGCTTGTTTCTATGTTTTTAACCGAACAAAACCTACCCAACAGTGAGAAAATATACCTATTTGTTTTCTCTAGGCAAATCATCACAACCTTGTAATCTGAAAGAATGATTATTGGAGTAGAAAGAACACAAGCTTGGGGCAAGGAAAAATTTGGATGCAATTGACTGGATAGTTCCATTCCTGAGAATAAATCCTAAAGAAATATTCAAACTGGTGTGCAAAGATAGACAGTCTGACAGACAGAGAAATAGAGACAGAGAGAGACACACACAGAGAAGGTCACAAAAGCATCACGTATGATATTGAAAAATGATGAACAACCTACGTGCTCACAGCAAAGACACTGGTTACGTAAATAAGCATACATCTACAGTACATAATCATGAAAACAATAGCATATTTTAACTGTTAAGATGGAAAGACATCCACAGTACGCTGTTAAAAGGGCAAAGAGAGTTCTATGTAGAAAAAGGCCAAGAAAAAAAAAATAGTGAAGAAAACAAACCCAGAAGAAAAACGCAATATGTATATGTATAGAAAAATGTCTAGAAAGACAACAAAACTGTTCACAGTGCTTCTGGTGTAACATGATCACAAACATTCTAAATTACTTTTTTGTGATTTTTCTCCATCTTACTTTCTTACAACCATCATGTAGTATGTTCACAAGTATACAAAGCAATAAAGCCACAAAGTTGTGGTGCAAATTAAGAATCCTACTCATGGTCCCAGTACAGTACTTCTTCAGCGATCTGCCTTCCCCGGAGATCTAGTGAACAAGAACGCTGGAGAACCCAAGCGAGACTGGCGTCAATTTTGATCAGAAGAAAAACAAGATGGCAGAGGGCAAATCAGACAGGGGGAGACACAGCTTGGGTTCGCTGGAGCTAACCACCCACCCAGGCCATATTAGGCCTTTTCTCCGCAGCCTCTTTCTGCTTTAGAAAGAACACTCACACACCTGTGCTGAGACTTGAACTCAAAGTGAGTGTTCTTAGCCCATGAGCATCCCCTCTGGCCAACTGTTAAAATTAGTTATGATTTAACTACGACAGAACATGCCAGAAACACAATTTTGACTCGGAGCTGTCAGGACCTGCAAGGAGACTGAGATTTGACTGTACCCACGAACAAACCAGGCAGCCTGCAACAAATTCCTGGATGCTGGCAGACGACATGAGACCCTTGAGTCAGAAGAGCAGGTTTTTCTCCTAGCATTGCTGATATCAAGGGGATCATCTCTTTCTTTTTTTTTTTTTTTTAAGATTTTATGTATTTATTCAAGAGAGAGAGTGCATGAGAGAGATATCCAGAAGTGAGGGGCAGAGGGAGGAGCAGACTCCCTGCTGAGCAGGGAGCCCGATGCGATGTGGGGCGAGCCCGATGCGATGTGGGGCTCAATCCCAGGACTTCAGAATTGTGACCTGAGCCAAAGGCAGATGCTTAACTGCCTGAGCCACCCAGGTGCCCCCGCAATCATCATTTTCTTCTGCCAGTTCCCCGAGCCCCGTTTCCACAGGATAATGTGCAGAGAGCTCAGGTGATGCCTGCACACTGGCATTGCAGGAAAGGAATTTCAGCTTAGAAAATCTGACTCTTTTCTTTTTGTTTCGTTTTTATTTTAATTCTAGTTGGTTAACTATAACGTGATATGGTTTTGGGAGGCTGAATCTTTTATAATAGGCTGTCAGCATCCTGTTCTCTGCCCTGGAGGGAAACGTTGTCTTTATTTTACTGGACAAATCTTCCTTTGGTTTGGGAACGAGACACTATCTCTATCTTCGCTGGCTGTCTGATCTACAAATACCTTTGAAATGATTTCAGAGCAGAACTTGTGAGTGCCTCTGTTTGCAAAACACGTAGAGATGAAAGCAACCTAGGGAGGACTGTCTTCCAAGAGCAGTCTGTTAACTTTTTACCTTTTGCACAAATAAAAGAGGAGCAACCCCAAGGGCCAGAATTCAACAGTGACCAAGTGTGTTAATTTCTTTGAGCCATTAGAGTTATCAGAGTCGACTGCAAGATTATTGCTGGATGAACCCAAGAGGACACAGATGCTTTCCTCCTAATTCAATAGGTCAATTTCTAAGAAGAAATGTCTAGCCTAGGGAACTCTCATTCAGCATATCCAAAGCAGGTGCTGTACAGCAATCTAAACACAACAGAACACACATACATAATCTTAGGGTGACTTTGTAGGTCTCATAAATGTCCAAGATATTTCTCGATCAAAATACAGACATCTCTCGTTTAATTGCGCTTTGCTTTTTTTGCACTTTCCAAATATTGCTTCTTTTTCCCCCCACACATTGAAGGTTTGTGGCAACTCTGGGTTGAGCAAGTCTATCTATTGGCTCTATTTTTCCAACAGCCTTTGCTCACTGCATGTCTCCCTGTTACATTCTGGTAATTCTTGCAATAGTTCAAGCTCTTCTGTTATTATTGCATTTGTTGCGGCGATCTGTGACCAGGGATGACCCACTGAAAGCTCAGATGATGTTTAACATTTTTTGTAACTACGAAGTATTTTTTAAGTAAGATATGTACATCGTTTTTCAGACATATGCTCTTGCACATTTACTAGACTACCGTAGAGTGTGAGCAGAGCTTTTCTATGCACTGGGAAACCAAAAAATTCATTTGACTCCCCTAATTGCAATATTCGCTTTATTCCTGTGGCCTGGAACCATCCACAATATCTTTGAGGTACACCTAAATACAGAGAGATTTTAGAAATCTTGAAGATGAACGTGGGGTGGGTGTTGATGGAGAAGGGGCACCGGGGAACTTTCTGCGATGACAGAAGTGTCCTATAGCTTGATAGGGGTGTGGGCTATACAGGTGTGTCATTGGTCAAAACTTCTGTCATTCTACCCTGAAGATTGGTGCCTTTCACTCAATGTAAATTACACCTCAATTAAGAAAACACCGTCAACTCTCACTTACTCCGGGGCTCATGAACTTAGCACGGGCAATCCAGATCTCTTGCTCTACGTGCGTAAATTTTTCCTCTACGTTCTGTAAACTCCATACTACTTCTCCATCACGTTGCGTGTATTAATGCCTCTGCTGGATAGAACGCGATAGCAGCTCCTGACCGAGCAACGTCACTTAGTTAACTCAGTTGCTTCTTCAAAAACCCCCATTTAGCACAGTTCCTGGCATCCAGCAGGCACTCACTCTGAAATGAATGACTTGAAAGTTCAAGAGCAGCATCAGTGGGTGGAGGCTGAACGCAGGATTACTGAACGACAGGTCAAGCATGTTTGGGCTTTATTAGTATATTTTCATTACCTACTGTCTTGTAAAGCCATTTTGTAGATAATCCAAAATGCCGGAGGGAAAGGAAGAGGCGCTGTGTGTCTCATTTTCCATCAGGTAACCATGTGAGCCCTGCATGGCAGTGAGAGCCCCTCCTCCGTACTTTTGCTACATCCTTTGTTCTAATTATCCAGGGGGGAGGAGGGAAGATCAGCAAAGGGCAGAGCGACGGACACTGAAGGTCAGGCTCGCAGATATGCACAAAGAAGTGCTTGTGAACGGCATTCTTGGGGTAAAGAAGTAAGCAGCCAGCACACCCTCCCTCCTTTCTTCTTATTCTAGACTCTCAGTCATAACAGGCGTTCCCTCCTGGACCTGTCTCTAATGTGGCGGTTGGAGGACAAAGATGGTGTCCCAGAAACACATGTAACTCAAGTATCCCTGGGATGCCAGATCTCCTAGGTTCAAGATATGTCCTATTAAGTTTTGTTCCCTGAAATCTCTGACCTGCTCAAGCAGGAATGCCCAACCCCACAGAGTTTTATCTGATAATCCCTCTTGCTCACCACGTACCCCTGGGAACCCCTTATGAGCCAGCCTGTCTGCTCCACCTGCCTCCCAGGCTGGCGTCTTGAGGGGTCATCCCCACCCACCACACCCTGACCATCATCAGATGACTGATGACCCTGTCAATCCTTCGGCGTCCTCCTGTCCTTACAGCTGATCACCTCTGAGCAGCCAGAGCAGTTCCAGAGTGTATGCAAAAGCAGCAAGAAGGGTTTCCTTCCCCACTTCTGGTTGTTTCCAAAGCACACAGTCTTGCATGAAAACAGTCCCTTTGGCGTCAGTGCCTTCTCCTCATCGGGTCCCCACACCTGGCCAGGCGCCACAGTAAGGTACGGATGCCATGCTTCTCCCCCGGGCGTCCTGGCCTCATACAAATCATATAACCACACAGCCCCATTCTCATCTCTGAGTCCCTCCCTCTTGGACCAAAAGCCACTTGGCGTATCAGTCATGTAAATTCCCAAAGGATACAGCAAATAGCTCAACTAAATCTCAGGCGAGCTCTGCTGGGACCCTTGCTGTCCCTGGGGCTCCGGGCTACTTCCTCACAGCAGAGCAAGAGGGAGCTCTCTGCTCTCATGAGAGAAAAGAATTTCCTGACGTGCTTAGCTGGAAGGTCAATGAAGCGGACATGACATCAGAGACTTTGGGACGGTGCTTCTTTCCAGATGCCATCCCCAAACGTTCCAAATTATGATTTGTTGAGATCCAAAAGGTCTTGAAGTCATTGGAGACCAAGGAGTTTCCAATGTTACTATACATTTAACAACAACAATGAGAACGCATAGAACCCACGCTCTGCTCTTCTACGAAGCGGATTCTCCTTATCCCCATCTTAGAGATGAGTAACTGAGGTCCAGGGAGGTTAAGTGAGTGAATCAGGGCATACGATGAAAAAGCGTGGAATCAGGGTTGAATGCAGGCAATCTGAAAGAGAGCCTAAGTTTTGAGCTATTTTACTGCCGTGTCTCGCAGAAGGAGCCAAGCTCCAGGGAGCCCGAGGCCCAGAGTGTAGGAGGAGCGGGATGAGTAAGTCTCCAAAGCTCCCAGTCATCGGAGGCCTGCCGCATACACCCCCTCACCCAGAAGACGGAAGATCGCACATGAAAGCATGGGCCGGGCAATCCCTGGGACCTGGGACACTGACCCTCTCAGAAGAATAAAGGGTTCAAGTCTGTCCCGGCCAACATCTACTGGTAAATCTAGCAGACAACTGGACAAGTGTGCTTCGTTTCATTTAAGGCTCGTGTGGGTTTGGCTCTTAAAAGAAGTCGGAAGCCAAAGAGCTTCACTCAGACCCCTGGGAAGAGCTACACTCAGGGGACAGTGACTAAGAACATACCCAACACAGCACATGTCTCCACAGCGTGGTGACGCATCATTACGTCTTGCCACTCAAGAGTGAGTCATTCACGACTGGGAGTGGGGAGGACAGAGCAGTGAACAGGGGGAGGAACATGAACCAGTGGCTTCTGATGGCTTCTATTGTGCAAACACCATTTCTCCCAGTAGGGAAATCAAAGAATGTTTATAAAACTAATTTGTTCTCTCCTTTCCTTCCACAATACTCCACAGTTTAAGAAGGCAAAGGGCATTTCAAGAAGAGGGAACAACCTGTACAGAGGCTTGGATTTGGGTATGTTGAGTGAGGCCACATTGGAAGGATGGTGGGGGTCTGGTGAGGTTGGTGGGGCCTGAAGGGTGCAAACCCGGAATGGGAGGCAAGGCTGCTCACTCGACCTATGTGCGCGTGTGAGATGTCTTGACCATTTCAGAGCAGCAAATGGATCTTCCAGACTCTGTCCTGACCAAATTAATGCTGTTCATTAATGGAATCTCTCCAGTTCAATTGTATTTATTTTTTTAAAGATTTTATTTATTCATTTGAAAGAGAGAGAGAGAGAGTGAGCCAGGGGAGGGGCAGAGAAGCAGACTCCCCAGTGAGCAGGGAGCCCACTGTGGGACTTGGTCCCAGGACTCCAAGATCCTGACCTGAGCTGAAGACAGATGCTTCACTGACTGAGCCCGCCAGGCGCCCTCCAATCTTACATCAGAGTCGTATATTGTGCCCCAAACTCTATGCTACACTTAACAAAACAGGGGTGAACTGAACCCCAGTATTGAAGGCCTTCCCTGAGAAAGTTCTGGTCCTTTGAGAAGTTGATATCTCCTCAAAGTCTTAAAAATCCTGAGATGAAACAATTAAACTGCCCAATAACAAATCAATTTTAGGCTGAACTACAAAGCCACATGTTATGGACAAATCCCCCCCCCCAAGTTCTTACGTGGGAGTCCTAACCGCCAGTACCTCAGAATGTGACTGCATTTAGAAATGGGGTCTTTAAAGAGGTAATTAAGTCAAAAAGAAGTCCGTAGGGTGGGCCCTTATCCCATATGACTGGGGTCCTTATACCAGGAGGAGACTGCGACACGGACACAGAGGGAAGACTAGGTGAGGACCCAGGGAGAAGGCAGCATGTGCCAGCCAAGGAGAGAGGCCTCAGGAGAAACCAACCCCACCTCGTTAATGATGGAGCTGACAGAGGAGCTGCCCTCGTCACTATGTCCTCTCATCAAAAATAATCACGAGGCTGCAGAAGGAGGTGGGAAAGAAGCCCAAGAAGACCCCGCACGCAACAAGGAGTCCTTTGGGGGGTAATAGGACACTGTTGGATGCGGGGCTGAGAGGCCTTTGTGGGGTCTGTGCTGGTCTTGCCTCACAGGCCCTGGCGTGAGCGTCCCGTATTTCCAGGGTGAATGTGGAAAGAAGGAAGAGGCCCTGGGTCTCTGGAAGGACCATCCTTCACGTTCAGTGAGCCTCGGCGAGCTCCAGCAGAACAGCACTTAGCCAGGGGAGGGTGGGTTTCTTACCCACCCTTGGCCACCGTGGCGTGGCCCCCTCCCCCCTTCCAAACGGGTCAGAAGGCTCTGGAGGGTCGAGGCTTGTTCTGGAGGTCACTCCATTAATCCTTCCCTTCTGCCTTTCTCTTTGCTTCTCACGGAAGCCCAGAAAGTTCGCCTCCTGGTGATTCTTTTCTCCAACGCGTCCTGCCTTTTGGGTTTGGATGCGCCGGCCACGAAGCCAGCTGTGGCCACAGGATTAATTGGGCCAGGAGGCTTTCGATCCCCAACCTCTGTGGGCTTTTTTGCGGGCTTTCTTGCTCTCTCCCAGCAAGCCCCGTGTCTGTGGGACGTACCATGTCTTTAACATGCATGCATTTGAAAGGACCAGATGAAAGCCGCTTCCGTGAGCTGGCCTAATTGGACAGAATTGCGGTGGCGAGGTAAGGGGTGGGCCTCATCAGGGAGAGGGGGGCGAGCACACAAGGGAGGGGCATTCTAGAAGGACACTGGCTCTTTTTGATGAAAACGTGGGCCTCCCTACAGTCATTCCTCTTCAGCGGCTGCCTCGCAGATGGACCCTCTAATTGAATTTTCCTACGGGCCTGGGGGAGGGAGTCATTCCAGGCCCGGAGAGCAATTGAAGTGAATCGAATAGCTTCAGTTTCTTTTTATCAGGAGTTGAAGGGGCAGGTGGGGTGTGTGTCAGGCTTTGTGCTTCTGTCCTCTGCCCACCATCCTCTACTATGCAATTCACCTGATTTTTCACCCCCTTTTTAAAAATCCCCACTCAGGGTTATTTTGCTACGTTCTGGCCTTGGCCACTAGGGTCAACTTGGAGGAAGATGAGTTGGACACACAGGGCTGTGCGTGATTCCACCGGATTCAGCAACGCTTGACAGGGCAGCTGCTCTCTGCCTAGGCCTGTGTTCTGCTCCGAAGGAGACCGTGACACGTTCACTGTGTGCCTTCTGAGAACGGAGCCTCGATCGGGGACAATGCTCTTACAAGAAGAGCAAAAAGCAAACCAAAACAGAGCCCAGATAAACAAAGCCACGTGAAGAATAACAAAAGCCAGCACGAAGTTCTCAACCGAATAGGTGAGAGCCGGAAATATGTGGGCAGGCCGGAAGGCCTCCCTGGAGGTCGGAGGTGTCGTGGGACATTTAATTTGGACAGTAGCCTGTAGGTTGGCTGGTGGAAAAAATAATAATAATAATCCATGTCTAGAAGGCAGTGCACCTCTCTGCCCAGGGAACACTCAGGAGAAGAGAAGAAAAAGAGGCCCCCATTCTGCGCCCCTTGTGAAAACAGGGTGCTGTGTCTGTGACCAGGATTCTGCTGCGTGGGCCTCAGATGCCAGAGTTTTGAGTGCGATTCTCAGCAACGCCGTGAGGAAGCCTGGCTGTCTGCCCACCCACCTCTTTGGTCATCTGTATAGACCTTCCTGAGGTGGGGAATTTGGCAGCGGAGAGGGAAGGGAAGCATGTTAGCACAACAATCTTGCATTGGTTCGGTTTTTCCTCAGTGTTTGCTAAGCCTGCCGACCCTATTTCTGACTGTTTGTTAAAGTCCGGAGATACGAAGTCAAATATCACATGGCCCCTGAGGCTTAGGGCGGGGGAGAGCTGTGTAGGCACGTTGAATTCTGTTAAGGAGTATTTTGTGGCGAGAAGTGTTCGTTGTGGGGCAAAGAGGAGTTACAGGATGTAGCAGGTGAGGGACCAGCATCGGCTGTCTCTGTGTGGTAGAAATCCCCGGATGCAAACATTCTAAACAAAGGGGAAGGGTACAAGCTCTTCATGTTGGCCCTTCGTGGCAGCCACATGAAGGAGGCCAAGTGGCCCTCCTTGGATTAATCCGAACCACTCTCTGATGCTCAGGGGTGGTGACCTTCGGGGTGGTGACCTAAGCTGTTGGGGGGATATGGGGTGACCAGGAGAGAAGAGACCACTGCTGTTTTTTACAAGAGGGAGGTTTGGATGGAAAGAGAAAGAAGGCTACTCTGGGAGGCTCGCTACCAGCAACGACGCAGAGGGGCAGTGAGAACGGATGTGGAGAGAGCAGACCGCCTACGTGGGCAGAAGGAACGCGTCCGTAAGGAATGAGCAGATGTCTAGGCAGGTGAAGAAGAACCATGGAGGCAGATCCTCACCTGCATGAGGAATTTGGCTACTCCTTCAGAAAGAAAAAAAAAAAAAGAAAACAAAAGCAAATATAGTAACTTTCATCAAGTTCCCACTATTGCCAGATATTTCCGTCTTGATTTTTATCCTTGTCAACATTGCTTTCAAGGTCCTCATGGAATCCTTACGTAACTGTCACAAAGTAGTCAATATTCTCCATGGTAGAGAGGGAAACATCGAGGTGCCAGCAGTACGTGTCACACACCTAGGGTCGCACAGCGTGTGGGTGGAGCTGAGAGTCACACACCGCCTCTCGCGTCACAGCTGCCTCCCGGGACAGGTAGCAGGAGAACGGGGTCACGGCCCCCATCCTCTTGAACATTCCCTCCGGCAGTCCAGGAATTTTTTTTCAATCCTCAAGACCTTTCTCAGCAAAGGCTGGCTCAAGTCCCCTGCTGAGAGCTCCCCGGGGGCCCCGGAGAGGCCATCCCAACCCATGGTACCAACCACACAGGGGTGGGCAGTGCCTGGGTAGGTGGGCACCAGCAGGAAGGTGGGCGAAGCCTTCCAGACAGCCTTCGGGCCACTGTTTTAACCAACAGGCCTCAGCTCAGGCAAACCTGGAAGGCCAGCCTGTCCCAGTCTCTTCCTAACGATGGGTCCCATGTAACGGTCTATCATGCAGCTGCTGGCTTAGGCACTTCACACGCATTCTTTCAATTACTTCTCGCACCAGCCCTCGAGGGTAGGAGGGATCCCTCTGGTTTGGCATGTGAGGAAAGGGCAGCTCTGAGAAGGGGTCAAGCGAGGAGTCAAAAGCCAGTTTGGATTCCCACGATGGTGCTCTTGCCCCTCGCCAATGCAGCTTTTCCAGCCGCCATGCCTGCCAGAGTCTTAGAGTTGAGACTCAGTAAATGCCTTTTTCGAGATCAGCCCACGCCCCCCACTGCTAGTCCCCTGTGTTGCCTCCTCTATTTAAAAAACCAGCACAGAAACCTTCAGCGAAGGCAAGGATGCGTGAGGAGTATACGTGCTAACGGGAGAAGCAGTGTTAGAGGAAGCGTTAGAAGAGCAGTTGCTTGGCCAGATTCTGGTGTGTGCGGGCTCCCAGGACCCCACGCAGCCACCCAGAGGAGACGGGATCCAGTTCCTCCTTCACCCCCAGGGACCACCTACCCAGGATCACAGACTCGGCCTCACATGGCAACGCTTGGAAACAGAGGATTGATGATATATAAGCTACCATTCGTTGCCAGCCTCTGTGCCCAGCACGTCACATGTAAGGGGGGGATGAGATTTCAAAGCAGTTTCTCAACCTCGGCACTACTGCCACTTTGTGCCAGATCATTTTTTCTTGTGGGGCGGTCCTGTGCATTTTAAGATGCCCAGCAGCACCTCTGGCCTCTACCCACCAGACGCCAGCAGCATCCCTCCCATTTAGGACAACCAAAAATGTCTCCGGACGTTGCCAAGTGTCCTCTGGGTGACAAAATCGCCCCAGGTTGAGAAGCACCATTTCAAAGCATAAACAGATGTGCCTCTAACTTGATTGCGTGGGACCCCGTGCTTCTAGTTCCCATCGGCTTTGACTCAGGTCATCCCGAGCTGTCCTGAACAGCTGCTTGGAGCTCTGAAGGACAGGGTCACGCCTGCAAGGTGACCCTCCGTAGAGCCGATGCATAACAATGTGAGCCCCATTAATGAAGGACCCAAATCCAGAATTAATTGCTCCCAAACCCCTGGGCCTCAGGTTCTCTGGGTTGATTTGCTTGGGAACAGCGGCTGGTAGACAGAAAACCCTGGAAGAACTCTTTGTCAAATGCTGCCTGGCCACTGATGGGACGTGCGGTGTTGCAAAGTGACTCAACGTGCCTCTCAGTTCAGTTTTCTTGTCTGTAAAGCCAGGATGGGTCCTCAGGAGTATTAAACAGAGCGCTAAGGATGCAGCTCCCACGCCTGTGTAGACACATAGGAGTCTTCCTATGTCTAAACTGCCTTCGCCCTCACTTGTATCTCACGAGACAAAGACAGGATTTTATGTGGAAGAAAAACCAGTGAGGGGCGTACCACGGATTCCATCAAAGGCAGCCCGTGTGATGAATGGGCGGTTGTATTTCCTTCCAAGCATGACGTTCGGGCTTGGCACAATGCAACTCCTTTGTGCATCTCAGAGTAATCTCTCTTTGACCGTGTGCTCAGACCTGTTGGATCAAAACGGCCGTCGGAGCCTTCGCGAGAAAAGGCGTGGGCCCCTCTGCAGGTGTCTGCTGTCCGATAAGCTTGTCAGCAGAGGCTTTTCTGTGCCTGGCTCGTCTGTCAGAGGTACAGGTGTGCCTGGGCTCAGCTTACACTCCTGAGTCGGGGTCATGGTTGCCAGGACGGACGAGTTTCGCCCAGAGATGGAAGCTTTTATCACCCGGAATAGCAACCTACGGCAGCCTGGAGGCCACAGGGGTAAATGCATAGGTTTCTTTCGGCCCTGCAGCTGAAAACCAAGAGCCGATGCCCCCAAAGAGATCGCATTGCTGTCTTCGATGCCGAACCAGGTTGGGGCAGCTCTTGGTTAAGCTGCAGGCCAGGGAGTGAAAAGAACCAGGGAGTGGCTGGTGGCTCCGCAGTAGGGTTCCGTGTCTCCGAAGCTATGACGAAACAAAGCCTAGCTCACACCAGCGCTGGAAATCCAGTCCTGGACAGCCTCTGCTCTTCTAGTCTTCTTGGGCGGACATGTGTTTCCCTGAATATCTTCAGGGACAGAGAGAGAGGGGGAGAGTGAGGGAGAGAGAGAAGGAATGGAATAGGTGAAGACGACCTGAAAATCCTTCTAATATTTGCAAGTCAACAAATCGTTTTGATGGAAAAGGAAGGGAAATTTTCTGGGCAAATTGGAATTTGAGGGGTGATTCCGATTTCACTTATTCCCTTCCTTGTTCTCTCTTCAAGTCAGCGGGGGCCTCCGGAAGTGGCCAGAAAGTGTTCTGTATATAGCCGCTTGCTTCTGCCGTGGTCCGGGGGGCAGAGCTGTTGGAGTGCTTGCCCCACGAGCCACGGAGTGAGCACCTCAGAACCAGCCTGCCATCCCGGGGCTTGCTCTGCAAAGCTTGTGGAAATTGCATAATCTGAACAGAGACTCAGCTGGGATAATGAGGACAAACTTCAGCTAAGCACGTGACAAAAGCACTCCTAGCACAAAAGGATGCCTCCTGGGACAGTGGGTGGTGAAGTATATCAAAAGGCAAGAGTGGAAAATAAAAACTTTGGTGCTCCCCGAGAAAACAATGACGTGCTCCAGAGCTCAGCTGAATGTCATGCAATGACGAAGAGCACAGACTTCAGAGTCAGCCCTGGTTTCGAATCCTAGCTAGCTCCCTCACCTCTACTGGTCCTCCCGTCTCTGCATCGGTCAAAATGGAATCTATAGTAGTTTCCTAGGGCTGCTGTAACAAGCTAGCACAAATCTGGTGGCTCAGAACCACAGGAAGGTATTGTCTCGAAGTTCTGGAGGCTAGAAATCTAAGACCCAAGGCGTCAGCAGGGCCCTGCTCCCTCTGAGGCTCGGGGGGAAGATCCTTCCTTGTCTTCCAGCTTCTGGTCTTGGCCAGAAGTCCTTGATGTTCCTTGGCTCATAGAGGCATTACCCCAGCGTCCGCCTCTGTCCTCATGTGGCATTCTGCCTGGGTCTGTGTCCTTATCTCCTCTTCTTATAAGGACACCAGCCATTGGATTTAGGGCCCTCTTAATCCAGTATGATCTCATCCTGAGGAATTACCTCTGCAAAGACCCCCTTTCCAAATAAGGTCACATTCCCAGATACTTAGGATTAGGACTCCACTATATCTCTGGGGGAGACAAAATTCAACCCACAGCAGTACCCCCATGAGTCTGTTGGGAGGATTAAATGGGAAAATGGGAGAAGAGCTTCGACCAGCACCTGGCACAGTGTAATGCAAACTATCAATTATATGATTTCGAAACTGTACAACAAGCTAATGACAGTGGCTATTATTGTCCTTCTTTGATGGAAGAAGAAACCAGAAATGGGGGTTAGGGAAATAGGCCAAAGGCCACAGCGTTAAGGTGATGGCGGAGTCGGAGTGAGTGACTCCAGAACCCCTGTATTTCTCCCTTTAGTCCTCTGCTTGGCTTTCTATCCTAATCTAGTTGCTTCTATCCTTACCCTTTTTCTATTGTAATCCAGTTCTTTTTATCCTTACAGGTTCTTTCCTTGTAAGACTCACTCTCCAACCCTTGGAGTTTTCTACTTGACCCCTCAAAACTGATTAACTACTTTAGAACCCCAAATTAAAAAGCACTCAGCTAGCATAGTAGCGATTCCTGCATTCAGCAGAGAGGTTTTAAGCCTTTAACTATGCTAAGTATGACGCTAGATTTAAATGCCAAGTATCACGCTTAGGTTTAGGACCGGAATGTAGATTGTGACATGGACCTTCCTTTATGTCAAGAGTTTGCAGATGATGTAGCTCCAGAATTCGCCATTTATAAACAGATTTACAATGTGCCAGCTACTGTTCTGAGTGCTTTAACAAATATTAATGCATGTGATCCCCCTAATAACTCTGTGAAGGAGGTACTGGTTTAGTCCCATTTTACGGATTAGAATATGTAGGCACAGGGGCGCCTGGGTGGCACAGCGGTTAAGCGTCGGCCTTCGGCTCAGGGCGTGATCCCGGTGTTCTGGGATCAAGCCCCACATCAGGCTCCTCCGCTATGAGCCTGCTTCTTCCTCTCCCACTCCCCCTGCTTGTGTTCCCTCTCTCGCTGGCTGTCTCTATCTCTGTTGAATAAATACATTTTAAAAAAATCTTTAAAAAAAAAAAAGAAAATGTAGGCACAGAAAGGCTAGGATCATAGAGGTGGAATGTGCCAGAATGTTCCAGACCTGGAACTTGACCTGGGTAGTCTGCCATTGGGACCCAGAATCGGTGCTTTTAGGTGGTGTATCCCACGTGGAGTGGATCCCTTGGACATTAAGGTTATTTTTAATATTTTAGCATTAGAGACAATGCTACAATAGACATTCTTAAGCTAAATCTTTGCACACATCTTGGACTATTTCTTTGTAGGAGACTCTCGTTGTGCCCAAGAGTAGGCGTGTTATGAAGTCTTTGGTACATAACATCAAATTTCAAGAAGGAGGGAAGGAGTTCTTGGGAAGTGAAAATGTGATAAGCAAAAGCATGAAATGGAAAAGCATGGGGGTATATCTGCAAAATAGCAAACACTCCAATCTGAATGGAATGTAAAGCGCCTGAAGATGGGAAATTGAGGAGCTGCCTCTAACGTGGTCTGGAGCCAGCCTGTGGAGGGCTTTGAAGGCCACACTGCAGAATTTGGATTTTGTCAGCAGCACTCAGAAACCAGCATACATTTTTGAACTGGGGAGGGAAATGATCAGATTCTGTCTCAAAGCATCCCAAGGAAGATTTCCTCTGTCTCCCAAAAGAGAAGTCATTCATCACAATTGCTTTAGTGCAGATGGGTTGGGTGGGGGATGATGTGGGGGTGGGGAGCAATGTCTATTTTGCTTATTTTTTTTTTTAACACGGTGCATTCTTGAAATCCTGTACTTTAACATCCAGAAAAAGTTAGGGAATAATAAAATAAATTAATGATATACAATAATTGTAATTATATATTATATTTTATATTATTTATTTATATAATGTAATATAATTACAAAAATATATAATGTAATGTTATATATTATATAAGATAGAATGGGTTAATGCATGATTATGTATTATGATATATTAATATTTTATCATAACATAAAAAATAATATAAAGGATAACCACCCATCTGACTCTGGAGTTTATCATCCCGATGTTTTTTTTAATACTATTTACTACACATGTAAGTTATATGAGCAATAGATAATGAGCAATAGGTAGAGAATTGCCTATTTTATTTTTATTTTTGCAAATTGCCAATTTTAAAATTTCATATAAATGGAATCATACTGCATGCATTTTACTGTAATTTGATTCCTCATTCACCATGAGGCTTTTTTTGTATTCGTCCTTATCAATCCAAGTGGTTCTAGGTCATCTATTTTTGTTACTGTTGCAGAGCTTTACATCGCAGGCATAAACCCCGATTCATTTTTTCCCTTCTTGACGGACATTTAGATCATTCTGAATTTTTTTTTTTCCCAAACAACCCAGTCCTGACATTTCTTCGTGCCTTCTCGTGTACCTTGCCAAGTGGGAAGGCTTTCTCAATCAGGGTTCCTCCTCTGAACCACAGAACACAGAAGACAATAGCGATGACGATTTTCTCGAGTTCCCATGGATGGTATGTAACTAGCGCCATTCTAGACGCATTAAACGAGAAGTTAATTCATTTCACACAATGATGTCTCAGGACATTAGGGCTTAATTCTCTGCATAAATGGTTGAAGACTGCTGGGATCTATCTTAGGAGTGGAATTGCTGCTGAGTTCGTACAATTTCAATTTCACTTGATGGTGCCAAATTGCTCTTCAAAGTGGTTGTACCAATTTATACTCACACCAACAATGTAAGGGACCCGTTGCTCCATTCCACCGCCAACAAATCGTACAATTGGGGTTTTTTTATGCTTTTATGCTGAAGGGAGCACAATGGTATCTCAGTGTTTCAAACTTGCATTTCCATGCTTACTTGTAAGGAAAAGCTTTCTTTTTTTTTTCATAGTGTCATGGACTATGTGGGTTTTCCCCTTTGTGGATTTCCTGTCCATTTCTCAAAGAGATTGTCTTTTTTTTTTCTGTCAATTTCTAGGCGCTCTTTACATAGTCTGATAGTAATCCTTCGCTGGTGATATGCATTGTGGCAAATATTAATTAAAGTAATCCTTTATGACGAATTTAAGAGGTTCTGAGTCCTGTTTTAAGGCTAATGGAGGACAAAAAGAGAGGTTTCCCAGAGGGATGGCCAACGTATGAGTAACAATTCTTTCATTCAATAGGCAAACATCACCAGACTTCTATGGATTAGACTGGGGGTGGGGAGGGCAGAGGGAAGGTCTGGGGAGAGAGAAATAAACAAGACAGGTGTCTGCCTTTCAGGGATTTGCAATCTTGAGGAGGAAGCAGACAAGTAAACATTTAAATTCTGTTACAACCCCATTAGCTCCATCGTGGTTAGCAAAATAGCCTTACCGTTTCTTACCAACGGTGATGTCACTTTAGGGGAAAAAGGATAAAATGTTTCTCCTGGTCTGCATCACCTGATTGTGTGAAGAAGTCTAGGGAAAGCGTCTCTCCTGAGTGGCAGGTCCCGTTTTCCGGTGGGGCACAGTGTGGTGGGTGCAGGGGTGTGGCCATACCTGGCATCCTCCAGGGTTAACACACCTGGCAGGACCAAAGACCTCCTTAAAATTACATTCCCTCAAGTACCTACATGTTCTTTGTTCCCCTCACACTTCTGTAAACAAGGCTCTGTGCTCCTGTTCCTATCAAGCTGCTCCCTGCAACTGTGGAGAAAGACTGTCACAACAGCACTTGTCAGGGACGGCAGCGGAGCAAGCCGTGACAGCTGGTGGCACGAGGAGCCCGTGCATCTGCTTTTCTCTCTCTGCCAGGCCTCCCTGAATAATGTGAGGTCTTGTGTACATAAGAATGATGCTATTGGTCTGCCAACAGTGGGCCCCAAGCTCTGCACGTTTTTTAAATAGCTGGGGGGTTGCATGGACACTGGTTCACTCCTGCACAGTCACCTCATTCTCCCTGGGATCCAGGGAGCACATTTGCACTTGGTTGTAAGTGCAAAGAGCCCGGAGTCCTTATCAGAACAGGGGTTTCAGTGGCCGCCCTGTCACATACTAGCTGGGTGGCTGCGGGGGAGTCATTAAGCCTTTCTGAATCTCTTTCTTCCCACGTAAACCGGAAAAACAATGCCTGCCCTGTTTCAATATACACATATAAAATTACTTTTGAAGTTGATCTGTGAAGCAAATAAGAGGAAATAAAATTCTTTGCAAAGAGAGGGCACCACTGGGCTTGACTGCAGAAGGCACGGTTCTAAGGGGTCCATCATTTGCATCTCATAGCTTCTGAGCCCTCCCTCTCTGCAGCCCAACCCAAATGGGCACAAACTCTTTTCCTTGGCCAGCCGATGCACTCAACCATAATGGACGGAATCCAGGAAAACAGAATGCTCTTCAAGTACGTAGAATCATGGACGGTTACATCCACAGGGCCTTCCCATCATCTGTGGGATGACCGGATGGGTTAAATCAATGGCTTCCAAAGGTTCTGTTCACGTACTTCTAGCACGAAAGCATTATTCAACACACCCTCCCCGTACGTGCATATTTATTCATTTATAAACAGCCGATGTATTCTACTCGGCTAACATAGAATGTGCATTATAAAAACACACACATAATTAGACATTTTACAAGTACACAGGAAGTTCTAATATTTTCTTCCTGTACCCACGGTGGGTCCTTTTGATCATGCCTTGAGAGTGTATGCAAGTGACTTTGGAATCCACCGGACAAATGAGGAGAGCTGAGGCCCAGAGACACAAAGCAACTTGCTCAAAGCCACACAGCTAGTGTGATCCTGGAATTCGCCCTCTATCACGAATCACTTCAGTGATTCTCACATTCATCCCGCTGTGTTCTTAGTTTATTCCAGATGCATCGAGAGCTTTCTTTTCTTTTTTTTTTTCTCTTAAAGCTCTTCTCAAAAAAATTTTAATTTCTGTGAGAAGAGACTTGAGAGAGTGGATATAGATTTCCTTCACATAACAAGTGAGAAATAATAGAGCGGGATTGTATGTCACAGATGAAAATGCTATATTTATGCCTCATTGTAATCCATTCATTGCTTTATGGATCCAAAGTCCCCTTGGGAGTGTCACAAATCCACATAATGTTCCTGAGTGCCGGATTTGGCATTTGGGTCTCTGATTTAGCTGTCAGATATGTAAAATCACATGTAGCCAGACAACTCCCTAGGGACTCCACAGCTGCGAACGCTGAAGAGGGCAAGTTATCCCAACAAGGTCGGCATTAATTTACGCACGGATACTGTTCCACTTGAGCTGCCCTTTTGCTGCCCCATCTAATTTTAAGAGTGGCTCAGTGGGCTCGGCCAGAGGACTCCAGCAGAATTTTCTTCCTGGGGACTTTTCCAAGCCCGACAGAGGTGACTTTCAAAGGGGTCACATGCCTTTAAAAGAGACAGCAGTTATCCCAGGACGCCTGATCTTCTAAACCCCTGCGTGGCTCTGTTCACCATGGGCACCCTCTTACCTTCTTGCAGCTTCCCAGGCTCCCTCACACCGTGGCCAGGCTCTAAGACTCCCATGCACGCCGTGTACATGGCTGGCTGGCCGGCCCTCCCTCTGGGCCAAGTGACAATTCCCTCCATATCCTCTCCTGTGTCCAGATTGGCTCTAATCAGTCAATGAAAGCTGTAATGTGTACATGTGTAAATGTGTACTAAAAGTGGTTCAAAAGAAAATAAGCTGGCAAGTCAGTCATTACGCCCCTCAGCACTATTTTACTGAGAAGCTGATGCAAATGGTCTTTCCATGGCCTTCCAAATGTGTAGGAGAGAGAACGCAGAGCGCGGCGTCAGAAGATCTCCCTCTGCCAGCCGGTTACTCACTGACGGGCCTTAGCTCAGAACGGGTCAAGAAATATTTGTAAAATTGCTCAAGCTAGTGAACTTTTCTGGCTCAAGTTTTGTCTGTAAAATGGGGACAGTAATAACTTTTACAGGATTGTTGTGTAATATTTGTGTAATGAACTATTAAATAGAATTGAAAAAGAAATAAGAAATGTCTACATTTTAATTAAATGTCTAGATGTCTTTATTTATTGGGGGGGGAGGGGCAGACGGAGAGGGAGAAAGTGTCTTCAGCCGACTCTGTCCTGAGCCGGAAGTCCGACAGGGGGTTCGATCTCATAACCCGTGAGATCGTGACCTGAACTGAAAACAAGAGTCCTATGTTTATCCAACTGTGCCACCCAGGCGCCCTGAAATGTCTACATATTTTAATCAACTAATGCTTTGTGACCCTTAAGAATGGATAACTCTACAGCTGGGATTTCCCAGAGGCCTCCCAGGGTGGCACCCTTTCCAAGCATGACAATCTGGAGGCCACTGCTGTCCTCGTAGATTCCCGCTGAGAATAATGAACTAAAACGCTGCTTGTCCACTGCTTCAAATCCTTCTGGCCTCACCTCTTCCTTCCAGTCACTCCCGCCATGGCCCGTCCATGCTGGCCTCACCTCTTCCTCCAGTCACTTCCGTCACAAGCCGTCTGTGCAGGGTTCCTGCCAGCACCATCCCATCATGCCTCACTTTAGGCACGTATCTCCTGCCTCTTACATCCAACCCCAGGCTTCTCTGACTTGAGGACGTCTGCTGAGTCCGCTCAGGGCCCACACATACAACCGGAAGTGCGGGCGAGTCAGGAACTAAGGGGGCAGACCTTGGTCGATAGTGGATGGGAGTCATCTGATACAGGGACCCTTTGTGCCAGTAGTTCCCAGACACGTTCCATCAGGCTTCTCATCGGGGCTGGGAAGGAAGCCTCCAGATGTGTTGTGCCTTCTTTATAGCGAATCTCCCTCCCTCCCTATGTGGTGCCCCCGTCTGGGCCCCGTTTCCTGGGATTTTTGCTGATGAAGCCACTCACTTGGCATGGCAGTCTTTGCTTCAGGCTCCGCTTTTGGGGGGACCTCAGGCTAAGAGAGCACCGTGTGCCCAGCACGGTCATAAGCGATCTCATTTTATCTCCTAGAGGGCTCAGCAAACTGCAGCCTGGGGGCCAAATCCTGCCCGCAGGCCCCCTGTTGTGTATAGAAAGTGTTACTGGAACACAGCCAGCCTCACACATTGACGTATCGGAGGCTCCCGAACTACACTGGCCGAGCTGGGGAGTTGTGACACAGAGTACCGTCCACACAGCCTCAAATATTTACTATCTGGCCCTTCCCAGAAAGAGCTGGCCAGTCCCTGCTCCACGTGTGAGACGTGGGCCACCTGCATGAGAATCACTGTGCTAAAATGCAGACCCACAACTCCAGCTTTGTCCAAGCTGGGCCACAAAGGAGACATCAAAAGAACCGTCTGAAACATAGACTATGATGTGTCATAAACAGCGCCTGGAGAAGCCAGGCAGGGAACGAGGTGAGTAAGGAGGATGAGTCTGCCGTTTTGGCACAGACACAATTTTGTAATATTAAAAATGAGTAGGAAGAGCCTTCTATTCTGTAAAGAAAGACGTTCTTGCTCATATTTCCTGAAATAACCTGCTCTTGTCCCTCTTTTGCTCTCTACTTTGATAGAGACGTAGACATGGGAAAATCACTCTCTATGAGACGAGAGAGCAAGTTGAACAGACTCCCACACTTGGCCTCAGGGCTGGGCAAGCAGAGGGGTTGCCTGGGGAGCCCGCCCTGAACACGGGGGCGCAGATCCTACTCAGCTCTCGCCAGGCCAGGGGGACACTGCGGGCCCCCGGGGTCCTGGACACCAGACCTCGGGATCTGTTGTTTAAAGAAAACAGACTTTTGAATCTCCCCATTTTTTATGACTGTATGGATTAAACAAGACATCAGGCCAGATTCTATCAAAGAGACATGGATGTATTTTTTTTAAGATTTCATTTGTTTGTTTATTTGAGAGAGAATGAGCAGGGAGAGTGGCAGACCGAGAGGAGAAGCAGACTCCCTGCTGAGCAGGGAGCCCGATGCGGGACTCGATCCCAGGACCCCCAGGATCATGACCTGAGCCGAAAGCAGACGCTTAACCCACTGAGCCACTCAGGTGCCCCCTGATGTATTGGTTTTTGTTTGTTTGCTTTTGTTTTGTGTTTTCCCTCTGCCTGAGCGGTCGTTAAGGTAGCACTAGCCTGGGCTGTTATTCAACAGGTGGGCCTGGGCACGGAGGTGAAAACATTGGAATATTTGGCAAATAGACACTGTCCCAGTCCCCGTCCACACTCCCAGTGCCTCCCCCCTGCCCCAGGACCCAGACAACCTCCTCTGTTCAGGGACGAAAGCCCTCTGGGTCTGAGCTGCCCTCCATTCTGATTAGTTGGTGCTTGTACCCTGTCGGTGGGTAAATATGTTTACTCTCCCCTGTAACTGTCGCAGCTGTGTTCCACCCGTGACAAGGCTGTCAGCTGTTGCCTTCTGCCCTCAGACAGTTGGCGAAGACAGGGCTGGCCATGCTCTGCCATCCACGCTTTCTTTAAATCGACCAGAGCCTCTATATTGCACCCTCTCTCTTCCTCTCCCTTCTTTGGGAATCCTGTTCTCTTCTCCCACCCTCAGGCTCCCAAGTCCTCCCTGATGCTCTGAAAGAAAAATGGCTCCCCAGATGCCCCCTCTTCACTAGGGAGGAAATAAATCCCACTTGCTGTATAACGTGTTGGGCTCAAACCTTAGCTCTGTTACTCACAAGGCCCACGGCCATGGGCAAGTCACTTCTTTTAGAACTCGGGTTTTCGTTTGTCACTGAGGCATAGTGGGCCCAACCCCAAAGGCCTTCTGAGACGCAAAGGGCCTGGCACACTGTATAAACCTGTGAGATCATAGAAAATTCAAACTGGGCTCTGCCCCTGGTTCCTGGCACAGAGCTCCTAAAACCCTTAGAGTTTCCTCAGTGGTAAGAGCATTCGAAGCATCTTCTATCACTTAGGTGACTCTGGGCGGGCTTCCAGATGGCTCCTGACTGGGGGCTGGTCACCAGAAAGACCAAGCCATGATCAGAGGCTTAGAATTTTCAGCCCCACACCCCACCCTCCAGCGAGGGGAATGAGTGAGTGAGTGAGTGAATGAAGGTCTACCTAAGGGAGCCCTCAAAAAATCCTAATAACATGGGACTTCTAGAGCCTTCAAGTGGTTGAACATATCCACACAGGGAGGTGACAGGCCCCAGCTCCATGGGAACAGAGGCTTACAAGCCCAGCAAGCACTTTGTATACCTTCATTGAGCTATACATCTGTACGCAGTATCATAACCTTTAATAAACTGGTCACGTAAGTAAATGTCTCCCTGAGTTCTGTGAGCCATCCTAGCAAATTAATTGAACCTACAGAAGGGTTGTGGGAACCTCACCCTCACAGCTGATGGATCAGAAGCCCAGGTAACAACCCGGGCTTGAGACTGGTATCCAAAGTGGGGTGGGAGCAGTCTTGGGGGACTGTGCCCTGAACCTGTGGAATCTGACCCCAACTCCAGGAAGCTAGTGTGAGAATTGCCTTAAATTGTGGCACACGCAGCTGGTGTCCCAGAGAATTGGTGACTGGAAGCGTCAGAAGTGTGCGTGCGGTATGGAAGGAGTAAAGACTACATACAGGAGAAAGACTCACGGGAGGAAGAAACTAGGCTTTTCAAATACAACACGCAGCAAATTAGAGACCCGTCTCGCCCTCATTCCTGAGCGTCAGCTGAGCCAGGCCTTGTCAATGTCAACTGGCATTAGTTCCTTGAACGAAAGGGAGCAAACACTAACGATCACTCCTTCCTTGGACCTCCTTGGGAGGGACAATACACTTATTTTATAATCATGGCACCATGTACCTCTTCACTGTACATTCGCAGCATTTTTAAACTATGTATTTATTCCTGCAATTCTTTAGTTACTACCCCCTTCCTCCCTAGCCTGTATAAGTTCTGTGAGGTTAGGACCAGGTTTGTTTCTATCACCTCCCCAGCCATGTAATGCCTGACACATGAATGAGTGAATGAATGAATGAATGAGCAAATGAATGAGTGAATGAATGCATGAATGGATGGATGCATACATGTATGAATGAGAGAATGAATGAATGAGTGAACAAATGAATGAGTGAATGAATGCATGCATGGTTGGATGGATGGATGGACAGATGGGTGGATGGATGGATGAATGCATGAATGAGTGAATGGATGAATGAGTGAATGAATGGGTGAATGCATAAATGAGAAAATGCTAAGTGCTAGCATCCAAGTAGGGGAAGAAGATATTTTTGGATATGGTCTTTTTCAGGACCCTGGTTCTTATGTGGAACTTGGAGAGAAAAGGGAGAGAGTATCTTTACTTCCCTTCTTCCAGCTCCTCCATTCCATTCAGCTCCCAGCTTCCTCACACCTCCATCTCTACTGCTTAATCTATGTGATATTTGTGAAGCCATTGGCGTGCTTCTCCAGAGCTCAGACATGGGAGCAGTGGGGGCAAAGAAGATACAAAACCGGCTGGGGTCCTGTCCATACTTCAGCTACTCTTGGGAGTACAAAGAGCAGGTCTGCAAGGTCAGGTCTACAAGGGTAAGGACAAACTCAGAGGACTTTTCCAGGTTTTTTTTCCAATTCTGGAAATTGCACACCAATAGGTCCAGTTCACAGGCAGCCTTCAGGACACAGAGGAGCAAAATACCGTTTGGGTCTCTCTCATTCCTCCAGGGGCCGGACTTGATATTCAGGTCCTAACCCATCTCAGCTTGAGAAACCCGCACTCCTGGCCCCACCCACAAGCTCTGACACAACCAGTTCTCTTCTCAGGACATTAGTAGGAGCAGACATCTTTGCCAGTTACCTTCCTGAACTCTCTGTCACTTTAGGACTCCCGAAGCCAAGCCCAGGCAGAGGAAAGTGCCCAATCAGTAGAGCCCAGTGCCTGTACCAGTGCACCTAAAACAGTTCATTTACTCATAAATGCTTTCTGGAGATATGTTTTTTAAAAGGGAAGAAAGAAACCGTTGCCCCAATAAATGGTTCACCAGTGTTATAAAAGTAAAAAGGAATTGCTTGTATGTCTAAGTCGAGGTTTATAGAAGCCTAAGAACTCCCTCTGCCACCCCCACCTCGTCCCAACCCAACACATTTTTATAGATTCAGAATCAGGACAGTTTCTTGAGTCCGAGTGGTCACACCAATTCCTAGAAGCCATCTTCCCAACGGACCGCATTACACAGGGATACCACGCTAACCTTTATTTTATTCTCATGACTGGAGACAGGTTTTGGTTTATCTATTTACAGGTCTACTGTTGCCCTGCCACAGCATTGATACATCAATGAGACACAGAGATACAAAGACAGGATCTGGTCCCCTTTAAGTATACATCAGCATTTGGCAGGATGCAGCATTGACCCAGAAATGCATAGCACCTTGGGCCAAGTCTCACATGGGTAGAATGACCTTGAGAGGGCTCAGAGCGGGGAGTGGGCACCTTTGGGGGCACCTCATTCCTGTGGTCCTTGGCTACTGGATTCCAGCCATGGCGCAAATACAAACATGATACTCCATCAAATCTCCAGAGCCCCTTCCCCCATCCAGCACCAAACCCAAAGTTAAGTGTAATCTGTGGTCGTGTGAATACTAATGAGCATAAGCCAAAGAAACCATTTAATATATACCTTTACAGTACCAGACAGACATTAAAGTAGTAATTATAATGACTCACAGAAATCTTATAAAAACCTATGACCACCTCTCTGTTCTCCATTTTCCTCATCTATAAAATAAAGTTCAACTAGAGAGACTCATTATGTCTCAGAGCCATGAACAAGGGATCTTTTTGTTTCTGATAATAGAAGTAACATGGATTCTCACTGCGAAATAATTGAAACAATACAGAAAAGGGGGAAGTAAAGAGCGAAATTCTTCCAAGATCCCACCATCTGGAAATAGCTACTATTAACTCTTAGATGCGTATTCTTTGAGATGCTTTTGCCGAGCGTTGTTCTCCTTTTTTACAAAAATGTGATTGTTAGCCTTTCAAATACATCTACACCATGGTCTGTCCAGCTCAGTGTAGATGTGGCCACATTGTTTTTCAATCACTGGACAGCTTTTTACTCAGGACATTCATTTAGATGGTTTATAATTTTCACTATTAAAAATAAGACATCGATGATATAATTTGATACGTATCTTTGTACACCTATCTCCTTATTTCTTTAGAATTTATTTTTAAAAATGGAATTTCTGGGCCCAAAAATATATGCAGCCCAATGTAGGGCTCAAACGCACAACCCTGAGATCGAGACCCGAGCTAAGATCAAGAGTCAGACACTCAACGGACCGAGCCACCCGAGGCACCCCAAAATACGTGTACTTTTGGTGCAAGATGACATACAGCCCTACAGCAAGGCTGCGGTACTTCCCGTCCCCGCAGCTGAGCCTGAGCTTGCCTGTATCCCACACCTCATTCCAGAGGTCACCATTCAGCCTTATCTTTGCCAATCACATGGTTGAAAAATAGGAACCTTTGTTTTTGTAGCTGACTCTTATAACTCAAATGTCATTCATTGCCCAATGTGACCCTGAGCAAACAGTTGGTATGCAGTAAGTACTCGTCAATTTTGATGGGCCCTGTTAATTACCAACTGAGTGTCTACTGGAAAGCTCAGAGAGAAACTTGCAGTTTCATTATTTAAAAAACTATAGGACATTGTCCTATGTATTTTTTTTCTTAGCCTTCTACCTAGTTGGGTTTTAGTCTCATCTTTTTCTCCCCCTTAGCATCTGCTCTTGATGTCAGTGGTGGTTGTGGTGTGAGTGTTTGGGTGGGGAAGGTCTGAGGGGTTGATAAGCACTTTTAATTTTTTTCTTCCTATAAGCATTATATATGTTGCCTTAAATTCTAAGAAAGAGAATGAATGGGTGGATGAATAAATCAGTAAGATATGCCTCTCAGTGGTTGTTGGTGACAGTGGCGCAGTGATGCAATCATGTCAGGGAGCCCCATCATTCCCTTTTACAACATGGAGGTAGCATCACCCCTTGGGTCCTCCTTTCTCCTAGGAAGATCATAAATGTAGAAGGGTTTGGTGGGTATTCAATAAGCCCTTATCCAGATATTTGGCCCACAAGGGAGAGTTGCTAGACTTAAATGCATAGAGTCTAGATGGTTCTGGAAGAAACAATGAAAAGGTCCTAGGGATTGTTGAGATGGGGGTAAGGGTGATCATGGGCCCTAAGGAGGGGTACTCCAGAACAAAATTGTGGACACTGAAGGAAATGTCCAGATAGGTACAAAACTATAGTTTCTGGGCTCTTTTCTAGAACACAATGTGCAAGGGAACACTTTTTGGTGAAACTAAGGTGTGTGTCCATTAAGTGTCTCCATAACAACTCCAAGGGCAACCTGACCTGGATGAATTATTAATAAATGGATTCAGTAGGGTGTCTGTGAAGAACAGCTCTCCCCGTCACTGGAAGTATTCAAATATCTTGTAGACGAGGCAGGACATTATGGAATCTGGCAGGACTCCTGCAGAAGAGCTCACCGCCTGACATGACGGGAGGCCAACAGTGTTGCCCATGACCTTAGAATCTGTCACTCTCGGATCAGTCAACCCAGCTCAACAACTAAGTGGAAAGAAAAAGACTCCACCTGATTGTTTTACTTTTTTTGTAAGGACTGATTATTCAACTCAGACGAAAATGTTGATCCCATTTTGCATGTGAAGATAGTCGATGAGAAGACTTGCTCTTGCCGGCCTCAGCCCAGGGAGACAGAAATTAAGTCTGACACTGCAGCAAAGGCTGGCATGTGGGAGAAGGTGAATGAATCACTAAACTGCTTAGAGATTTTCTCTCTGGTTCCTTAGCGTTTTGCAATCTGGTGGCTGTGGCAGAGTGGTGTTAGTTATTGACAATTCAATAAACACTAAACAAACATTTGTCATTGTTGGTAATTTGACGGTGCAAGTTGGCCAAGTGACTCCCTCTGACCAGGGGACCCATGAGAGCTATTGGATGATGGGGTGGCTATAAAAAGCAGCAGCCCTGATAGCAAGTCTGGGATGCGTATTCTTGCCTTTGGACTCTCCACCCAAATTAGAAAAAAGTGGCAGCTAGCAGAAATTATTCCTGTGACCTGTCCCACACGGGAGCGGTTGACAAGTAAAAGCGTTCACTGCAAATACAAACCAGTGTTCATAACTTAGAACCAGGTGAAGGGCACAAAAACTGTCTCTTTGTACACTATCTACTGGGGGTAATCTTGGAGACAATGCAAGGGATAAAGCATAAAGCAAAGTAGGAAGTTCAAAATGCAGGGGGGAAAAATCCAACTGGAGTCAAGAGACAAAGATTAGGGAAACGTGACATAGAGAGGAAAAGCCAAGGTAAGAAATTCTTCACCCTTCGAGTTTTGTAGACTCTTGTCTCATGAAGGTGAAGCTCAAATGTCTGGAGAAAGGGGGGCATTATGAGGAGTCTGACCAAGCCTTGATGAATGCAAGGGAATTCCCTAATGGTGTAAGACAAAGGGGGCAAGCTTTGGAGCTGGGACTCGCTGTTGAGAAGTGGAGGGAAGTCCTTGGAAAATGGCCACGACTGAATTTCTTGGATTAAGAAGGTGGGATGTGACAGAAACCTCTCCAAAATTTATTAAATTCACAAAGCACATTTATCTCTACTGTTCTTCAGAATACGAATAACGTCGTTTGAAGTGACAAGGAATATATTTTTAAGGGTTATAAAATGTGAAACAAGAAAGCGAAGGACTTGGAAGCCTACATGGTGTTTTCATTATTCCTTCATGTCACTAGCTGGGATTTAAGAGGAGAGAGGGAAGGTGGGGCGGCGAGCAGTTGGCTCTGCAGATAGTATTGTGGGTGGGATCTAGATTGCTGGACCATGGTTTAAGATGCAAAAATGAAGGACTCTTGGCTGAGGATAGAATACATTTCATGAGAACAGGAAAGAAAAAGCTTGCCCAGAGACTCACTGACCCAATCATGAGTGATTTAATAACTCAAGACTGGCAAAGTGTTCATAATCTTTCTAGGGCAGACACAGAAATATGCTGATTACCTCTAAGAAAGGACACTTGGCTCAGCTACAGGAGGGTGGTCAGAGGCAGTCCCCAAATGTTAACTCCTTCAGGTTCACTTCAGTTTTTGAGCCAAGGCCATGCCCTTTCCAGGGTGGCCTCAGCCAATGATTAAGCAAGACTGTGGTCCAAGGGCTCAGCCATTTAAACCCAACGTGGGACTCCTGTAATGGGTAGTCTTTACTCCAGACCTCTCCACTGGGCTGGTAGAGACTCTGTTGGATGCGCGGGGGTCTGACGGCTCCTCTAGCCAATCCTGTTTCTCCTCTTTGCCTTTCACAGGTGTGTTGCATTTCTAACTCCACCTCAGCATCCTCATCCCAGAGGTGGTCCAAGAAAGCAGACAGGAAGATGGGGTTTGACCACATGCCCATCAACAGATGACGGGGTAAATACAATGTGATAGATCCATACACTGGACTATTAGTCAGCCGTAAAAAGGAAGGAAATTCTGACACATGTTACAACATGGATGAACTTTGAGAATATCAGACTAAATCCAGTAAGTCAGTCACAGTAGGACCAATACTGCATGATTTCTTAAATGAGGCACCGAGAGTAGTCAAATTCACCAAGACAGAAAGTAGGATGGTGGTTTCCAGGGACTAGGAGGAATGGGGAACAGACTTTCAGTTTTACAAGGTAAAATGAGTTTTGGAGATGGTTAGTGGTGATGGTTGCAAGACAACGTGAATGTGCTTAGTGCCACCGAACCATTTAAAAATAGTTAAAATGGCAACTTTTGTGTTATGCGTATTTTACTGCAGTTAAAAATAAATACTTTTTTTTTTTTTTTTTTTTTTTGAGAGAGAGTGATTGAGATTGGGGATTGGATACATCCCAACTGACTGGCGGTGAGGACCCACCCCATACAGTTTATGTGTCAGGGATCCTCTTGGACACAAAGAGGTAATGAACCTCCTGGCCAAAGTCCAGCTTACAGAAAGTACCCTGAGCCCAAGGACACCCTAGGAGCCATTTCCCCAATCCCCAAAGGCATCATTGGAATTGACATATTAGGAAGTTGGGATAATCCTCACTTTAGAACTTTGGTCTGGAGTAAGATCTACCATAGTATTAAAAATGTGGAAGGCTCTGTAACTGCCCTCCCTTCTCCCTTCAGCCAAGACAGTGAGATCAAAACCAACCATCAGCATCACTGTGGGGAAGGGACAGATTAGTGCCCTTCTTAAAAATCTAGCCATGCAGGGTGGGTGGTCCCTAACATGGCTCTACTCAATTCACCAATCTGACCCCTACAGAAAGTGTCTGGAATGGGCTGCTGAAGGAGCAGCTGAAGTGCCATCTGCAAAGACCCTCTAGGATGCAGTCTCCGTAGTGAATCTTACAACTTTATATGAAGCTGTGTCCCCAATAGGAAAAATATGTGAACCAAGGGATGCAACCAGGAGTGGCCTACTTGCCATCATTTCCAGTGACCCACTGGGATTCTTCGGGCTTCCTGTCCTTGGAATTCTGGGCTTTTCAGGGTTAAGGTCCCCTTAAACCACAAGTTAGGACTATTGCTCGGGCACTTTGAACTTCCCAGGGACCAGCAGGCAAGCAGAACAGCCACCACCTTGGCATGAGTAGTTGACCTTGGCCAGCAGGAGGAAGTAGAGCTGCCACTGCACAAAGGGGGCAGAAGGGAACTTGCAGACCCAGGAGATCCACCTGGATGCCTCTTGGTCCAGCCTTGCTCAACTGTGATTGTGAAGGGAAGAGCAGCAACTGGGCTTGACAAGGGTGTGTTTGCCCAGTGCGTAAGAATGTGGTCAGCTGACATCTTCTAGCTGTTAATTGGCTCGGTATACCAGATGTCACAGTCTTCTGAGGGCGGTCCCAGCCACTAAGTGAGTGTAAGGGCCCAGCCATTTCTGTCAACATGAGACTCCTCTCAACACAGTCTTGGCCCTGGACCTCCTTGTTAGACCGCAACAAACTTTGTTGGATCTCCAGCACCACACGACATTTCCGTCGGCCCAAACCTGCCTCCTCCCATGTCCTTCCATGGCTGTCACTCCCCAGTAAAGCTTCTTTCTCTCAAGAGCTGCTTTCCAGAGGAATCATCTGACACACTGTGGAAGCCACGTGATGTCCATAAATTTTCATTTATCAGTCTCTCTACTTTGGGGTATTTTTGAGCATTTTCACAATAAAAAAGTTTTTTTTTTTTTAAGGACAAAGAACTGAAAAGGGGAACAAAAACATCTTAAACATTAAGTATAGATGAGGAGAAATTAAAATACCCAGATAAATGCATTAAACTAATTGTTGTGAAAATCATAACATAGCAAAAGCAAAGAAGAACGAGTAGTGTCTGGTTATTTATTTATTAATTTTTTAGCAGAAAGCAATTGAGCAAGGGAGACAGAAAAAAATTGTGATAATCTTAGAAGTCTTATTTTATGCCAGTCAGCAGTGCGTGAGTAACAAAATGGATTGGAGATAATTTGAAAGAAATTCTTACAAGATAGGGCAATAAATCTGACCTTGTTTCACCAAGCTTGGGAACGAGGAGACACCGAATTGAAATATGTTGATGGAAGCATACGCTCTATTCCAGACAAATAGGCCTGCTGGAGGAAGAGATTGGCTAGAATGCTCTGTCAGGAAGACTGACATCTTTGTGGAAGTCCATAGTCTTGTGGATGGATGCATGCCAAGGAGCAAAGAGATAAGGAAACAGAAACACAGAGGATATTGTTACGGTACAGGTCAGTGTTTCTTAAAGCTATCCAACCATCAACATTGTTTAGGGGACCTTTAAAATGCAATTTCTTGAGCACCTCATAAATCATAAATTCTGAGGTGGGACCCTAAAATGTGCTTTCTTACGACTCGCCAAGTCGTCCTGAGGATCGGTTCGGTTTGTGAGTCCCTAGTATACAGACTGGGCCACCGGGCTAGGTGAGTAAAAGGGGAAATAGCTTCCTCACATTTCTTAAAAAGCCAGATAGGCGTGATGTAATAATGGTCGGGGATTTCAACTTCATAAGCAACTTCTAGAAGCCTCATTTGGCCAAAAGCAGAACAGGGTAAACCTTGCTAAATTTATGAAAAAGATCAAGCATGAGAATGGAGAACCCACAGCCCTAGATTGAATTCTGACCTACCAGGATGGAGTGATGTATATCAGGGAGGATGAGAAAGGCGTCTTAGGGAAAAGGTCACTGAGTTCACACAGTGGGGGCCAGCCCATACAAGGATAGCATGATTCAGAGATAAAATTCAGAGGTCAAGAAAAGCCTAATTCCAAGGCCCGAGGCAGGAAGTTTCATTGTACTCAAAATGTTTCGGAAAATTCTCAAACATTCAAATCTCACAATGCAGGTGCAGGTGAAGCCAACGATAAAGAGACAGAAAATCTAAACTAAGTAACAAAACCCAGCAAACAAAAACAGAAACAGACAAAACTAATGTTTCACTCCGTTACAGTTCCAAGTTTGGCGGTCCATTGCGAGGACTTCAAAACAGAATTACAAATACTTCCGTTACTCCCTGAAGTTTTGATTCAATTTGTCTAGGGCGAGAAATCGACATTAAGTCATTTTTTTTTAATCTCCCCACGTGATGCCCAATATTCAGTTATGGTTGCAAACCACTGCTCCGGATGCTCGGGGTTTAAAGGACAGGATGTGAAGCAGCACAGAAACCAAAGGGGTGTGTAAGGAAGAGACAGCAGTGCGTCGAAATGACCTCGGGCTGGCCAAGAAAAGGCTCAAACAAAAGCGAAATGCCTTTCAGCTGTGTTTGGGACTAGTCGGAGATCAGGGACAGGATAGGCATCCTGCTTGGGAAAGAAGTCAAGGGAACTTCGAAGGCTGGAAATGAGTAAATATCCTTCCAATTTTCTAAAATGGGGAGAAAATGGATTCTGTAAACTACGGATGATTGGGCTGGATATGGATCTCCGACGAGATTCCAGAATGTGTTACTAAAGCGATGTTATAATAGGCACCCAAATGACAAAGAAGTGATTATAGGACCCAGCGTGAGCTCGCAAGAACAAGTCCTGTTAGTCCGGCCCATTTCCATTCCTCAGTGGGGGGTTGGCAGATAAAAACAATGTACACCCATTTCCATTCAGGCATCTGGACTCTAGCAAAACAATCGGCGATGTCTCTAATGATATACTTCTGGTTAAGACAGAGAAGAAAGGGTTGGATGCTAGAACATTTTAGTGGGTTATTAACTGTTTAGGAGTCATATTGAAAGAATACTCATTAATGGATTGATGTCAAACCTGGTGAGGGCTTCCTCGTGTCCTGGCGATCTGTCAGGGAAATATTTCACAGCCCCAGGCACGCCTCAATATCTTTATCAGTGAGCTAGATGAACATTCAAAGGGCCTGCTTATCACTTTCTGCGGGAGACAGAGATTGGCCTGACGATGTTTATTTTATAGCAGAATCGGAGTCTGAAAAGATTTGCGAGGGGCTGGAATGAGAGGCCAAATCTAAAAATAATTAGATTTAATAAGGTGAAGAGTCTAGTCCTGAGTCCTAAATTCTTACAGTACGTGCAAAGGGAGAAATTTGACATAAAGGCAGCTGGCGTTTCTTAAGAGCTTTGCGAGTTTTTGTCAACAATGAATTCAATATCAATGAAAAGCAACGTGGCTGAAAAACAAAACCAAACCACCCGAGAATGACCAAGCACCACTCTAATGAAAGTCAGGAATCTATACGGAAGGAGGGCCAGGTTACCCTGCACTCTGCTGCCCAGGTCATAGCTGGATCTTTGCATTCATTCCTGGGTTCCACACTGTAGGAGTGAGGCATGCAATCTGGAATATATTTCAGGGAGACCCACTGGCGAAGCACAGGAACTTAAAACCGAGCTATACAAAGAACAAATGAAGGAACTGTCTTGCAGACATAGAGGGATAAGGTGGCTGTCTCCAAATAATTGAAAGCCTGTCTTCTGGAAAAGGAATTAGACTTACCTTGTGTATTTCAACGTGATTAAACTAGAGCAAGTGCCTGGAAGCTTCGGGAGGGCTGAGAGACTTCCCGTATGTAGAACCAAGTATTAGCAATAAGCTGTCTGGAAACAGAGCCAGCTTCCTCGGGAAGGGGAGTCCATCACTGACACTAGGGCAGAAGCTGGGGGCTCACTGCAAGGGATGCTGCACAAGGAAATCAGGCATCAGATAAAACTGGATGAAGCGGGAGGACATTTACATTCTACCGTGTTAGGACTAAAATGTCACGACTTCTAATTATTCCTTCAGTGTGCCAGGCTCCTGTGCCCCTCAGGGCCTTTGCACTTGTGATTGCTCCCCTACCCCGATCATCACATGACTTGCTTCCAATCTGGCATCAGGTCTCCATGCAGCTTGCAGACCCTCCCCCCCAACACCACCTCATCTACGTAGTATACATTTCCTTCCCTCTCTATCCTTCGGTTGGCTTTCTTTTTCTTCGCTGATCCATGTGAAATCATATCATGTCTTTAAATGTTCCTTGTTTGTGGCCTCCCCCTCTAGAATGTAACCTTGATGAGGGCAGGCATATTGTCTTTTTGTTCTTTATTGTGTCTTCAGTGCCTGAAACTGCCGCTGGCTCAACAAATATGGCGTCGAACAAATAAGCCCAAGTTTAAACCCTTGATTGTAGGGCGTCGGAGGCAGGGCACAGAGGTTACTCTACTACCCACTTCACTGCACACCGTCCCATCCCAGCCAGCTGGCGAAAATTAGCTGTGTCTGGCTCCATCTAATCCAGGAAAATGACACTTGCTTCCTCGGATATCCCCAGGCCCCTGGGTGTCATGGACCGAACACCTTGGCTTAATTTGAACAGGATTCAGCTACATGTTTGATTTAAATGAGACTGTTCTCCTGGTATGTTGGCAATGAAACTGGGTTTTCTTCAGAGGTAAGTTAACCTCTAATTGCCCACCAGCTCTTTGTTCCGGGGCTGGGCAGGGTGATGGGGGGGTTTCCAGGCTGCCTGCTGCTTATCAGAACAGCCCCAGAACACACAGCCGGGATGGACGGGGAGGACCCTCAAAAGTCAGTCATGAAAACATCTGTCCGGAGTTCCAGGTTAGGAAAGAATCACAGAGCCTGACAGGAGAAAGATAGTGACGTGCTAGCCAAATAAGGCCTGGGAATTATTGGTATGTTTAATTTATCCAGATTATCCCCTAGACCCCCACTATCACCAGAAATGGCCACAGCTGCACATTTATTAAATGATGCCGAACTTAATGCTCTGTGCTAAAACATTAATCACTCATTCACCACCCAAATGTGCGGATCGAATGGTTAGGTTATCCAGGCTATGAGGGCCAACTCTGAGCCCCAGGAAGGAGAAGTTACATTTAAGGAATATTCAACTTGAGGGGCGCCTGGGTGCTCAGCCAGTGAAACGCCTGCCTTCCATTCAGATCATGATCTCGGGGTCCTGGGATCGAGTCCCACGTCAGGCTCCCTGCTCCGCGGGGAATCTGCTTGTGCCTCTGCCCCCCCCACTTGTGCTCGCTCTCTCTCTCTCTCAAATAAATAAAATCTTTTAAAAAAAGGAATATTCAACTTGAGAAGTTACTTGAAACCTGGGGCATTTTTTAAAGCATACAAACATGTAACTTGTACATGCTAATTATAGCTTCCATTTACATAGAGAGGACAGATCCAGCAAATGAGAGTAACAAATAGAGGTGATGGCGTTGATGACGGTCACAAGCGTGCATTTGACACTCTGTGCCTGGCATTGTTCTGAGGGCTCTACACTGAACAGCTTAACCCTCACAACAGCCCTGTGAAGTGAGCCCTTCACCCCCATTTTACAGACAAGGAAACTGAGGCAGAAAGTTGTTCTGTCACTGTCTGAGGTCACACAGCTAATAAGTGGTAGACCTGGTCCTTAGACCCAGGGTGTCCCCATCCAGGACTGTGCTCTTGACCACTGTGGCACAAGGCTTCTTCCAAATCCTGGAGGCACATCCATACCCCTCGGATGGAAACACGGGATTTGGCACAAGTAGGCATTGAGGGGGAAGCCCAGCCTCTTGGGGGCAGGTTCATTTATGCATTCTGGCTTTCATTTCATGCCCTGTGTCTTGAAACTGGGAGGCGGGCCTGGGAGATTGGGAGGCGGGCCCAGGAGACTGGGAGGAGAGCCTAAGAGACTAGGAGGTGGGCCTGGAAGACTAGGAGGCGGGCCTGGGAGACTGGGAGGGGCCTGGGAGACTAGGAGGCGGGCCTGGGAGACCGGGAGGCGGGACCAGGAGACTGGGAGGCGGGCCTAGAAAACTAGGAGGCGGGCCTCGCCGTGCCCAGGTGGGGTCTCTTACACCCTTAATTCTCTCTTGCAGCCTCTCGTCTTCAAGGCCTTGCTGTCTTTTCTTCCTTCAGACCCCCGGGCACATGCTCCCAAGAAAGAAAAGAGGCCCAACCTGTCAGATATAGATATAGCAGCGAAGAGCAATGCATTGGACACCCCACCTTCTGGCATCCCGCCCCAGGCTCACACCCCACTGTGGCATATCCCCGGGTGCGGGGTGCGCCTGGACCTGCGTGCCGGAGGCTCTTGTGTGACTGCACGCCTGTCCCCCAACCCCGTGAGCGGTGGCTTCACGTGACATCAGCCATGGGGCGGGGGGAGGAGTATTCACAGCCCGAAGCCGGCAGAGGCTGGGAATTCGGGTGTGTGTGCGGGTTTGGCCTCCCGGAGAGCGGCTGCCCGGCCAGCCCAGCACCGCACACACCAGGCGCTGCCTCCCTGAGACAGAACGAGGAGCCTGGCGCCGTCCCGCTCTCCCCAGTCACTGCATTTAGGATAATGCCGAGTACACACTCCCTCATGATTCCCTCCAGAGCCATTATCATCTGTCAAGCAGAACTTTCATTATGAGCATTTTCACTCCAAAGAGGCACTAAACCACCAAAGTCGGCCGACTCAAGACTTCTCCGGTGCCCGTCGCGCACGGACCAGCATTTCTGCCCATCTGCCGACTCCCTCGTTCCCGCATTCCCAGCTCGCACCTCTGGCTATTTTGCCCCTCCCCCCCTGGGCTCTGCTGGTTTCTCCCCACCTGGTGCCAATTCTAGTTATGCTGGACCTGCCTCCCAGCCCCAGCTTTTATCACTGTGGAGTCCCCCTGAGGTCTCGGTTTCACCATCTGTAAAATGGGGTTCCTGTAGAACCCAACCTCATAGAACTGGTCTGAGGATGAAACTTGTAAAGGAGTGGAAGGCACAGAACAACCCCTGGCAAAAAAGTTAAGGTTGCTGTTATTCTGCACTCTCTCTGCAAGCCACTCTTGACTCCTTAACAGTTAACACCCACCTGCTGCCGGCCCCTGCCTCGGGATAGCGGAAACAGCTCGTATATGCCACCCACTTCCCTACCCCCTTGGTGTTGCTCACAGCACTCCGTTATTCTGGAAAGCCTTTTCCTATCTACAGACTCCTATATGTCCTTCAAACCCCTTCTCAAATGCCACCTTTTCTATGAAACATTGGCTGACCCTTGATTGCAATTAAACTTCAGCTTCTTTGCTCTCTGGGAGGCCACTGGATTCTCAAATGGTAGCATTGCCTTTCCCCTTATCCATGTTCCTCCCTTTGCCTGAAAAGCTGACAGAACTCTATGGGGGGTGGGCTAAGGCATAGAAAAGCATTGCTAATGTGTGAATGCGCACTGGGAGGGATACGCGTGTTTCCCTTATCCCTGCATTTTTAGGTATTTCTTAGCACCAATTAATTTCCTGGTATCCTGGGATCAGAGCTCTGAGAGGACTCCTCATGGTCACTTGCTGACCCGCATATCTCGCAGATGAAGACAATGGTCTGAGCATGGAGGGCTTCCAAAGAAGGCTGGAGGGGCCACCAAGATAGCAGGACCGCCAGGGGCAACATGAGGACATGGGTCTAAAGGTTGGGAGAGAACCAGGCAAAGGGCTCAGAAAGCACTTCTGGAGCCTGAGTCCTGGGGAGCAATCATCCACTGGCCTCATGCAGTGTCCATATTGGCAGCCTCCCTACCCACCTCCCTGGCCCAGCCACAAATGGCCACGTGCAGAAGGCATCCGGCCGGGAGCCCATCATCACTCGATTATTTAGGATGTGGGCTTTTTTCCATTTCCTAACAGCTACATGGGTTCGTGTCCTTGGAAGAAATGCTGAAGTCTGAAATAGCCAGCATCAACTCTCCACCTCTCCTCATCTTCTACTCCTTTACTCTGCTGTATGTTCTTCAGCTTCGATGTGCTTCTCACTACTCGAAAGTGTTATCGTTCATTCATTCATTCATTCATTCATTCATTCATTCATTTTCTTATGTACTGTCTGCTACTCCATTAGAAAAGAAGCTGGAGGATTAGGGACTTTGTCTTCGTAGTATAGTTTAGGTGCTCAGTAAATTTTGGCTGAACGTTTGAATGAATAAGAGTCGTAACTGTACCATGTTATACTGATAAATATCTGTTCTTTCCAGTTTTTGGGGGGTTCCACTCTGCTATTCTTTTCCTTCTCAGATTTAATGTTTCAATAATTTTGATCCTTCCTGCTTTTCTAATGTAAGCATTAACTTCCTAAGTCCTGGCTTAACTGCATTCCCAAGTGTTGATTTCCAGTGTATTAATTCTTCAGTCCCAAGTATTTCTGAGTTCGCATGAGGATTTCCTTTTTGAGCCAGAAGTTATTTGGACGCCTGTGTCCATGTTATGTGTATACATTTAATCTCCAAATGAATGTGGTTTCTCTACACATTAATATATTATTTCTAATTTAATTTATTTGTGGTAGGAGATCACAATATGGGTGAGTACAGTCTTTTGAAATCCACTTTGATGGCCCCAGCTCTTAAACGGCCTGCATTCATATTTCATGTGTTTTGAAAAGAAGGTCTTTTCTCCCGCAGCAGGGTGCTATGCTCTATACAGGTCCATTTGATGAAGGTCGATAATTATGCTTTTCAAAACTTCCATATCCCTCCTTCTGGATAGGTTTTTTTTTTTTTTTTTCTTTTTCTGTTCCACTGTTGGCTGCTAGTTATTTGAAAGTTAAAGGTTTTGGTCTTTCCCCCCAGTATTTGTTCTTTTTAAATAAGACAAAACCTTCATACCTCTTAAACTGTGACCGAGCCTCTCCCATCTTACTTTATATATATATTTTTTTACATCTTACACTTTTGTGGTTTTTCTGTTATATTTCAGCTTCTTTGCTTTAGTTCTCCACACAGACTAGGCATTATGTTTATTATTTTGAAGTCTTTTATTTAGGTTTACTTGTGTCTTTGCTCCTCATTCCTACTTATATCTCAGACCTCTCACCTGGAACCGTTCTCCTTCTATCTAAAACAATCTTCCGGAATTTGCCGTGGTGGCAGTTTTTCTGTCGTAAATTCTGTCAGATATGGTTTGTCTGTAAGTGTCTTTGTTGAACCCTCATTCGTAAAAGCTAGTTTTGCAGGATGAAGTATTATAAACTGACAAGTTTTCTCTGAGAACACTGAAGATATTGTTCCTTTGTCCAGCAATTTCCACCAGTGCTGATGAAAAGCCATCATTGGCCTCATCGCTAACCCTTTGTAAGGCATCTGGCTTTTTTCACTGGCTACTTTGTAAAAATCTCATTTTTCCTCTTCAGTGTTCCACGCTTTGCCTATGGTGGGTGATGGTGTATATTTCTTTTTATCTTGCTTAGATTTGGGGGGTTTCCTAGAATAAATATCAGTGTCTTCCCATAGTTCTGGAAAATTCTCAGCCATGATCCCTCTGGATATTGTTCTCCCCATTCTAACAAGCTCCTTCTAGAATACTGACTCCACAGAAGTTAACCCTGTGATGTCCAATATAGCAGTCACTGACCACACGTGACTGTTTAGAACACTTCCATCACGGGAGAAGATTCTATTGGGCAGCACTGACAGTTTCTCATTCTGTTCCTATTTTCTTTTAACCTTTCTTAAACGTTTTCTAAATCTTTGTCTCACAGGCCCACAGACTGAATGATTTGTTTAGATCCATCTCCTGACTCACGATTTCTCAATTTCTTCAGCCTAAGTTATCATTGATTTTTTATAATTCCAACTATTATATATGTTTTTGTTTCTAACCTGTCTTTCTGTATACTGATATAGTAAAATACAGTCAACATAATACTAAATATACCCAGTGGTGATTCTAACTCAGGATCTTTTTTTTTTTTTTTTAAAGATTTTATTTATTTATTTGACAGAGATAGAGACAGCCAGCGAGAGAGGGAACACAAGCAGGGAGAGTGGGAGAGGAAGAAGCAGGCTCATAGCGGAGGAGCCTGATGTGGGGCTCGATCCCAGAACGCCGGGATCACGCCCTGAGCGTGAAGGCAGACGCTTAACCGCTGTGCCACCCAGGCGCCCCTAACTCAGGATCTTTTTAAACTACATTTTTGCGTGTGCAAAATTTTTCAGCCAACCCATGCAGTGTGAATTCAGACTGGAAACACACATGAGAGTTGGCTTAGGGTTATAGGTTCTCATGGGGAGTTCTTTCTTCCACCCAGTACCTAGGGTGACGATGGGCACGTTTTCTAGAGGTCCCTTTCTGTGTGGTGGAGTTTACTTCTCTTTAATCTAACAAGGACTGTATTTCCTTGGGCTCCCAACTTAACATGGGAGAGGGGGACCTGAGGCATAGACAGTGTTTTTCTATTCTATTCCTCACCTTGAGAAAGCCCTAGATTTTACATACTGCAGCACACATCCTATGAGGTCAGCAAAACTCATGTTCAGCATCTCAAGTCATCAAGGTTTGGCAGAAAGTCCTGGAGGTATTTGGTGCTCACTTATTTTATAGCATCCCTTCTCTTTGTTTAAAACTCCATAACCTGGGGCGCCTGGGTGGCACAGCGGTTAAGCGTCTGCCTTCGGCTCAGGGCGTGATCCCGGCGTTCTGGGATCGAGCCCCACATCAGGCTCTTCCGCTATGAGCCTGCTTCTTCCTCTCCCACTCCCCCTGCTTGTGTTCCCTCTCTCGCTGGCTGTCTCTCTCTGTCGAATAAATTAAAAAATAAATAAAAAATAAAAAATAAAACTCCATAACCTTAGGAAAATCCCCAGACAAATCCAAACTGAAGGACATTCTATAAGATACCTGACCAGTACTCTTCAAAACTGTCAAGGTCGTGTAAATATATAGGAGGACACTCCTGTGACATGACAGCGAAACACACAGTGGTCCCCTGGCCTGGATTCTGGAAGGAGAGAAACTGGTAAACTCTGTATGAATTCTGGAGTCCAGCTAGTAGCAACGTAGTAACAATATTACCTTCGTTTTGGCAAATGCACCACAATGGTGTAAGATGACAGCCTTAGGAGAAACAGAGTGGAACTCTGTACTGTCTTTGCAACTTCTCTGTAAATCTAAAATTATTCCAAAATAAAAAGTTTCTTTACAAAGAAGACACTAATGATTTCTTCTTTAATTCCAGCTGGGTGGTCTATTTAAAAAGATGTTTCTTTCTGTAATCGGTATTTTGGGTTTACATTTGGGAGGATCCTACAGGGTACCTATCACACCCCCAGAAGCAAATCCACTTACCCAGAGAAGAATAGACCAGAATCACGGTAACCACATGTGGCCATTATCAGGCATGAAATGTGGTAGACTTGGAGTAGAATGTGCTTAAAGGACCAGGCCCCAGAGTAGAAGGGACATTTGAAAGAATGCCAACAGTCGCCCTTATGGGAAAGGAAGATCGGTTCCCATGTATCCCTCAACAAAGGGAAGTGAATCAAACCAGTTACATGTACATAAAAATAACTGGAGGCAAAACATATCAATACTTTCTTGAACAGCGTTTGTTATGGGTTGAATTATGTCCCCTCCCCCCAAATTTTTATGTGGAAGCAGTCACCCCCAGTACCACAGAAGATGACTTTATTGGCAAAGAGGACCTTTTCAGAGGTAACAAAGTTAAAATGAGGTCACTGGGGTGGGGTCCTAGGCCAATAGGAACGGTGTCCTTATAAAGAGGAGAAATTTGGGCATGGACACGTACACATGGGGAGAACAGCACGAGAGGATGAAGACAAAAATTAGGATGGTGCATCTATAAGCCAAGAAACACCACCAGACCACCAGAAGCAAGAGGAAGGCATAGAACATTCTCCCTCACCGCCCTTGGAAGGAACCAGCCCTTCCTCTGAACTGTGAGACCATACCTTTCTGTTCTTTAAGTTACCCAGCTTACGGTAACTTTGCGAGGCCAGCCCACACACACTACAACAGCTCTTCTCTAAAACTTGATATAATGTCTTCACAGTAGGAGAGACAGGTCACCTGGGTCTGCCATGTGGAGCTGGTTCAGACCACGTATTTGTTAACTGTCTAGAGTAATCTGGAGAGAGGGGCAGGAGAGATCCTGTGACCTAGGGTTCATTGCCACCCCCTGCAACATTCTCATCTTTGGGTGGCATCCTTTTCTATTAATATTTCAGTTTCACAGAGAGGTCCTGGAGTATAATCAATTGTTCTCTTTCAGAGTGCTCTCTACCTGAAAAAGCACAATGTCCTTATCGACACTGCACTTTAAAGAATGTTCTGAAGTAAATCTACAGGGCATTCTGGCTATTCAGATCCGGAAATGGGTAAACCAATAAGGATATAAAGACACAGAGAGATGTTTTGGCAAGATCGCAGAGCAATCGGTGCCAGAGATTGGAACAGAATCAATGCCCCATTGCAGAGCATGGTCAAGGATCCGAATGACCTCCAACAGTCAATCTAGCCCATCCCTTGAGGTTATGGGCCAATGGGTAGAATCTCCAGGCCTAGGAGAGTGCTAGTGACTCTTTCAGCCCCATAAAGCCCAGTTCCAGTCCAATAAACCCAGTTCCAGTCTCTCACAACTCAAAAAGATAAACATATCTTTGTGGGTTACCCCAAGATTCCTTACCAACGACCCAAAATCATGCAGAGTGATAGAGACACACTAGAATCTCAGACCCCCCAGCAGAGCGAATAGAATACACCCAGAACCAGACTCAACTCCTCTGAAGAAGTAAGGTAGAACTTCTCTCTATTGCCAGGTGTGTATACCCCTCCCCTTTCTCTTAGCACAGTCCCCACCCCCTCCATTCATGCTATAATACTAGAAGCCAAAGTGAAGCAGATGATCCAGAGAATTCTGAACTAAAGGGGTTCAGGTGCGGGGAGTGTATAATGAAAGCACTGTCACACACTAGTCACCAAAAATGCTTGTCAACACCACCAGCTACTTAGGACACACACAACCCTCCCTTGGATTCCAGACCTGGGCACCGCCTCTTCTCCAGCTGAGCTTCCCCAGGTCTCAGACTCAACAGTCTCAGCACAGAGTGAGTGTAGCACAAAGCACACGTCTGTGGGTCCCTCAGCAGCTCTTGACCCCATCCCTTCCTCATCGCCCACAGTGCTGGTGGCAGAGGCTATCTCGCACTATGGCAGAAGCGGCCTCCAATCCAGCCCCATCCAAGAGGGAGGCAATGCAAGCCACAAAGACAGAATTTTAAACTTAGCAGCCCCTTTTAAGAAACTGGAAAAAAACACATGAAATCAATTTTAAGGATGTGTTCCATTTAACCCAATATATGGAAAAAATCATTTTGACATGTAGTCGATGTACAAAGTTATTAATGGGATAGTTTACCTTTTTTGGGTTGGGTCTTCCAATTTGGGTGTGTGCTTTACACTTTCAGCACATTTTATTTGTGCTAACTGCTTTATAAGAATGGCTGCCATATTGAATAACATCAGTCTAAGAGCCTCAAGTGATGTCACGGCTTCAAGTCTTGGGAAGGTGTATGATTTTAGAGGACACATATTTTCTGTCACCCATCTTTTATCTTTTCAGTGGGATCCATGAGAGAAGGTTCCAATAAATTCTTTTTTGTTCCAATAAATGGTAATCAAACCCAATTCCCAGCCTTTACATACCCAGTTGTCTATCTGAAAGGACCTCTTCCCCTTCATTCCCTGTTTGCCTCAAGGGAACCTATTTTTTCCAGTTGTTCTTCTCCAGTTCCAAAGGCAATTCTTTAGTTATCCAAAGCTGAAACAAAGATGGCCTCTACGAGACTCCATGGAATTGTATCTAGTACAGTGCCCTGAACTTGCTTGAAATCATTTCACTTCCCTTACAAGACTAAATTATTTTAAAAAGAGGAGATATGTGTTACCTCTGTGTATTCCAAACCCAGCAAGCACAAGGCCTGGCACAAGGTTGCTTACAACATGGCAGCCTGGTTCCCTTTGAGCGGATGATCCAAGAAACAATGAGGAAAGCGAACAAGACGAAAGCCACCACGTTTTTTAGAACCTGATCTTGAGAGTAACACACCATCACTTTCGCCACATTCTTCTGGTCACACAGATCACCCCTGCCCAGTGTGGAAGGGGACTAAGTGGGTGTAAGTTCCAGAAGGTAGGGGTCCACGGGGGCCATCATGGAGGCTGGCAGAGAATGAAACACCTGCTTCTAGACCATGGAAACTGTGAACCTAGTCCTTGATGGCATGTAAGTCATTGACCTGAAGATACTATGCAGCCAGCAAAGTCAAGCCCTTCCTGTCTCTGCGCACATATCCTCCTGCCACACTGATACCCACGCTCAGTGTTTGTGCTGTTGAATTATTTCTTGTGCACTTCAGCGAGGTCCCACATGAGTCTACCTTGGTAAGGCAGGCCCGATGTCTGGTAAGGCGGCAACCTCCACCAGCCTAAATGGGCCCTGTTAGGGATAAATACAGTTCAGTTTACTGTGATGAATGGATCCGTTTGTCAGGGCTTTCTCAAATTTTTCAAACTCTACTTCAAAGAGGAACCTATAAACGTCTAGGCTTTTTGCAGCTGAAAGCAATTAACCACACAGCAATTGTAAAGAAATGGAAAGGAGACAGTTGTTTCACAAGTGGAAAAAAAATACTGAAAATTGATCTCTGTGTGGGCAACAAAGTTTAGGTAGTAACAATATTAATAACATGAGTTCAAATGTGATAGGTTTTAAAGCTCAATGCTGTTACATGGGGTTAAAAGTCTTGGTAAGCAAATACCGTGGGGATTTCCTGCAAGCTGAAACCAAAAGAGTTTTGCCACCCTATTGCTAAATTAAAAGGGGTAAATAGGCATAATATCCACAGGGGATAGCTGGGTCCCACAGGTCCCTATTGTGGACACTACTGGTTTGCCTATTTTAATAAGACCGTATCGCACTAGGAAAAAATGTTTGACTATGACTGTAACATTTATATATGAATGTAAAACATACATGCAAAAAAGTTTCAAAGTATGAGATTAAAAAATAGCAATGTACAGCATAAGTGACTACAGTTAATAGTCATATTGTGTTGCATATTTGAAAGTTGCTAAGAGAATAAATCTTAAAAGCTCTCATTATAAGAAAAAAGAGTCTGATGGATGTTAACTAGACTTATCGTTGTAATCAATTTACATTATACACAAATAGCAAATCGTTATGTTGTGTACCAGACACTAATATAATGTGATATATCGATTACACCTCAATAAAATAAACTAAAATAAAATAGAAATTCTATTTTTTTTTTCCCATACCATCCTGTGAAGCTCATTTTGGAGATCACAGCCTTAGACAAAATTATCCTTTACTCGTTCAGTTGGACTTGTGCGTGGGCCAGACGTGGCCAGCTAATGGAATTGGGACAGAGTGGATGGGGGAGCATGATTTTCCCCTGTATCTATTCACACTTAGACATCCACACTGAAACTACTAAGGAGATTCATGGAAGAAAAAAAATGGATTGAATTATAAGATCATAAGATCCCTGGGGTTTCTGGAATATAGATGTATGTGTAATGAACAGTAGTCATTCCAGATGGAGGCTGGGTAGAGAGAGCACTGGGTCCCTGAGAGGGAACGTGAAGCAGAGAGTCAGAGAGTCAGAGAATGGGGTGGATTGCTGGGATAGAGGCAGGAGAATGAGCTGTTCCAGCCAGACTACCTTGGGTCCAGGCAGTTTTACCATGAAATTCCTGC
>NW_024425564.1:25358925-25439588 GCF_017311325.1 Ursus maritimus
TATAGAACTGGGAGAGGGAGTATTCTCTCTCTCACTATGGAAATGTCATCTGGATGGATTAACAGAGATCTATCTACTGATTGCTGCTGGGGGTCACTGCATGATGGGAGTCCCTGCAGGTCTGTTAGGGCTTGAGTTGGAATCAAAACTCAACCACACCAGAGTCAGAGGTAATTTATAACACAGGAAGGTCTGAGAACCTCTGGCCCCAAGCACTCCAGCACTGGACCTTGTCTCTCACGTCCCAATTGTGGCTGATACTGGGCTGAGGGAGCTGCCCCCATTCCTCTGCCTTTCAGAGGGTCACAGCCTATTTTCACCAACAAGGCTACCTCCAGCTGCACCAGCAGTGGGAGAAAGTTTCTAAATGCAGAGTGACACTCTAGTGGAAATTTCCAGCTCCGGACTATTGTGTGGTCCTGTCTTGGCCCGCAATGGATTCATAAATGATCAGAGCTGAGTTCTGGACACACGTGAACACCCTTAGGGATTCTAAGAAAAAAATTTTTTTTCGAGAAAAGCATCCTGGAAACAATTGAGTTTTCTGCAGCCAGGAAGGGTATTTTTATAACCCTGGTCTCACTTGTGTGAGCAGGCGAGTGAGACTAAGATGTTCCTGTGAAACACCCGAGACTGTCCCGGCTAGTGCCACAAGATGAGGTCTGAGGAGAGTGCCATAAAAATAGAACAAATTCTGGCCACTGCTTTTAGCAAGAGATCCTGCTACTTGCTAAAATAAATAATGTAATGGCAACCAGTACAATAGCTTCCATTTTAGAACATCACAAAAACATCTGTAGGGAAAATAAACAATCCCATGCCTTTGGCAGAAGAGCTTGACCAAGGAAGTGTGGAAACCAAGTAATCAGCTGCCGGAACGGAGACACTGACACACCCATTCTTCTCCCCTTCCTGCAGAAACCTCAGTGAAATACACACAAGAAAAAAGAAGTGGCTCAAATCCACATGACCGAAGCGACCTGGAGAGGAGATGACAGCAAAAACTGAGAGCTGGAAGGTGGACAACGGCTGACTCAGCAGACCAGAGAAAGCTGAACCAGACCTGCAGCCGAGAAAGCCACAGAAAAGAGCCGTTTTCCCTAAGGAAGCCTGGAAACCCAGATGTTCAAGTTACAGGACCCTCAGAAGGCAAGGAAAACAGGAGAACTGGTTGGAAGACCTTATGTAGCATCTGGATCCCCAAAGCCTGTCTTCTACTTCACGCAGTCAGATGATTGTCCCCCCTCCCCCAGCCGCCCCCCTTGCCTCAGAAGACCGGACGTTTAGAGAGATTCAACAAGATAGACTTTGGACTCCAAACAGCTGAGGGCAGAGTGAGAGCCTTACTGTAAAGAGGAAATTTAGGTGAAAGTCTGCACCTTGAACAATGGGATCCCCAACTTTCCCTCCACCTTAGCTGGTAGAAGGTTGGCAGCCCATGAAGCAAATCAGAGTTGAGTTGTCCAATATGGTGGCCACTAGTCACAAGTAACTGAGTTTAAATTAAGCAAAATTAAATAAAGTTAAAAATTAAATATTTTCGGGCACCTGGGTGGCTCAGTCGGTTAGGCGTCTGACTCTTGGTTTTGGATCAGGTCATGATCTCAGGATTGTGAGATCAAGCCTGCATTGGGCTCCATGCTCAGCAGGGAGTCTGCTTGAGATTCTCCCTCTCCCTCTGCCCCTCTCCTTGCTTGAGCTCTCTCTAAAATAAATAAATAAATCTTTTTAAAAAATAACATTTTCAAATGTACTAGCCACATTGCTAGTACTGAATAGCCATATGTGACTAGTGGCTACCATGTTGGACAGCACTGAATGTTTTCATCACCACGTGAGGTTCTGTGGAACAGCACTGGCTCAGAGTCCCTCTCTTGAGGAAACCAACCAGCCTGAGAGAGAAACCTACAGAGAGTGACATTCATTGATCTCCCAGAGTGAAACCCAATAGCTAACAAGCCCCACTCATGTCAACAGAGCTTCTATCAGAAATGTGGCCTCTCACTCTTAAACATAAGATGGCAAATCTGAATGACCAAGTATCTGAGGAAAGTCTCAATTATCAGAGACAAGAGGAAATAATACAAAGTGCATTGCACCCATGAAAGCAAAATAGGAAAGAATAAAAATATGAGAGGGAAATTAGAAACTAAATAGATTAGGTGGTAAAGTCTCTTGGAATGCCAAAAAAAAAAAAAAGTTGAAAACAGGAGAGAAAACCTAAGATAACGTATCTGTCCATGAAATTCATCTTTCAACTCAAAGGAGTTCCAAAAAAAAGAAGAAGAAAGAAAAAAGAACTGAATAAAAGGGGAGGGAGAAAGTTATCAAAGTCATAGAATGAGATTTCCCAGAACTTTCCAGATTGAAAAGAGCCACTGAGTGTACAGCACTGTGAATGAAATAAAACATATATCAAGGCACATCATCATGAAATTTTTTGAACACTGGAGATAAAGAGGAGACTCCCAAGTGCTCCTGAGAGCAAACACAAGTCACACACAAAAGATCAGGTATCAGGATCACACTGGTGTCATCAACAGTGATACTGAAAGCTGAAAGGCAGCACATCTCTAAAAGTACTAAGGAAAAATGATTTTCAACCTGAAATTCTATACCCAAGGGTGAAGGTTGAATAAAAACGACGTTTTCAGCTATACAGTGGATCAAAAATTTGCTTCTGTGTCAGTCAGCGTGAATAGGAAACAGAAGGCTCACTGAAACTGAGGAGAGTAACTATTTACAAAAGTATGGCCAGGGTGAAGGGAACGGAACCAGAAATGTTGAGGTATCCCGAAGCTGGCAGGAGCAGGGAGCTGTTACAACGCTAAGTGCTAAAAGCACATAGGGAGGGCATGCTTCCTGAACCTGGAGGGACAGCTGTGGCTCGAGGAGGCAGCCACCTACTGGAAGCTATGGCCACCAGACAATCACAGCTCCACAAGGAATGAGATAGGCTACAAACAGCCCCTGTTGGGTCATGAGGACACCCAAGCAACCTGTGGAAAGGCCCAAATAGGGAAGAACTGAGACCTCTGGCCAGCAACCAACACCATCCATGTGAATGACCTTGAAATCAGATCCTTCAACTCCAGAACCCCCAAACTCCTGACTCACAAAAACTGTAAGATAATGAATGTTTGTTACTTTGTGGCACTAACTTCTATAGTAATTTGTTATGCAATAATAGATATCTGGTAGATAATAAAGAGGATGAGAATGAGGAGAGAGAGAGAGAGTGTGTGTGTGTGTGTGTGCAGTGAGTGGAAAGCAAGAAGCTAAATAATTATTTTTTGTAGAAGAGAGTCAACAGACATATTGAAAACTGAAAATCATAAAATAGAGAAGTAAATATATTACTTGAAATAAGAAGAAACATCTGAAAAAGCAGAGAGTGTTTGCCTTGAGGTATCCAGAATTGAGACTGGAGGGAGAGGGTTGGGTCTTATTAACAGCAGTATTAAGCCCCCAGCTCTCTGATTCAGCAAGAAGAGTAGTAAGAGGGAATATTTGAGATGAAGTTGCAGAGATCCTAGGTGGAAATACTCAGGGAGGAGAGTCTGAGAACCAGTCAGAGCTGGACAGCACATCCAAACCAGGTAATGAGACCCAAGAGACCCATCGCAACATGGAGACTAATCTGGAGCTTGAAATAAGACATGAGCTCTCCAGGGGTACCTGGGTGGCTCAGCCAGTTAAGCGTTCAACTCTTGGTTTCAGCTCAGGTCATGATCTTAGGGTCTTGAGATCAAGCCCTGCATGGGGTTCTGCGCTCAGGGAAGAGTCTGCTTTCCCCTCTCCCTCTGCCCTTCCTCCCTCTTTCTCTCTCTTTCAAATAAATAGACAAATCTTTAAAATAAAAATTTAAAAAAAGAGAGAGATGAGGCCTCCAGGTTGACATGAAGAGGGGACCAGAAGATGTTAAACCAAGGATCAGACTCCCTCTGGGACCCTGGGGAAGATGGTGATCCCAATGAGGCAGAAGTGAATGACCTAAACTGTGGGCTATTTTAAGGAGAAGGGCACTGGAAAAATACTTAGCGACTTCACAGACACTTAGTGGACATCCAGCGTGACTAATGACAAACCTCTAGAGTGGCTCTTATACCTCCCGCCTCACTGCATGACCAGCCATACAATAGAGGGTGTAAACGCCCTTCCTTGACTGAAGGCCCTGCGCTGAACACATTCCTCTCAGAAATTCACATTCAAATGAAAATCATCAACATCATTATGATTAGAATAACTTTCATTATTCCATTTACTTTGGTCTTGACATATCATTTTGTAGTGGGCATGTATTTTTTTTTTTTTTTTTTAGTGGGCATATATTTTAAATTGTTGACATTACATTGCTGGGATTGACCGCTAAATGCCTAGAAGCACTGTCTTCTGAATCCATGCCAAATTCCCATTAAATGAATCACCAGCACCATAAGATTTTTAGTGTCTTACATGTGCAATCTTCCATGATTGCCAGAACGCTGACGATTATTATCATCTGCTCTAAATCGTGTGTCTTTTCAGAGCAGCCTCTCCCATGAGAAGCTCGTGTTGGTCGGCTGGCAACAATTCCTACAGCTCTCTGCCCCATACCATGAAGGAATTCCTTAGCTGGAAAAAGAGGATAACGCTACTGAGGTTTGGGGGACTTCCGGCTCCTGTCGGGTGGCCTCATCATTTCCAGCTGCCTGAGGAAGTGCAGACAGGAGAACAGGAAAAGGCCACCCATACTGAAGAGAGAGCAAATCTTAGGGCTGATATTCCTCATTAGAGGCTCCCAAAGCTCTTGGCTTTCACTTGACATGTTTTCAGTCTCTGATCATACTCGAATCATTTCCCCTCTCACTTGACATGTTTTCAGTCTCTGGTCATACTCGAGTCATTTTCCCCTCTCACTTGACATGTTTCAGTCTCTGGTCATACTCGAGTCATTTTCCCCTCTCACTTGACATGTTTCAGTCTCTGGTCATACTCGAGTCATTTTCCCCTCTCACTTGACATGTTTCAGTCTCTGGTCATACTCGAATCATTTCCCCTCTCTCTTGCCCCATTTAAATCCTGTCTTTCCCAACCCAAGGTCCCTGACCTTGCCTCTCAGACCTGGCTGCCCCTCCCCTCCCCACCCCACCCTCCAGCCCTACTTTCTTCTTTTTTGTCTCTTCCCAGCTGTGTCTTTCTGCTTGTCTGGCACCAGATCATCAAAGTGCATCGAACTATATAAATATGAGGAGAACATTCGGATGCCTTCTTCCTGTACTGCCACACCCCTCCCTAGGCAGGTCTCCTTTGACTTCAGGAATTCCTTAATTTCATTACTCAAGACAGCATATCCTAGTAGGCTACTTCCAAGCCTAGTTGCCCCAGCAAGGCTAGCTCAACCCACTCCCCTCTTTCTGTCCTGGCAAGCATCAGCTAGATGGTTTTTAAATATAAAAATACCAAAAAAATCTCCCTAAATGTCCTTGGTTCATGATAAGAATACAGGGTAAATGTATCACTAGAGAATTAAGTGCCTTTAGATAGTAAAGCCCCAAGTCAAGCTATAAACTATTTCTGCATTGCTAGTGTAGACAGCAAGCTAGGCTCTGGGCAATAACCCATCAACAAGTGAGGGGACAGAAGAGCAGGATGGTCCCTGCCTGTGGGGCCTTATGCAAATCCAAGAAAAGACCCAGAGAGGCAATAGTCAATTAAATCAGTCATCACAACTCACTCTAAAGGTCTTGAGAAAAGTCAGATATCTACTGGCAACCAAGCACAGACCGCCATGTTTAGGTTGGAAATGAATCACATGGGGGAAAGGATCCCTGTAACGTGGCTAAAGAACAATCAGAAGACAGTGGGAAGATTCAGTGAGCCTCATCTTCAGAAAAAGACAAAATACATTTGAGCCTCCCTTTCCTGATCCCTGAGAGAACTTAAAACTATATACACAAGGGATCAAGACCACACGGACTTTGTAAGGGGCAGAGCCATTTACGGCTTCTTCATCTTTGCTCTGTTTCTCGAGTTCTGTTTTCCCTTTGTGGTCAGCGCTGGATGCCTTAAAACAGAAAGGTCTTCTGTGTTTGTCTTTGGAGAGTATGAAGGGTACAAACAACGGGGGACGGTGACAGCTTCCGAAGGAAAGGAAGGTGGATTGATTTCCCGGAGGCTGCCGCAGAAGGGGGAGAAACTGAGTAGGATTTCAGGAGAAACCCCGGAGCTGCCCCAGAAAATACATCGTGAAGTCCCACCAACACTGGCCACGGAGCACATGCTGCTACATCTCTTACACCACAATGCGAATAGTGTAACCTTCCCCTTCAGTCTTGCCGCTCCGCTGACGAGAACTGCCTTTGGCTGGTAGATGGTCTGAAGCCAGCTCTCTTACGGGGCAGCTTTCCAGGAAGAGGTGCACCTTGTTCTGAGCTTGAAGAAAGCATAGAACACATATAAAGCAAGAGTAGGGCAGGAGCGCTCCAGCCAAAGACACAGTCACGTCTGGGGTAGGAGAGTGACAGACGCCACCTGGCCTCTCGTGGTTCTTGTGATCCTCAACACTGACCACAGAGAGCGCTAGCGATGGAAGTGGTACCCATGCCTCTTACATGCGCTTGGAGGTTTCTTCTCCCCAGGACCCAGGGGGGGCTCACAAACAAAAGAGGGAAATGCTTAGGAGGAAGAACGATGAACAGATGAACATCTTTGTCCTTTGTCCTTTGAGTCCCACTTTCTTTCTCCCTTGGGAGATGGCAGAGCCCAGGACGATCAAAAAGACAGTCCTGGTTCGAATCCTGCTCTGCCCCAGATCTAACTTCATTCCCCTAAGTGTCAGTTTCCCCAGAGACCCACCGATGCTCTGACAATACCATGCAGCCCAATTGCCCAAGCATCTACAGTTACTTGCGGCTCCTCAGACAAACTCCTCTCTCCCACCGCCTTGCCCTGCTGAATGCTGTAGAGTGGAGCCGGAATTTGAATCCAGGTCCTTTTGACGGCATAGCCTGAGCCCTGACTCACTCCGTTACAGTGCCGGGCGCAGCACGGACGGCCAACACACACAGAACAAGGCCCCTGAGTGACTTCTCTGAACCCTGGACACGTGTCTCAGGCATACACAGAACTCAGATCGGCACCAGCAAATTGCAGGCCCGTTTTCCGAAGGACCAGAAACCGCTCCCAGCATCTTGAGGAGAGGCTAATTGCGCCCAGAAGCTCCTGCTCACACGCAATTACCCGGTTTTCACATGCAAATATCCATCTGCACACGGTTTCTTTGGTAAATGCCAACTTCATAGGTGCCATCCAGGTGCCCAAATTTGAGAACTTGGCATAAAGAGGTGCGCTCAAGCTCTGAGTCAGTTATGGACTGGGATCATTATTCTAATTAGTCCCAATGGATACGTCTGTCACTCGATAACAATGGTAGATGATTCGGTCTCACTCCCTCATCTCTTTCCCCCCCTCCCCCCACTCACCCCTCCTATAAGAAAGCCAGCCACGTCTTGCTGAACTGTCCTCCCCACCCCCACTGCCTTTTCAAATGAAAAGCCCAGATGTGGGTGACCCATCTGTAGTGTGTGTCACGTTTTTAGCATCTCCCTTATTTAGAGCAGGGGAGAAAGGGACTCATTAGACAGGAAGTCCACAATGAAATTAGGAAACATTTGATCAGACCATTGTCCCAGCACAATATGGGCAATGAGGGAAATGCTGGAGTTGGCTGCAAACCCCAAATGTGTTGCAGCCTCAGTGGCTTGCTCATCACTCACTTCTCCGTGCTGACCACAAAAGGGAGCCCATCGGCTCTCTAGGTCGGGTCCCAGCTTCTAAAAGTACGGCTGCCATTAGGGCGGGCAAATGCTCTTCCTTTTTGGAAGACTTTATATTTTTAGAGCAATTTTACGTTCACAGAAGAATCGAGAGGAAGGTACAGACGGCTCCCACCTACCCTCTGCCCCCACACGTGCACAACCTCCCCCATGACCACCCTCCCCCACCTCCCAGAGTGGCGCATTTGTTCCGACCCAGGAGCCTACATTGGCATGACATCATCGCATCCGTCTGGATGACCATGCTTACGTTACAGGTCGCTCTTGGGGTTCATCGTAGGGTTTAGGCAAAGTGTGATGATATGTACCCATCATCATAGCATCGTCACCGCCCGAAACATCCTCTGTGCTCCACCTACTCGTCCCTTCCTCCCCGACCCCCCGGCAACCCCGGATATTTTTACTTTCTCTATATTTTTACCTTTTTCATGATATCATAGAGTTGGAATTCTACAGTATGTGGCCTTCCCGGATCGGCTTCTCGCACGTAGTCACATGCAATTAAGTTTCCTCCATGTCTTTTCATGGCTCGATAGCTCATTTCTTTTTAGCGCTGAATAATGTTCCATCGTCTGGAGGGACCACAGTTTATTTGGCAAAATTTCTTTTCCCTTGTGGCTTCACTCTGCCACGGCAGCTGGGGCATCCGAAGTCCCTGGGAGTTAGGACACCCTGGGCCTTCACCAGCCTCAGTCCTTCGCTGCCGTTCAGGAGCCAGTGGGGGGAAGAAATAGATCATCCCGAACCATCTAGCTTGGCAACAGACTTTTACTCCAGCCTCCTGGCCTATGAAGGGCAGGGATTTGCTGCCAGGGACCTATGCCAAGGGCTTGATGCATGAAAGCCATTCTTAAGTCTCAGTTCCATTCCTGGTGTCTCAACTCTTTTATTAAGCAGAGCAGAAGGTCAAGAACATACAGGCTGCAAAACAGAGACACTCACGATACATCCAAGCTCTGGGGAAGCCATCCGGCTATGAGAATGTCCAGTCACATCTCCAAATACTTAATCCACATTGCATCCAAATCAGCCCAATACTACAGGTAAGTAGAAAAGAAGGCACAAAGAGGTGATGTCTACAGCCCCGATTTAAGAGAGAAAAGACTGGGTTTCATAGACTGAAGACGGGCTCTCGCATTAACTTGGTCACTAGCTTTGGGTTTTAAGAACTCTTAACCTCACCCGTAACAGAGTCGAGAGAGGTTGTCTTACTTCCCCGAGGGTTATTGTGAAACTACAGCATGGAGGTAGTTATAAAAGCCATCGGGAAAACGAAAACATCGTATCAAAGCGAAGTATTTAGTTTTATTACCAACACGCCACATAGCCAATTCTCTGCCATTTGCGATATTAGAATTCATTCCTCATCTGGTACTAAATCCATTGCTTCTTCATCTGTTTAAGTGGCATACGAAATTTGCCATTCTCAAAAGGCATGGAAAATTCATTTCTTGGTCTAAGTTACAGAGCGCAGCATTGAGGATCGAGCGCAACTTGAATAAAAGCAGTTGACAAAGGAACTCAATCCATGCCAGGGTTAACTGATCCAAGCTCGGCATCTGGCACATAGTAGGCGCTCAACATACACTTGCTGAATCAACCAATGAATGAAAACTATGTATGGAGAGAAAAGTCTCCTTACTCAGCAAACACTCAGTGACCACCTCGCGTGTACATACCTCTCCTGTTGACCCGACGCACAAGTTTAAGCAGAACTCCGCTGCCCTGAGTCAGTTCTCCATCAACTTTCCCTGGAGAACTTTGGTGAGCAACTAAAGGAAAAAAAAATCATAGTCTTACTTAAGCTCCTTTAATTCTCAATCCCAGAAAGTTTGTCTCCCCAACCACTATCAATTAAAGAAGCATACAGAAAACAGTGAGAAGTGACCATTGACAACAGAGCAACCAAAGGAGATGACAGGAAAATTAGAAACAACTTTATAAGAATCATGAGTTTGAGGTAAAGACCCCCATACATCACAAACCTTGGGGACATTGATATATTTTGTTTTTTTGAAAACGTTGCAGTATACAAGACCAAGTTTCTTACATTATTGCCTTAATAATTAATTCAGTTATTGCATTAATGAATGATAATGCTGAAATGAACTTAACCCTTTCTTAATAACTCACCCTGCATTGTTTAAAAGGCAGGAAATGTCTGTGATAAATTTCAGCAAAGCCTTGTGTTAAACCCAGAGCATGCATAGAGGGTAGTTCATCATAAAAGCTTCTTTCTTTTCATTTTCCACTATCCCTCTAAACCTATTCTGTGGGGTAATGGTCTCACTGTTCCTGGATGAAACTTCAGGAAATCTCCATGGCTTTTCTGGTTCTCCTAAGGAAAATCTTACAGTCCAGGGCCACGGACCAGTTCCTTGTGCTTTCTGCCGGCAGATGACACTTACCAACCCTGAGTCGTCCCGCTGATGTTCTTCCTTGCTTTGGGAACATTCGTTGCCTTACTCTGCGATCCTCCTTCTAAGAATCCCCCTTGACTCAGCCACAGCCTGGGTGAAGGACCCAGGATGAGGGGCACAGAACTTGTGCAATAATTTTACAGAGACTTTCTCTCAACACTTGCATCTCAGGTCCTGTCTCACACTTCACTTTGCTGTCTTATATCTGTGCTATCTTGTTGCCTTGATCCAAATTTCCAGTTTAACACCGATTACATTGGAAACGTTCCATATAGAATAATAATGCACTGGGGAAGGCAATGAAGTCTTTACCAGGATCGTCATTCGGCAGGCAGAATTACTCGTGGACCAAAGGGTTTGGATAGCTCTTTTATTTTTCCTGTAATTGGAAACATCCAAATTTTTCATGAAATGTTTCCAATTTAAATCCAGCTGTTTGAGAGCATGTAAGTAGCCAAAAGATGGAAAAGTAAAGTTCAGAATAGCAAAAGAGCCCTGTTTTTGCTATCATTATTTAGATGCAGCGTGACCACACACAGAATTGTACATTGGAAAATCAGATCCAAGTCCAGATTTGGATGCTGAATTTTTCTATACCTGGAAGAAGCTACTTATGACTCTGAACTCCATTTCTCCATAACCAATAAAGAAATTGATGTCCTGTATCCTGAGAATCTAATAATGTAAGTAGCTACCCCTCTTGTGAAAAACTTATATTTTATTTGGAATATAAACAATTTAAAAATGCAACTTATGCCAAAGAACTTGTGCTGGTTTTACAATATGTCCACAAAATTTCTTTGATACTCCTTCCTTCAGAAAGTGGATTCTAGGGGCGCCTGGGTGGCTCAGTCATTAAGCGTCTGCCTTTGGCTCAGGGCGTGATCCTGGAGTTCTGGGATCGAGCCCCACATTGGGCTCTTCTGCTAGGAGCCTGCTTCTTCCTCTCCCACTCCCCCTGCTTGTGTTCCCTCTCTCACTGGCTATCTCTCTGTCTCTGTCAAATGAATAAATAAAGTGTTTTAAAAAAAGAAAGAAAGAAAGAAAGAAAGAAAGTGGATTCTAATTCTCTTTCCCTTAAGAGTGAGCTGTATTTAGTAACTTACTTCTAGCAAGCAGAATGTGGACAAAGTGATGGTGTATGACCTCCAAGATTAGTATATAAATGGCACTGTGGCTTCTTCTTTACTCTCTCTTAGATCACTCTTTCTGGGAGAAGCCAGCCACCATGTCATGAAGACACTCGGGCAGTCCTATGGAAAGGTCCACATTGTGGAAACCTGAGGCTTCCTCCTAACAGCACATGAGGGCGCCGTCTTGGAAACAGACCCTCCAGCCCCAGTCAAGCCTTCACATGTAGACACCCCAGTTGACAGCACAACTTCAATCTCATAAGAGACTCCAAGCCAGAACAACCTAGCTTAGCCAACCCCATACACCTGACCCACAAGGACCGCGAGTTAACAAATGCCCACTGTTTTAATCCAGTAAATTTTAGCGTAATTTGTTGCACAACAATAGGGAACTAACAGAATTGACCAGATTTTCTATTTTGTCTGTTCTGAGAATCAACAATATTCATGAGATCAGTGATTTCAGAAAAATAAAAACAAAAACAGAAAACAGAAAACCCACAAATCTCACTTTTTGAATCGAAAGAATAGCATTTCCAGATTTATTTATTTTGGAACCTTTTTTTTTTTTTTTTTTTTAAAGTAGGCTCCACACCCAGCTTGGAGCCCAATGCCAGGCTTGAACTCTAAACCCTGAGATCAAGACCTGAGCGGAGATCAAGATGTTTAACCGACTGAGCCACCCAGGTGCCCCTGGAACTTGTTTTTTAAAAAGGAAAGCAGATAGAGGCTTATTACGAAGATAAAGCTTACCTTTTGTGAGAATGAGATCGCAATTGCACTACAATGCTAATGGATGTTTACAGAGCACACAGAACAGTGACGTCATGCATCTGTGGGGAGTTTATGATTACATGGCCATATCTCATTTCATCATGCCAACAATCCGGGGAGCAGGAATTATTTTTCTCCTTTTGTATATGTGATGTGGCAAACCCTGCTCATGTGAGAATCGTCTACAACTTTCCTCCTCTTCCAGACCTTCAAAGAAAGCCCTCTATGTGTGAGGCCAGTTTCTTCTTTGCTTTCACCTCCTCAAAATGAAGAATCCTTTCTGGAAGGAGGCACACACAGAAGGGCTGAGGATGGGCAAGTTGGGGTGAATGAAAATTTCACCAGCTTCCATTACGAGAGTGTGAGACAAGTCCTCGGGAGACAGGATGTTGAAGAGGGAGAGACATTGGAGCAACTGTGGGGTGTGAAGGAAGAAAGGGTTGTTTTTTTAATTTATTTAAATCAATTTAATTAACATATAGTGTATTGTTATTTCCAGAGGTAGAATTTAATGGTTCATCAGTTGCATATAACACCCAGTGCTCATTCCATCACGCACCCTCTTTAATGCCCATCCCCCAGTGACCCCATTCCGCCCCCCACCTCTCCTCCAGCAACCCTCGGTTTCTTCCCTAGATCTAAGAGTCTCTTATGGTTTGCCTCCCTCTCTGATTTCATCTTATTTTACTTTTCCTTCCAAAGGGAAAAGAGATTTTAATGATTTTATGGACACCGTATTTGCATCTCCTTTAACTTCATTTGAAATATGTGAGAAAGTGAGAGAATTTGTTTTCATTATTTTTGCCTGTTGAACTGCTTCTTCAACACATCATTTTAAAAACGCCTGGGCTTTGAGATGGCACGTTTGAGAACGCTCAGGTGCAGAGAGTATATAAATGACCTTCCCAAGAATCCAGATCTTCTAATTAAATCAAGTGTGTTTTCCACTTTGTCACTTGGCCTTCTCGTTCATTCACTCATGCAACAAATGGTAACTGATCACATAATAGGCCAGGCACTCTCTTAGGCCTTGAGGAAATAACTTCATTCGAAGCTGCAAAATTGTCATTGTGAAACTCCCCAGAAGAGGGGGAGACCTAAACCCAGTTACCCTTGGGTCTGATTGTTCCTGTGTTTGGCATAAACCACCTGGGTGGACCCTTTAATTAACCCAAATGCGAAGCACACACCCACCTGTTACTCAGAGCTAAAGCCGGGAAATGACAGTAATACTATGTTTTAGAATGAGAACAAAAGCCTTGTCTAATTGTAAATTTTTACCTATGGTTGAGCCAAAGCTTTTGTTGATTTGTTTCTTTTGTTGCTGTTCTTTTTATTTTTTGAGAGATTGAGTGGCAGGAATATGCCTTTTCTCTACATGGATCTGGTGTATCTTGTGCCAGGACACCTTTGTTTCTCTTGAGGAGAGGAGGACAATCAGGCGTGATCCTCACGTTAGGATAAGAGAAGGTGCACTGGTGAAAAAAAAGGCTCTTTGGGGTTCAGGCTATACTAGGATGTGAGTGTCCTGCACACTGAGTGACTTAAGACCAAATAAAACACACCTTGGGAAATTCATCGGTGTTAGAATACCGTGTTCTACTGGGCTAGCCCTGTTGGGACTATTCCCACAGCCTTAGAATAAAAAATGAGAGCCTGGGAATAGCCCCAGGCCTGGTTGAAGAAGAAGAAAACAGTGAACATTTCCCTGTCTTCTTGGGCAAGCGTCCCCCATTGCACCTGACCACTTCCTCGATCTTGACATTTTCTTCTCTTTTGGATTCTAACAGTGCACTCTTCTTTGGTTCTCCTCCCAGGTCACTGGATGCTCTTGTTCAAACTTCCATTCTGGCCCTCTTCCTCCACCCAAGTTCAATGACCGCAGGCCTTGGTTACAGATCTTTCTCTCTGTAACTACACTCTGACCCCCTAACAACCTCATCCAATACTGGGGCTTTAACTACCATCTCTATTTTGATGACTCTTACATTTGTATCTCTAGTCTTTAACTTTTCCTTGAACTTGAAACTTGCATATCTAACCGCTTTCACAACAAGGCCACCTGGTTACCCAATAGCCATCACACTGGAACTTTTAAAAAAAAACCCTTGATTTGGGCCCCAAACCTTTCCTCCACAAATATTCCCTTTCTAATGAAACAGTGCCCACTCATTTGCTCAATGAAAACTGGGAGTAGGGTTGAATTCTTCCCTTTTCTCCCTCATCCATAACTGGTCAGAAACTTGCTTTCACTCCGTGTCTGATGCACACCAACAACTTCCCATACCCACTTCCACTGCCATCACACAAGGCTATTCCCGTAGCCTCCTGCTGGTGTCTCTGCTTGACCCGTCTGCTAGTTTTCCGCAGCCGTGACCCTCTTTGAGTGATATCCCCTGCTACACGTGGAATCAAAGTCAAACTCCTTATCATGTCTACAAGCACCTGACTCTCCAAATTCATTTCCATTTTATATCATTCTCCCCCTCACTTTGGCCATGATGGCCTCCTTTAGCGGAAGGAAAAAGCTCCCACAGCACCCCGGACGCCAGACTACCAGGAACAGCACTGTCCCAAGGGGGAACAGGTGCTCCTGGACCTGCTGGGAGACAACAGTGGGATCTCAGTGAAGACCCTGATAATGGAAAGACAGAGGCAACATCACAGACTGACCTCAACTGCGCACCTGGAACGTGGGCCACCGTGAGAAACTCAGAGGGCACCAGAGAGGCTAGGGGACATCAGAAGGTAGGTTGGGGCTCCTACCCCACTGTAATCTACAGTATTAATAGAAAGGTGACCTCACCGCTATGTGACAACACCTAAACCATTCAGGTTTTGCACCGATGAGTCAGAGAGAGCCGCTGCCCTCCCTGTAGGACTTTCCAGCCTAGTTGGAGAGACAGACAGATAAACAAATCATAGCAATACAGTGTGATAAGAGCTCTCACAGGAATAGCTAATAAGAGCAATAGCACAAAGACAGCAGCGGGTAATACTTGCTCCAGGGGGGCACTAAGCAGACACGGCTATCAGAGGATTATTCCACTGTGGCTGGAGTGATGGCGCCTATGGGCTTTTCTAGAGAAAATTTCCAAATGATCACATTTAGATTTCAATATTGAAAAAGAAAAAAAGAAGAAGAAGACTAGGGCTCTATGTAGAGAGACAAAGAAGACCCTTTTTACTAGATGGTGCTCTTGATTTAAAAGTGCCACTGAAAACATGAATTGGCAATTCTTACCGAAGGGGGGGAAAACCCATATTAAGTTGCATTAGGTTTTCTTTGTGTACATTTTCTTAATGCCATGCCAATATTACTAATATTATTACCTCTTTAGGGGTATGTTTTTTATTACAGTCCCTGACAATTAGGAAGCCACCAAGGGGAGCGGGTAAGGTGCTTTAATTACCATAGAACAAATGCTGTCATTTTGAGGGTCGCAGAAAGGCAGACACGGATCTGTTGAGAGCTGTTTCAGAGGCCAAGAGATTCCAGCAAAGTCTGCTTTTCTTCCTCCCCTCTGTGGTCCAAAGGACACATTTGATTCTTCATGCCAGTTTTCCTCTGCTGGGAAAGTGAAAAGGAAAACTTCATCCTGAATATTTGTGACTCTTCTCCTTTGGGGACCAGAGCTATTTTTCCTAACACCACTGTTGGACCGTTTCTGGACTTGCTTCCATTCCAAAGCCGTCATAATGGAGTAGCCTTTCCAATCTACAGATGGGTTATTGTTTTAATCCACCAACCATTTGCTAATGATAAGGAGCACAATTAGATTAGTTTTCTGGAGGCAGGAATCAATATCCTGGTGCATGCGGACCCGATTAGCCTTTGCTAATTAGAGCTCTCAGACATTAATCAAATACCACGTATGGGGCTAACCAACCAGTGTGGGATGCAAAAAAAAAAAAAAAAAAAAAAAAAAAAAAAAAAAAAATCCATAGTCTCCCCTTGAATTCTCTAACCTGGCTCACCTTGAAATCAGACCCAAAGACAGAAATCCTTATGTTGGGTATGCATTAACGGAGCAGGGAGGCTGTGCTCTCGCCCAGGTTCCTGAGCTTCTGGAGTATGAGGCTGACATGACATCATCGGGCTCCTTCTTAAACAAACACAGGCTCCATCCTGCGGCCTGGACCCACTTCTCACGGACACTGTCCCAGCTGCAGGCTGGACCCGGGGAGTCAGACCAACACTCCCAGGCCTAAACAATAAATAAAAGGAAATGCTCCCTTACTAATATATTATTCATGAAATAGTCCAATTGTCCATCATGCCACGTACTTGTATTCATACAATTATTCCTGTGTGTTTAAATAATGAATGTTATGTTTGTGTTTACTAACACAAATCGCTCGTGAATCCGTATTCAAACCAAACAGTGCCTTAGATGAACTCTTCGAAAATGCACTTGAGCGGCTTGACCATCTCAATTCGGGAATACTTGCTATAACGCTAATTCTAAGACGTGTGATTGAGTGCTTTAATGTGGCAAAAACCGATTGGATAAACCAGGCTTGAAGAAAGATTCTGCGGATACTGCGGGACGAATCCAGATGTGATTTAAGGTCGGTAGAATAGATCGCCAATATTTCTAGCACCTATGTTCTGAATTCCTGATTCTTTAATGCTTCTGAATGTTACCCTGCAAAAAGCTATTTATTGCCCCACAAGTGCCTTCAACGTCTTCATAATCTCTTTCAAAAACGATACTCGGCTAGAAAGCCCCAGTACGTGTGCGTACTATCATTGTAATTTTTTCCTTCAGAAATAGGAAGTCAGATTTGAATGAACTCAAATCCCAAAAGGCTCACCCGAGATTTGAAATTCACAACCTACAAGAACTGATCGGTTTTTAGGCTTGAGGAAAGCATGTTTTCCCAACCATTCTTAACATTCTCAGCTTTAGACTTCTGCAGGGAGAGGGAAAAGGAGTTGCTAGGACCCAAGTTGCAGGGCAAACTGAATAGCCCTGGAGAAAGGAATGCTGGCAAAGAATAAAAATCAGTATGGAATCAAATCTTGCTTGAATCCTAATTCACAGCACATCAGTTGTGTGGCCTAGACACGTGTTGAATGTCTCTGAACCTCTAAGATGAGGGCAGTTATGCCCAAGGTCATGGTGGGGCTCTGAAGGTGAACATGAATACATGTGAGTGCTTGCCACAAGGCCTCCCTGGAGTTAGACGTCATCAGGTGCTTCTTCCCCGGTCCTCTTCCCTTAATTCTGGTTCTATAGACCATAATGGTTTGGAAAGCAAGCATTTCATCCACATCTTTGGTGCCTGGCACTGTGGTGCATAGATTTGACTCAATAAATCATTATTGAGCCAAAGTTAACTACCAGAAAAGCCACCAAAAGGACATCTAGGGGACATGTGAATGTTTCTCTTCCCTCTTTCCCAAAAGTCAATATTGCACAGATTCTCTAAGGTAGTAATTTCCAGAAATCAGAAGAAATATTCCAGAAGATCCAAAGCAAATCCTTCCTGTAATTTCAGGCGTTGAAAAGTGTGGTTATTGAGAAAAAAAAATCTTCTTTTTCATGTCTCTGACCTCTTCCTCTTGTAATTTTGGGGATATTCATGCATGGAAAATGTGAGGCAGGGCATGAAACACAAATACGGTGGGTATCCAGATGATTTATTTTAGTCCTGGATAGACTGTTGGTGACAACACAAAAGTATGTAAGTAAGGCACGTACTTATTAGAGAAAGGGCCAAGCTTAAAGGAGGGACATCGTTAATATCAATGGGATCCTCAAGATAAGTGTATCAAGTGGCAACCATCTTGAGTTTCAATCAGGGATACACCACGAGCTTCCACTTAATTCAAGGCTTGAGAGGAGAGATAAAGCGTGTATCTCTACAATGTGCCTTGGCCATCGAGGGAAAGGCAATGTATCCATAAAAGCAAGGCAAGCGGTCAATGGTCACACGCTTCCTGAAGGGACTGGTCTTTGAACAAGGTCATAGAATGTAACTAAGGGCATGCCTTTCTATGAGAAATCGCATTTCCATTTCTTAAAGTAAACAAATTCAGTACCCTGTAGTTTTTAGGTTGGCTGCTAGCATTTACCTTGTCTATAGGATACGCTGGTGACCAATTAAAAATAGAAAAACTTGGGGCGCCTGGGTGGCACAGCGGTTAAGCGCCTGCCTTCGGCTCAGGGCGTGATCCCGGCGGTCTGGGATCGAGCCCCACATCAGGCTCCTCCGCTGGGAGCCTGCTTCTTCCTCTCCCACTCCCCCTGCTTGTGTTCCCTCTCTCGCTGGCTGTCTCTATCTCTGTTAAATAAATAAATAAAATCTTTAAAAAAAATAGGAAAACTTCACAGAAGTTAGAAAGGTGTTATCTTATCCTATGTTGATTGTTTCGCGTATTCCTTAGCACGTCCCATGTCCAACCAAATCCCACTGTGACACTTTTTTGCAGGCACATTGGGAAGAAAGATGGCCCACCAAAGACATCTCTCCTGCCAAGTTCTCTGTTACTGTTGGTCTCCGCTGAACTGCCGGGCTTTTGTGGGTTTTTTTCCTACAATGATTCTCAATTTAGTAAATCACAAGTCTTTATTTACAACCTAAGAATAGCTAAACTGAATAGTCGGCACCATCTCTTTCTGTGTGCTTAGGGATTAAATCTCTGCCATTTGGAACCAAATTCCCCATTCCAAAAATATTGGGAGTCCCCACATGAGCCCAGGGCTCTCCCAGGGACTCCAGAGAGCTGTAGAAATTCAACCGAGTCACAGCAGAGAGCATCTGGCAGCTAAGCCTTTGCTACAGTGGTTGTTCAGTCTTCGTTCAAATGGACAGGGGCTCTGCAAGCCACTTTGTGTTCTAGAAGGAAAACAACAGATGCTGACGCTCAAGGAGAAACGGCTGAATTTTTCCTTAAAAACCCAAGCTTCCGAATTCACGGTTTCATCCCCAAACCCCTTCTCCAGCATGTCCCTTGCCAAAGCTCTATTCATTAGACTCCATCATCCCAAGTCAACTCAAACACCCAAGTCCAAATCTCCTGTAAGGAGGGACTGTTGAGACCGGAGCGTTACACATCCATCTTAAGTCTCAAGTCTCAAGTTTGGAGTATTGACGTAACTCTAAAGATTAAACAACCTTCCCATGCCCCTGATTGTTGCCACTCACTGCAGTAGGCCTATGTCATGTTATCTGGTCTGTATTGTTTCTCCTTTTCAGACACAAGCACCCCCTTTTTCTTCAGGTGATTACCCTTCGTGCCACTTCATACAGCTCCGGGGTACCTGGGGAGGTAATGGCTGCCCAAGTAGGACCATCTGAGACCTTCCCTAAGTTTTATATGGGAACCCTGAGAGAAGACAGTCTTTTGCTTTGAGAGTCACTCTCTGTGACTTGCCCACCCCACACCCAACCCCAGGCCATTTGAAGGTCAACCAAAAAGATCGGTAGAGACCTGATGACATCAGCTAGATCCTTGGATCCAGTCATGCCTGAGGTCAGTCCAACCTTGGCGCTACCAACTTACGTGGGCCATTATAAGACTTTTTGTAATTCAGAGTCTTTCCTGTGACATGCATAGTTTTTATTCCACAGATTCCATTTTGAGACTCCTTAATTTATTACTCAACATTTCTCCTACCCGCAAGGCTGGGTTGAAAACTTTCTTCCCACACACCTAAATACAGAACATAGGTCTTTTCTTCTCTTGCGTACAGAGCCAGATTTATATTTCATGATGAAAGTGCTTGCCTTACCAATGTAGCCGCTATCCTCAGGGATCTGTCTCCCTGGAAAGTTCTAGTGAAACTTTCTTCTCATTAAGGCACTGGGTTCTTATTTTACTTCCTTAATACAACTGTCTTTAATTATACTGTCTCGATCTTCCCTCCTACTACTTACTTGGCTGGTCTTATTTTCTTTTTTCCTCTGCTACCTTTTCTCTTTTCTCTTAATGTTTTCTTAGATCAGGAGTTATTAACAAGGTCCATAGACTATTCATTAATGGGCTTCGGGGATTTCTCAAAGTCTCTTGAAATTATACACAAGTTTTGCATGAATATACCTGTGTACACGTATTAGTTATCAATTGCTGTGTAACGAATTACCCCATAAATTAACAGCTTGAAACAACAAAAATTAATTATCTAACAGAAATCCAGACACAGATTAGGTGGGTGCTCCTGCCTCTCAAAGTGCAATAATCAGGGTGATTGGTCAGGGAGCTTTGTCACACCCAAAGACCCCAGTAAAGGAAAATGCCCCTCCAAGCCCACTCACAAGGTAGTTGCCAGGATTCGGTGTCTCGTGGGTTGCTGCCTGTGCACTACCAGTTCCTTGCCACTTGGGTCTTTCAAAGGGCAACTCACAACATGGCAGCTAGCTTTCCTCAGAACCTACCAGGGACAAAGAGAGAGCGAGCAAGACAGATGTCACAGCCTCTTTGTAATCCAATCTCGGTAGTGACATCCTATCCCTTCTGCTGTATTCTGCTGGCTAAAAAGCAAGTCGCTGGGTTTAGCCCACACTCATTGGGGGTTGGTCCATCATCTTACAGACTCCCTGCCACAACATATGGTGAAGAGGAAGATGATCCCTACCTTTCATCATATTTTGTACTTCTGAATCAATGTTGGTATTTTCTCTTTGTTTCTGTCTCAAGCATTGGTTTTACCCAAAGTCTTCTACATTTTCACAAGTTACCAGAAATCGTCTCTCTGCAACAGGTGGAGTATCTCCCCTCTTACAACAGTCTCTCTACAATAGTCTTTATATCTCCTTCCCTTAAAATGTTTATGAGTCAGGATCCTATGTTGTCACTCCTCCCCATGACACACACACACACACACACACCCTTACCTTAGTCCATTGTCAGTTGTGAGAAGTGGAGTGTTTTGATCATACGGGATAAGAATCTTGTCTTGTAGAACACTAGTTCTCATACTTTTTAGTCTCAAACCCCTTTCCGCTCCTAAAAACTGAGTACTAAAAGACCTTTTGTTGATGTGGGTTACATCCACTGACATGTGCTGTGTTAGACATGAACACTGAGATACTTTTAAAATATGTATTTATTCTGGGACGCCTGGGTAGCGCAGTCATTAGGCGTCTGCCTTCGGCTCAGGGCGTGATCCTGGCGTTCCGGGATCGAGTCCCACATTGGGCTCCTCCGCTGGGAGCCTGTTTCTTCCTCTCCCACTCCCCCTGCTTGTGTTCCCTTTCTCGCCGGCTATCTCTGTCAAATAAATAAATAAAAAATCTAAAAAAATATATGTATTTATTCTTTTAAAAATAACAGACCTGTTAGATGCGAACAAATGTTTTATGAAAGGTAAAAATATTTTGTTTTTTCTAAAAAAATATTAATAACTGACCATGTTTTCCATGTTTAGAAATCTCTTTAATGTTCGGCTTACTAGAAGACAGGTGGACTCTCATCTGCTTCTAACTTCATAAGCATGTAGTTTTGGTGCAAATACATGTCACTATAAAAAAGAGGAATGTTTTATTAGCCTTTTTATGTAATTGTAGATATCCTGTTTGATACTACACCAAAAATTTGGCAATGGTAGTTTCCTAAAGGTTGCAGAATGTAATCTGAAACCATAACAATGACTTCTTTTCACATTCTGTGAAAAATTCACTGGTCTGTCTCACACTTAAAATAGACCTTTTACCAAATGCATGATTTGTAATATCGTGCATTGGTTATTTGGGGGGAAGAAAAAGAAATTGATTCATGGAGATACACAGATCTCCAAATGTTGACAGACTTTGTTATAAAATATCCAGAACTCTCATTTGTCAATATCCCAGCCAATCCCATCGTGAGCCTTTAGGTATTAATTGGGAAGCAGTAGCACTGCCTTACATACGATGTTTGACACAAGGTTTCCAAAATTCTAACTTTCCCTTGAAAGCTCCAATTTTATCACTGGCTATAAAGACTACTAGTTATTCTCCTTGAAGTAACAGGCCCATTTCATCCATTTTTGAGAAAATATCTGCCAAATACCCAGTCTGAATAGGCATTGTTTGTCTGTCAGGTGTTCTTTTCAAATAAAAATAGAGTTCCATGGGGGAACAGGAGCTAATTTCACTCCATGCTTTTCCTTGAGACAGCCACTGAACTTCGGTACACAGCAGAATGTTTATTCACGCATCCCATTTCGTCACACAGAACACTAAAAAGATGTGAAGTCTGTTGAGATCTAATGAAATTAATCATTTCTATGGCTTTATCAAGATCACCTTTAAAAAATATTTTATTTACTTATTTGAGAGAGAGAGAGAGTGAATGAGGGAGAGAGCACAAGCAGGGGGAGGAGCAGAGGGAGAGGGAAAAGCAGACTCCTCAGTGAGCAGGGAACCCTACATGGGGCTTGATCCCGGGACCCGGGGATCATGACCTGAACAGAAGGCAGACACTTGACCGACTGAGTCACCCAGGCGCCCCTCCAGGTCACTTTTGAGCAACACTGGCTTTTCTTTTTTTCTGTCACTGTGGTAAAGGATACAACCAGCACTAATGCAGGCTGGTACCAATGCCAGGAACCATCGTAAGACGCCAGCATTCTACCCGCCATGTTGATGCTTTTGCATCAACAGTGGAAATGTCAACAATTGAAAAAAGCAAATAACACCTTAGTATTATTTTGAAAATAGTTTTGACTTCATGGACACATTAAACGTGTCCTGGAGACCCCCCAGGGGTCCCTGACTATACCTTGAAAACCTTTGTAATAGACTGTTTTATAGTGTTTTTTTTTTTTAATTCTAATACTTAGGATTACACTGGGGGAGCAGAATTTGAAATATTATGTGCTCACTTCTGCTTATCTAGATCTGATGGGAGAAGAGACCTCTAATAAAATTACTTTTGATTTATTGAGCATGAACCATCCAATATTTCCCAAATGTCACTAATTCACAAGTTTTGCCGGAGAAATATAGCCATTTTTTAAACTTAAATATTTTAAAAGGCCTTTTATCAAGCTGGAAATGAGTACCACACATGGAAGAAATGTATTAATGCCCCTAGAATAAATATATAACAATTCAAATCTTTAAAGAATTACTCATCGAGTGCACTCCCTAAAATCATTCCGGGTACCACCGTCGACGGCTCAAGGACACGTTTGGCAAGACCGCAATCATCCCTCCCTACCTTTCAGCTCGCTCGCTTTGCCAAATTCTGTTGTATGCAAATTTATCTTCGTATTTCTTTTAGATGCCTCTATCTGCAGATTGCAAGTCACTCCTGTCGGGAATAATTAGAAAAGAGGAAACTGGGGAATTGGGAAACACAAAAGAGAGGGAAAGCAGAAGGCAGCGAAGAAATAGAAGTTTGGGCACGAAGCTCTGGGAGAGGTAGAGGGAGAGGAGGAGAGGGAGGCCGGAGCCCCTTCATTGCCCTCTAGGGTCTGGGGAGGCAGGGAAATGACGTGAGCGTAAAAGGGACTAGTAGATGGTCTTCGATGTGACCAGTGTGGGGCTCTGGCTTTGGAAACAAAATGCCTACCTGGCTGTGTTAAGTAAGACTAACCACAACATTTTTCCACTTGAAATATCCAGGTACTTTTGTGTCTAGGAGGCCGAGGCAGGATTCAGAATACAGGCATCACCAAGTCTAAGTTATACAAAGAGACAAGCGTCGGGGCGTCTGGCTGGCTCAGTCAGAGGGACGTGTGACTCTTGATCTCAGGGTTGTGAGTTCAAGCCCCTCACTGGGTGTAAGAGATTACCTAAATAAATGAAACTTAAAAAAGAGAAAGAAAAAAGAAAAGTATCAAGTGTTTGGAGGAAAGGAGTGTACCAGCACCCATGAATGCACACACACGCGTTGTTTCTTACTGTGTGTATTTTCTACAACAAATCCAAATAAATTTGAAAGCATCTTGTAACTGTGGGGAGAAGAGATCATGAAAAGTCTTCATTTAGCAAAAGAATGTAATGGAAATTAACAGTATGTCTATTACAACCCAACGTTGTGAAAATGCCTTTCATATTCTTATTTCTTCTGTTATCTTTATTGTTTTGTGCTAGCAAACATGTTTTAAAGTATTTATGAAGCCTTTTACTGGTTCACTTGTTACCTTGGTTCTTAAAAACTATTTTTGCCATAAAGCAGTGTTTTCAAGGTTGAATGGAATACGTTTGGGGTCATGGGTGGGAAAGGACCTGAGCCCCTCATCCTTCCTTCTGCTTGAATATCTCTGCTTTGACCTACTTTGCATGTCAGTCTTCTCCCAAAGATTTTATTGGAAGATCGGGCTCTGGTGCTATAAAAGAAAAAGAAATGTTTAAGTAAGAAAGCCAAGGTCATAAAAGTCTAAAGTCCCTCAACAGGAATTCTCCTTTCAACTTTCAATAAAATGACTAAACGTTACAATGCCAAAATGATATGCAAAATACCATGAACAAGTAGATCATAAAAGAGGACAGCCACATAGCCGATGGGCATATAAAAACATGTTTGACGTCTTTAGACATCAGGAAGATGCAAATCAAAACAGTAACAGATGTTGTTGCATACCCCCCAGAATAGCTAAATTTGCAAGATGATAATATGAAGGTGTTGGCCAAAAAAAAAAAAAAAAAAAAAGGGAGGGGGAACTGGAACTTTCACTGGATGCTATTGGGTGTGCAAATTGGTATAACCAATCAGAAAACCAGCAGTATCTACTAAAACTGAAAATGCTCATACTGTGCAATCCTGCGTTCAAACTCCTGGGTATGTATCCAGTGCAGGGGCATCAAAGACATTCAAGAATGTTCTTAACAGCACCATTGTTAATAGGTGAAAACTAGAGACGGACAAATGCCACCAACAACAAGACAGATAATTAAACAGCAGCATATTTGGGGGCACTGGGGTGGCTCAGTCGGTTAAGCATCCTACTCTTGATTTTGGCTCAGGTCATAATCTTAGGGTCATGGGATTGAGTCCCACTTTGGGCTCTGTGCTCGGCAGGGAGTCTGCTGGACTCTCTCTCTCTCCCTCTCCTTCTGCCCCCCTCTATCTCTCTCTCACCCTCTCAGATAAATAAATCTTTAAAAAAATAAAATAAATAGCATATTTCCATAATGGAAAACCATACAGCAAAGAAAGGGAATGAGCTACTATTAAATATGATAGCATGGATGAAAAGAAGCCAAGGACAAAAGGAAGTATACTCTATGATTTTATTTATACAATGCTCACAAATAGGCAAGACTAATCCCTAACAATGGGAATCAAGGCAGGAATTACCTTTGTGGGGGAAGTGAATGGGGGAGTTCGGGGCGGGGGCGCTTTTGGTATACCGCGGGTGTGCTGTTTCCCGATCTGGGGTGTGTCACTCAAGTTCCCTTTGTGAAAATTAATCAAGTTGTATACATATGATTTGTGCACACACTTGTATTTCTATAAGAAATTTACTTGAGGAAAAGAATAATAAGTAGTTTAATTTTTAATTATGTAGAATTTTAGGATCCCCTAGTGTCTCAGTATTTCTATGAACCCCTCCCCCTTTCAGTTTTATTTTCTAGATTCTAGATTCTAGAATTTGCCTGCTTGCTTTCAAAAAGTTCCATTATAATGGATTTTTTTAGTCTAAAAGCAGAAGAGCTCGCTCTCCTCATTTTTATACGCCTGCCCTGAAAAGATGAATAGATAAACTAATTCAATACATGGGTTTTGAGCACCTCCATGGGCCAGGCACTCTGCTTGGCACTGAAAATGGGCAGATGAACAGGGCAGATGCAGTTCTGGCCAAGGGGGAGTCCCCTGTCTAACAAGGGAAATCCACAGGTACAGCAGAGTGTGTTAAGTGCCATCAGGATGCTAGGAGGTCACACTGCAGGGTGGATGTCTCTTCTCATGCCTGTGGGACCACATTTTTCTTCCCAATTTTGGAAGGTCGGTTGCACTTACAGCAAGTATCACAGAGCGTGACGACTCGTAACTGTTCTCCAATTGTTTCCTCCTGTTAACCTATCACCCCAAAATGAGCATAGGGAATTGCTCTGATTCTGTATCTCCTGTTGGATTTAATTCTGGGCAAGAATTAGACCCTTTAAAACACCTGTGAGAGGGGGAAGGAGGAACTGCGGAGGGATGTCTATCAAGAAAGAGAATCTTCAGGAGAAAAGATGGGGCTGGGTGACATGGCCAAGACTCAGGCAGGAACGGGAAACACCTCTACTGAAGAGAAGTCAGAGGGCAGGAGCCTGAGGATGGTGGCAGGTGGTGGTGTCCCAGAGCTTGGGTGTCCATCCAGGCACTCAGAACCTATAGAAGGAAGGTTCTAGAACCACCTACCTGTCTGAATTCCAACAAGAAAAAAATAACTCTGATTTAACTTTTCTACAATGGAAAACAGGGTATGTTTGAGGGTAAAAGAGGATCGTTCCAAAAACATTGTCTACGGCATTAGAAGATTCTTCGACAGCTCATCTGCTGTGACTAACGCCTTGACATCCTCCTACCACAGGGATTTAAGAGATGGCGCAGGGCTCGCCTGATAAGATTCATGTAAGGAACTTGCACAATGCCAAGATTCCCAGCAGCAAAACACTAACAGCTTAGGATCCAGGAGAGAGAAAAATGGTGGTGTGGGAGGAAGGGGGAGAGATGGAAGGCGGGAGGGATTGCTTGCCATGGCCAGAAGGCACGGGGATGCTGAGAGACAAAGGGACGGGTGCAGTGGTCAGAGGCCAAAAGCGACGCTGCCTTCATTTCTCAAATTACCAGAGAATGAGCCTGATTCCAACTCTCCATCTGGTAACCCAACTAGAACATTCTATAACCAGCAGGGCCCCCATCAAGCTGGGACTGTTGTGGCTATTATTATTATGTATTATGTTTTGATATTCAAATATCTCCATTAGGCAACCAATCCCCTTAAATGCCACATTCTACATAAATGCTTTCCAGAATAGCCGGTCTCATTTTCAGAGTTTATCAACTAATTATATAGTACTCCAGGTCCACCTACTTCTTTACCATGATATTCAAAGCAATTAAATAACAAACAAAACTCTAGGCATCATTTTTTAATTCTTATATAATAAGAGTCAAAGAAATGTGAGTGCATCCAAAGATTCACAGGGTTGTGGTTCCTGCCCTTGCATTGATTCTCCGTGGCCGAGCCACAGGAACCCTGGTCCCCTAACAAGCATGAACACGTGGCGGTATACAGGTTTCCGGCTAGCAGACTAACTCCATTTTCCAGTTCCGGAGCCTGCAGCCACAAGAGCCCTCTCATTCCAGACACGCATGCTCCCATCAGCTTCCTATGGCAGGATCTGTATTTATAATTCATGCTTCTCCTTTGGTTTCCTTTCCAGGTCTCTCCGGGCTGGCGCTTAAACAAAATCTCTGCCCACATCTAGCCCATGCTAGTCCTTCCTCAATTAATAATTAATAGTAATGATGATAATCACGAGCAAGTTTTTGAAAGAGTTTATCCTCTGTCGTGTATCTAAGGGTCAGGTCTTCCATGGCTTTGGGGGGTACAACTGAGGCGCAGACACACATACGCCCCCGAGTATCGTTAGTTTTATGCTGCAGTTAACAAAACAGTCCCTGGAGCCCACAGTGGAAATGTGGAGGGAGGGGGCTGTTTTTGTTTTTGTTTTTCTTTCTTTTTTTTTTTTTTTTTTAAAGATTGTATTTATTTATTTAACAGAGAGAGAGACAGAGAGAGAGGGAACACAAGTAGGGGGAGTGGGAGAGGAAGAAGCAGGCTCCCAGTGGAGCAGGTAGCCCAACGCAGGGCTCGATCCCAGGACTCAGGGATCACACCCTGAGCCGAAGGCAGACGCTTAACGACTGAGCCACCCAGGCGCCCTGGTTTTGTTTTTCCACCAGAAGAAAAACCCGCCCCTCCCCCCATGCCTACCCAGCACCCGGCTTTTGTCCTCATCTGGCTCTGAGTCTAGGGTCCGGCTACAGGGATAGAAAATACCATCCCGACGAAGCCAGCAGGTCTAAAGTGTGGGCCTGGGATCAGCTGCAGTAGCGGCACCTGGGTGGGTCATTAGAAATGCAAATTCACAGGTCCCACCTTCTGAGCCAGCACGCGTCTTCAAACAAAATTCCCAGGTGATTCACCGGAGCATTAAACTTGGAGGGGCAGGGATCAAAGCCCCCTTCGTAGCGATTGTCCCAGAGATGACAAAGGAGGCCAATGAGGACCAACGGGGTCTAATTCCCAGACTTCTGTGTTAGTAGACAGGGACGCAGATCGTCACAGTGACTGAATTTGCACCTGGAAGTTGTCAAGCCCGCAGGAAAATCGAGTCCACACAGAGGAAGGGAGAGGCCGACTAGACCCTCAACTACATCATGGAGCCTCTGCGTTCACCTGGACCTAAAGCCACATCTGTAATGAGACTGTTCAGAGACCTGAGATGCATAGCAACCCTTTTCTAATGAAGGAAACACAAACTTGGCTTTCTGTCACTTGCAACCAAAAGAATCCTAAATGATTCTGGACCTCATGAACTCCCCAAAAGAATATATCCCCTAAATCATGACAGCAGACACTTTCTGACACCCTAAAGGCAGGTCTAAGCTAGTTATTTTGAAGCTCCCAGGTTAGGATTTTCAAATACGTACCACCTCAGCGGGTCGGGGGTGGGGGGGCCACAGGCTAAAGGGTACCAAATTGCTTAAAGGTTTCCTTTCTGCCTTTAATATATTAGATACGACCCTTGCTTCCCCTTCTTTTCTTAGCAATGAAAGACTTCGTGGAAATGCCATGCACGCAGCTGTCATTTGGAAATGATAGCCAGCCTGGAGAAGGTTAACGCTCTCATCAAAAATGCCCATCTTCTGAATTGATAAAATGGATCTTTCTGGTTCGCCTGACTGCTTGTCCCTTCTCCAGGTAGCCCCGCATGTCAATGAAGTGTTGTTGCAATTTTGCCGCCTTTGTCCAAGTGCAGTGAACACCCACGTTTTCCTGGGGGCATCCCAGGTTTAACAAAACCCAACCACAGATCTGCCGAGCACATGCCAACAGAGGCAGATTGGGGCACCCATCCCAGGTTGTTTTCTACTTCCACAGGAATGAAGAAAAAGGGACACGGGAGTGGCTGTCGTGGAGAATTCGGTCCCAAACATGAAGGGTACACCTGGTTGCTTCTATTCCATTGCGTTCCTGGACTTGCCAACGTTTCTTAAAGAGGAGCCCACATACCATGTGTCTCAGAATTGCCCGGGGTATGCATTTCAGCTGTGGGTCTTGGGCCCCAGGACTCCTCCTCCAGACTGTCTGAGCCCCAGGTTCATTATTTCAATGGAGTTGGAATGTATGTGCTTAATAAAGACACCCCCTAATTCTGAAATCCAGTGACTCTGTCAAGCAAGAAGGATCACGGCATCTCTGAGAGGCAAGTGAGAACAGGGCACGGTTAACACGGTGAGGAAGGAGCTTGCCAGGATGGGAAGATAGACAGTAGTCTTGACTCAACTATACAGATTAGTGATTCAGGGAGCTAATCACACCGGCCTCTCAGTGAATGAAATACAGAGCCTGTGGCTTTGTGGGATGTTGGGGAGTGAGTGTGGACCTGGGGGGAAAAAAGGCAAAAGTGAACACAGAAAGGAAGGAGAGGCATCATGGCCGTTTCTGTGGTCAGCTCCTTACCTCACCAAAGAACAGACACTCCCAGGAAAACAAAAAAATCCAAGCATCTCCCTGGACAGAGTGAGCAAGGTCTTCGAACGTTGTTGACTCTATAATCTATAACAGACTCTGTAATCTATAACAGACCGTCCAAAATGCGCTGGGGCACTCTGCTCTTGTATTTGGGGAGAATTCCCTGCCATTATGAGTTTGACAATTAGGTTTGTTGCTAAGATACGCTGGAACAGCTTACCCATCTACCTGGGCCAGCGTAAAAAGATCAGAGCCCAAATACTGATTTAGTCTGTCGAAAGAGCTGTCATCTGCTCTTTTCTGCTTTCTTCTTGGCAGAGCCCTGCTCTGAGAAATGGCCCGAATGTGCAGACTGGGAACACGTGCGTCTGTCTCCCTAAGAACACGCTGCGGGTCGGTCCCACGTGCGGCAGGCAGCTCAGTACTGTGCCTGTAGCGGCCAGATGAGAACCAGAGAGAGGTGTTCTCTCACTCTCAGCAAAGCCCAAGAGAAGAGTGTTCCAGTGTCTTCTCCCTGCTGTAACAAGTCACCGCAAACTTCGTGACTTAGGAACGACGGGAATGTGCTCTATTGCTGGTTCCTGTTGTTATTTATCATTCTCTTGTTTATTACCAATTCTCGGGGCCAAAAGTCTGGAAGGAATCTTATGGGGCTAACATCAAGGTATTGTCAGGGTTCGATCCAACTGAAGGCTCCAGGGGAGAGCCCTTGCTTGCCTCTTCCAGTGCCGGGGGCTGCCCGCATTCCTTGGCTTGTGGCTGCTCACAGCAAACTCTGTTGCCGTCGTCATACCGACTTCCCTCCCATAGTCAAGTGTCTCTCTCTACCTCCCTCTTATAAGGACACTTGTGATTATGTCTAGGGCCCTCTCAGATGATCCAGAATAATCCCCCCGGCCCCCTTCTCAAGGTCTTTAATGTAATCGCATCTTAATAATTCTGCCAGGTAAGATACTGTTCAGGGGTTAGAATGTAGATATGTTGGGGGCCATGATCCAGCCAACCACAACCAGGCTGGAGACGAGTGACTTCTGCAGAATGGGCAGGGCAAGCATGACATCAGCCACTCCCTGGAAACAGCCAGAAACCCACGAGCTTGCCCTTCCTCCGTCTAGAAGAGCGCATGCAGGCAGCTAGGCTGGCTCTGTCGCACCTCACAGAGCTGAAGCCTCTAAAACCCTCAGGGTAACGTCTGTGAGGGTGACAGTGGTTGCAGCTTGACTCCAAGAAGCGGAGACGGGATGGAACCCACGTCCTCCGGCCTCGTCCTTCACTCACTCTGCCCAGGTTGCACTGTCCATCTGTTCCGGACACAGCGGATGTGGCTGAAGGACATCAGTCCCCTCTCCGAATTAGTAGAGGACACTCCCAAAGCAGAAACAGTTGACTCTGAATTTCTCCCGCCGCTGGTCCATCTCAGAAGACAGCAGAAGACCAGGAAGGGATAAAGGGGGAAAAAACCCTACTTTACAAGTTTTCAGTGGCTGCTGAGAGATGTGTCCTTCTGTGCGCATGAAAGAGATGGTTTGAGACAGTCTGACTTTGTGGTCGGAGCAGGCATTTGATTAGGGGGCTTTATGTCTTTTTATGTTTGCCTGGGAGAAGAATTCTTTGTAAATCAATGACATTAGCCGTATGAAAAAATGACGGATTCTTTGAACTGAATTCCCACAAAGTCAAACAGAGTCTAGTCTAAACACATTTTCTGAAGTTCTGACATCATTCCATGACTCCACACCACGCTGAAAACTTCAGCTGGTATTCAGACAGACCCTTCCTTGCTGCCTCACCGTCTCGAAACCGCAGGTCAACATGTGGGATGAGACCATTTACAAAGTCTCCCGGGATGCACTTCCGAACTCCCCAACATGTCCCAGTTTACAACGTCACTGCCCCCAGGTCCTCTGGCTCTGGAATGCATTGCTTCCAAATACGTGCCGGCAGAGAAGCTTCCAGCCAAGGATTATAGATTACCCTGAGCACCGACATCATTATGCACCCCTTCCTTCCCCCCTCTGTCTAACCTAGCCTCCCCTGCAAGCACTCGTCTCTCCTCTCCTTCTTCTCCTGTCTCCCAGGAAGCTAACCCTTGCTTTAACTTTTCAATCTTCTATTTCAGATCCTTCTCCCTCAGGAAGAACTTCTGGTCCTGGGATCTTTACTTGCACAATCAAATAGCCTTACGTTGCACCAGAGTCCCACCGTGTTGAATTCCAGAGTTGAAATAATTTTTATCAGCAGCTTTTGAACAGTCAAATATTTGGGCAGAGTTAGACGAGGAAAAGCCCAGAAGTAACATAATCCCTTTGAGGTGGTGACAACGAAAAGGACAGATCTGTTTGGCTGAAGAGGAGCCATGGATTTCTAGCAAGATCAGCTTCAGCTGAAGGCGCACAAGCAATCCTATCATTTATACCGCGTGGAAGGCCAATATGAAGAGAATGATTTGGAGAAATGAAATCCACCCTTCAAATCTCCTTGACCTTAAGCACGAAATCCCTTCAGAATGGCCCAGAAGTCCAAAAGGCAGACAGTATGGTTATTTTTTTTAAGCCCATAAATGTGCTCTACCTGCCAGCAGAGCTGTTAGAATTTAATAGGCTCCATACCAAAGCCCGAGTGTTTTGAAACACCTCTTACAAGGGGTGTTTTCAAAACTGACTTGTCCTTAACCAAAAGCAGCGGTAATCAACCCTTCGGAGAAACGGGAAATTAACTGCACGGATCTGGCTTCAGTGACGTGAACTTGGAGTCTCTGAGCTGTTGTTGTCGTCATTTGATGGAACTCGATCTGCACAGGCCTGTTGGTTCTGCACAAAGAGAAACCTTGTTCGGGCCTCCATGCAGCACCATGAAGTCGTGACCTGGGTCACGCGGGGCCCCAGTGCAGTCCCATGACCCAGTCCCTGTCCCCCCAATTTATAGTCCGAGCCGGCATATGGGGCACCTGGTCCTCACCCGCTCTCATATCGCGGCCTTGAGGCCAACAAGGAATGTTCGCAGCATCCTTGTGGGTATTTATTATTGTTGTTACTGTTTCGATTTACAAACAAGGAAGGGAGGCTCAGAGAACTTCGGTCCCTTGTCTAATCACGGAAAGTGGCCTGGTTGGGGCCTGAGCCCAGGGCCGTCTGCCTTGGGAGACATAACAACCAGGCGATGTTCCCTCGTAAGTGTCTGAGGATGCTTGGGCCGCCGGGTCGCTGGGTACCGGCCAGCAGCTGGGCCTCTGGTTCTTGTCGTTGTTTAAAAGGACTGATTAACTTTCGTTGTTCGGTTGCAACTTCTCTCTCCAGAATTTGTCTTTTCTGTACCATTTCTGCACTGCAAACTTTCTTTCTCTTTACTCTTTCTTTCTTTCTTTCTTTCTTTCTTTCTTTCTTTCTTTCTTTCTCTTTTTTTCTCTCTTTCTTTCTTTCTCTTTCTTTCTTTCTCTTTTTTCTTTCTTTCTTTCTCTTTTTTCTTTCTTTCTTTCTTTCTTTCTTTCTCTTTCTTTCTCTTTTTTTCTTTCTTTCTCTTCTTTTCTTTCTTTCTCTTTTCTTTCTTTCTCTTCTTTTCTTTCTTTCTTTCTTTCTTTTTTTCTTTCTTTCTTTCTTTCTTTCTTCTCTCCTTCCTCTCTTTCTCTCTCTCTTTCTCTCTCTCCCTGAAACATCTCTCGCTCTCACTCCTACTGTCCTCCCTGGAGACAACCCTCAGGCCATTAGGTGAGGCGATTACCCAGACGTAAGCCCAATGTGTAGAGGATGGAATAGAACAAAGACCCCAGTGACTTTTGGTTCTTTCTTTTGCCTTTTTGCCTGTTGTTGTGGGTTTTGTTTTTTTGTTTTTGTTTTTGTTTTTTTTGATCCAGTATCTTTTTTCAGCCTCCCCCAAACTCCTTGAGGTAGGCCTATGTTTGCCTCGTTTTACAGATGAGGAAGCTGAAGACCCAAGACATTAAGTCATCCGTCCAAGTTTACCCGCCCAATTAAGTGGCAGAGACAGGATTTGAATCCCATTTTGGGTGACTTCCCCACTCTATTCCTTCGCCTCCACGGTTCTGCCCTCCTGACTCCCAGAAGAGGAGAGCTAGGTGTGCACCCCTCGCTGACCCAGCGGCCCACACATGACCTTGATGCCACATGCTCACGCCCCGGCTCCCCCTGACCAGCTGCTGGGTGTCATGGGGTCTTAGCCCCCTTGGCCATCTCTGTGGAAGGTTCCGGAACACACGGCAGCCTCTGCCCAGCAGACTGGGCAGTTCGGAAATACAGCTCTCCCTGACGACAGTGACGTACCCCCCGTAAATGTACAGCAGACATCGCGAGGCTTGGGTTGCACGTGCTGGCCAGCAAGTCGGCGTGTCCATCCATCAGAGGCCTGGCAAACTCAGCCACATCTCCTGCGCTCCGTGGCTCGGCTGCCCTGGGACGAAGGAAGGACCCTCGCCCTACAGAGGGACGAGCTTCACAGGGCAAGCCAGGCAAATTAAAATGCCAAATGCTTACGCAGAGGACAGCTGGGTGGAAGGCTCTGCGGCTCCTTCCCTCCAACGCAAAGGAAACCCAGAGCGTGTCCACCCCGGACCAGGAGTCATGAGGGCTGTGCGGCCAAACCCCAGGATTCCAAAGGCCTCTGTGATTCATCAGGGACTTACGTCCAAGTGAATATAATGAGATTAACTGACATGATTGGCATAAATAGCAGTGGTCAAACGACTTGAAATTTATATCTCATTACAAGGCCACACTACTTGTGGTACACAATCAATGTGTATTTTTAATACAGCTCTGCTTATTTTATTTATAATGCGATGCCACATCATGGTCTTTTTGTGATAAGAGCGTTCATTTGTTATCAGGGGTCAGCAAACTTTTTTTTCTGGAAAGGCTAATTAGCAAACATTCCAGGCTTTGCGGACACATAGAGTCTCTGTGGCATATTCTCTTTGTTTTGGGGGGTTGCTTTTTATGACCCTTTTAAAATGTAGAAACCATTCTTAGCTCACAGGCTGTTCAAAAACAGGCGGCAGGCCACATTTGGCCTGCACACCGTAGTTGGCCATCCCCTCATTTCAGACACGTAAAATATATTGCAACCATTTTATTATTGCTTCATTTTTTAACTGGTGGCCTCGAAAAATTGTATAAGTGGCTGGAGTTGAGGCCCAGCAGACCCCAGCCAGACTCCATGAAGAAAGGCCCAGAGTCTACTCTTACTGTTCTGCTCATTGCTTTCTGCATACTCCATGGAAACATGAGGTCGTCAGCAGGAGAAAGATCTGGGAATGAGCGTAACAAACATTAAACTGTGGGTTTTATTGTTGCCTTTGGATGGCTCTTTGGAAAGCATCCACCTCTCCACACTAAGTCACCCCATCTGTGCAATGGGTACATTAACACTGGCATGGATCCTGGGCAGGATAGCCAATAGGTTACTTGTGTTCTTGTGGTCTGGCGCATTCTGCTCAGAAACAACAAGCTTTTAGGTCAATTTCTACCCTGTGGCTTTTCAGTGGAGGCCTTCACCATTTGCTTTGGCAACAGTGGGAAACGTGGCTGGGAAGATGAGTGACCCTGACTCAGCAAAATACTTCAGAGTCAGGAATGGTCAGCTCTGCGACTCCCGTCCCACTGTGTTCTGCTCCTTATGCACGGATCTGAGGTAAACCTTGACCGTACCCGGCTGCTGTCTGCACTGACCCCTCTCCTCTAAACACACCAATGGCATTGGAACCAACCCCAACACCTGGTTGACCAGAAATCCCAGAGAGCCTTGCTCAGTCTGCCACAGCCCCTCCATCCTCAGGGATGCAGCATGCAGCCGGCAGAGCCGTGGGCCCCACCCAGGAGCCAGCAGACCTGGGTTCAAGCCCCTGTCCCCCAACTCATCAACATACGACCTTAGGAAATTTCTCAATCCCTCTAAACCTCACGAGATAAAACGAGGGTTCTGAACTCAATGATCTCTAAGGAACTTCTGCCTCTAACTTTCTAATTCCCGCTAAGCCAACCCACCTCAACCCACCCCCACAAGGTGTTTCCATCTGGGTCTTCAACCTCCCTCTCTATCTGTCCCCTTTCCTTAGTGTGGAAATGCACTCCAATGGCCCCATTCTTAAACCACCAGCACAAACCCCCCACTGGATCCCGCCTCCCCCTCTGGCCGATGCTCAAAAGCCATCCCTAGCTGTCCCGGCAACAAAAATGCTCCTGGAGCCCAAGGGAGCACAGTCCCCAGAAAGTCTGCTTGTCAATCCAGCTCGCCCCAGCCCGTGCTGAGAAATGTCACTGGAGGAACCTGGTCCTCATTTCTGCATCTCAGAACTTGCCAACGTCCTTGGCGCATAGCAGACTCCTTGTCAGATGTTCTGAGTTATGCGAAAAAGCACCAAGGAAAGAAGCAGGAATAATCACTTCTGGAAAACCACACCTTCCCCCTGCTTGGAAAAAAAACTGGGCCTTGCGAAAACGTCATGCTTGATTCCCCCCAGTGAACAGGGCTCTGTAGTTTTAATCTGTTGGACTCTTGATTGCCAGCCTAGAATGCAGGGCATGATAGAAAGGAAGGCTTAAGTGGTTCTTGTATTTTCTGGCCATGGTTTCCTCTTTCTCTTCCCTCTTAAAAAAAAAGTAGTAATAAGGGGGGGCAATTAAGAAGCTGAGGTTTTAAACCTCCCCAGAGGTCAAACAAATTGCATTTTTGCTACAAAGAAGGGGAGGAGGAGGGGAGGGGCAGATGGTAAATCGGCTGCAGAGACCCTTCCGGTGATGTCTTTCTTGGGGAGGGGGTGGGGGGAGTCCCAGCTGGCAAAACTGCCGCACAGGGCCGGCCCCTCCGGTGGGCAGATCCAATCGCAAATAGAGAAACAAGACGCGCCAGCAGGAGCCTCACCAGCTGGGAAATTATTTCCTAATAAAACTACAAAGGGAAGGACGATAACTGGGCACTGCTGACAAGTATTGTTGTCTTGTATCAAAATCTCTTTATAAACCTGTTTGAAGAACAGAGCTGGCTTCTCTTTGAAGTCCCAGTTCAAAGCCGTTGACTTGCAGGGTTCGCTGTGCGGCAGTGGGGGACGGCAAGAGAAAGAGGTCAGGAGGAATGGAGCCAACTCAGTGCAAATTCAGAGCTCGCCACTCTAGGGCAGAGTTTTGGGGTGAGATGCTCGGTGGAGCTCCTCGTTATTAATGATGACCCCCCCACACATGGAGCCCCCCTCTGTACCAGGCGCTGTCTGCAGACTGTCTCATGTCTAACACGACAGCCCCAGGAGGTAAGTGTCGTCACCCTCATCTCATAGGTGAGGGACTGGGGGCTGGGGTCTCAGCCCTTAGTCTGACCCCCAAACCCACGCATCCTCTGGTCCCTAAAAGTCTGCCCTTCCATGGCAGGTTGCCACAGGGACCCCCATGGCCAATTCTGTGGTCAGCAGCACCAAGCTGCAGCAGCTGGGACTGGGATGGAAAAGAAAAAATAATAGCACGGGTTCCGCCTCCCACCAACGTCTCCGTTCAGCCTACACAACACAGGCCCTGTGGGTACAGACAGAGGGCTCCCTGCTTTCAGTGGAGGGACTGTTTTGCCACCATTTCCCCACACCCATGTGAAAACCAAGCCCCCAAGGGCAGGAACCCAGACCCATCCTGGAGGAGAAGAAAATTTACTATTAATAGGTTCAATTGTGTCCCTCCCCCCCAAAAAAGAGGGTGAAGTCCTAATCCCCAGGACCTCTGAATACAGCCATATTTGGAAAGAGGTCTTTGCAGAGGGTCAAAGTAAGATAAGGTCCATGGCGTGGGCCCTAACCCAACGACTGGTGTTCTTATAAAAGCGGGAGCTGTGGACACAGAGACAGACACACACAGAGGGAAGACAAAGTGAAGACACAGGGAGAAGCTCATTACAAGCCCAGGAATGCCCGAGGCCACCGGAAGTAAAAGAGAGACCTGGAACAAATTCTCCCTTCCAGCCTTAGAAGGAACAAATCCTGTCGGCACCTTGATTTTGGACTTCCAGCTTTCAGAACGGTGACACGATACATTGTTGTAAGCCACTCCAATTGAAGTACAGTTGACCATTGAACAACTCGGGGGTTACGGACACCCACCACCCAAGCAGGCAAAAATCTGAATATAACTCTTGACTCCCCCCCAAATGTAACTACCCATAGGGTACTGCCGACCAGAAGCCTTCCTGATAACAGAAATAGTCGATTAACACGTTATTTTTATGTTCAATGTATGACATGCTTCCTTCTTACAACCAAGTAAGCTGGGGGGGATGTTATTAAGGAAATCATAAGGAAGAGAAAATACATTTACAGTATTGTATGGCATTTATGGGAAAAAGTCTGCATAGAAGTGGCTCCCCGCTGTTCAAACCCGTGTTGTTCAAGGGTCAAGTGTACTTTGTTACGGCAAGCCTCGGGAAATGAGCACATCTACCATAGAGACACCTGCAGGGTACAGGAGAAGGACAAACTTCTGACCTTTCTGGACACTGCAGAGCGGAGAGCGTTTCCCTGTAGGTGCTGCAGCTCGGGAAGCGGGGGGGAATGGAAGGTGGAGGAGCTGGCTCACACCCAGAATGGGGACCAGAGTCATGTCCCGACCACGGGTCATCCCCACTTCCCAGCTCGCAGTCATGCCTGTGCCCGATCATGCCCTGCATTCTCTTTACCTGGGTGCCACTCCCTTCACCTCCCACCCTCCCTCCCTCTCTCTCCTGGTACCTCCCCCAAAGGCAGGCTCCCCAGGTCTCCAATCAGTGACTTTCTAGGTGGGGGCCCTGGACCAGCAGCAGCAGCATCTGGGAAGCTGTTAGAAATGCCAATTCCTGGGCCCCACCTGAGACCTTCTGCATCTGAAGCTCAGGAGTGGGGCCCAGCAGGCTGCAGTTTAAGGAGACCACAGCATCCTGATGTTGGAGAGTCACTGTTGAGCCGAAGGGGGCCTGAGCTGGGTGTTGTTTTCCCGAAGATCACATGGACGGTACAGCAGAGCCAGGAGCCAACTGTTTGCCCAGACATGCCTGTCTCATCAAACTCCTTGTTCCAACGGTTGAGGACATTGATAAATTGCAACGGGGGGTGTGAGGACAACACTTTGAGGACCTCTTTAGGGTGTCTCCTTGAGGACATACTTGGCCCCATAAAAAGCCTAGAGTTTTTGACTTTACAACGCAAGATCTTGGGTCTTATGACCCTCAGACTGTCGATACTTAGCCCCGGAATTAGCTCAGGGATCTCTCACCAGGTACACACAAATCAAGTGAGTCCTCTTGTCTCGAGGAGATAAAGAAGTTTTCGTAGTTTGTTCTTCTATCGTTCCGGTCGAAATCAGTGTGAAACTCTCCAGACTTGTTAGCGTCTTTGGTGCTCCCCCGTGTTAATGTAGCTCCGGTGATACGTACCCCTTCGGTGCCATTCTCTTCTCTCCTCCCACCTTGTTAGAAGGGGAACTTGTTGGCAGGATTGTTACTTTTCCCTAACACACAGGCAATGGTTGGTAAATACTCCGCAGGTCTTCTGCTTCACCGTCCAAGCCCGCGGGTGGGGTTGGGTCGGGGAGGGAACAGGTGAAAGCGACTGTCCTCAAACATCTTTTCTCCAGGACGAATCTTTCCAAGACCTCACATCAGTCATGCATCTTTTCCCAGCATTGCTCTCCGATGGGCCCCATCTGCGCAGCTCTTCCTCTTCCTGCTGCCTCGCGCTATCATGATCTTCTTCTCCGCCTTGACAGCCCCCGACACATTCCATCTAGAAACAGGGAGTCGTCTGTTGTTGTCATGCTCACCCCCACTTCGAATGGCAGCGCCATGAGCCAGTGATGTGGTCTGTGCTTTGCCGTTTTCCCCAAACCTGCACAAGCACGTTGGAGGCAGGCCACCGTCCCCAGAAGTCCCAAGCCCTCCCTTCCCGAACCTTCCATGCCCGTCCCCTTCCAGAAGAGCAGCCCCAAGATGCCGTGGTTCTGACGTCCTCTCCAACAGAGCAGCCTGCAGAATGGAAGCCTTTCGCTGTAAAGAACATGAGACTGCTACCCGCCCTCAAGACATCCAGTTGTCAGCCTCTTCCATCGGCAGCTTTCCGACTCATAAAAATATCACCTCACACAGTTTCTCATGAACCCGCTGCCAAGGGAGCAGGGGCCACAGCGTTGGGGCTGACAGAACGACGTGGCGAGGAGAAGGCAGGGCGTTGAGACGGGCATCTGTCGTCCCCAGCAGGTCTCCCCCTTGGCAGAGAATCCTTGAATCTGCTCTACTTCGTGCCATGCAAATGAGGTGCTGATGAGGTCACCGCATTCTGCCGGATTATTATCTCTGACATTTTATTCATAATAATTATAGAGCCTTTCCACCTTCAAAGTGCTTTGCAAACAATAATTAATTAATTAACACTCATAACACCCTGGCGAGGTAGCTTAGTATTATTAATTTATCTCTACAGTATATTATTATCCACCGTTTCCTCCCTCCCCACAAAAAAAAAAAAAAAAAAAAAAAAGACCATTGAGCTTCTGCACTGTGTTGCTCGTCCTTTCTGGGCCAGTCCTCCCCGTTTTCCCACCCGGTCTTCCGCTCTGCTCAGCAATGAGATGCATACACCTCTTTAGATTCCAGACCCAGTTCGCCACCAGCAATCACCCCACCAGTCCTGGCGTTGAGTTGAGGTCATGGATTCGTTTCTCTCCTCCCAGCATCTTCTATTCACGCAATTCTTCCCGCCCCACCCCTTGCCTTTAGTTCTACCCTGTTCCTGCTCTATTTCTCCCACCTCTAACTTCGTGTTTCTATGATTCTAGTACAAACGTATCTCTAACCCCATTCGTGATCTTGTCTTGGGCTTTGTGCTTCCTGTTTCTACATTCTACCCACCAACGGGCTCCCCATCCATCCTCCTAGTTATTTGGATTTTAATTATGTAAATTAGACTTCTCTGAGGGCTGCTTCAAGGAAGGCTATCATTTCACCCCTTCTCCCTACTCCAGCCCTTCATTTTTTTATCTCATTTTCTTCTTGGGGCATATTGTCCTCTCCCTGTCTAATCCTGCCATCCTCAGGGCACCCTTTCATTCACTCACTTGTTCCATGCCCGGCCCGAGCACCTGCTGCAGGTGGGGCTCCATGCTCCCGCAGGGGTGGGGAGAGGACAACCCGGACAAATTAGGATCCAGGCTCCATCCCCAAAGAAGATGAGATAAGCACAATGACAGGAGGGTATCTGAGAAGCTCCGTGGGAATTCAAGGTGGTGATTAATTGCCATTCTGCCCGGGAGTCGGAAGAGGAGAGGCGGCACAGAAATTGCCACAGAAGCGAGGACACTTGAAAGATGAGTGGGCTGGGTTTTGCCTGGCAGAGGAAGAGGGAAAGGTCATCCCAGGCGTCAGGAGCAGCGTGAACAAGGCGATGTGGCATGGGCTCAGATTACTCAGCCTCTGATTTCACCTTGAGCCACCAGTGACAGGAGAAGAAGGGAGGGGTGGACAAGGGAGCGGAGGAGGGGGGAGAGGGGATGAGCACCACAAGCATCGAAGGGGGCAATGATTTTTTTTTTAATTTTATTTATTTATTCGACAGAGAGAGAGACAGCCAGCGAGAGAGAGAACACAAGCAGGGGGAGTGGGAGAGGAAGAAGCAGTCTCCCAGCGGAGAAGCCTGATGTGGGGCTCGATCCCAGGACTCTGGGATCACGCCCTGAGCCGAAGGCAGGCGCTTAACCGCTGTGCCACCCAGGCGCCCTGGAGGCAATGATTTAACCAAAGATTTTCTAGGGAGAACGAGTAGAGTAGGTGCTTACTTAACAATTATGCAGTACCAGCTCCCTGCCAGGCACCGTTCCAAGTGCTTTTCAAATATTAACTCATTCAATCTTCTCTTGAAAGAGATTTCTAAGCCCAAGATGGAGGTGCTCCTGCCCAGGGTGCCATGTCAGCAAACATCAGCTTAGCTTAGAGAACTCCCGTGTCCCCGTGCTCGACCAGAAATGCAGTCTCCCCATCCAGCCCGCCGATCTCCAAATGCCAAAATTTCTCACCCTGAGCAAGGCTGCCTAGTGGCCTCAGCCAATCAGATATTTTCTATTACTCCCTTCCTCCTTCTTTATTGTTCATCTTATAAAAGCGCCCAGCCTTCCACCCCGTTTTGCAGCTACTTTTCTGTGCGTGGGTGATAAGAGCACCCAAAATCTCCTCTCGTAGCAATATCCAGTATTCAAAACAGTATGATTAAGTATAATCATCACACTGTACATTAAATCTCTAGATTTATTCATCCTACAATCCGATTACATACGCTTTGGCTACATCTCCCCATTTCCCACACTTCCGCATTTCCGGTAACCACCATTCTACTCCCTGCTTCTGTGATTCTGACATTTCTAAATGTCACATATACGTGAGATCGTGTAGCTTTTTTACATGTCTGGCTCTTTCACTGAGCGTAATGTTCTCCAAGTTCACCCGTGCTGTTGCAAATGACAGGATTTCCCTTTTTAAGGCTGAATAATATTCCACTCTGTGTGTGTGTGTGTGTGTGTGTGTGTGTGTGTGTGTGTGTGTACGTACACCTAGCACATCTAACGTATCCATTCACCCATTGATGGGCACTTGGGTTGTTTCCATATCTTGGCTATTGTGACTAATGCTACAGAGAACGTGGGAGCACAGACATCTCTTTAAGGTACTGATTTCATATCTTTTGGGTATAAACTCAGAAGACAGGGGCGCCTGGGTAGTGCAGTCATTAGGCGTCTGCCTTTGGCTCAGGGCGTGATCCCGGCGTTCTGGGATCGAGCCCCACATCAGGCTTCTCCGCTATGAGCCTGCTTCTTCCTCTCCCACTCCCCCTGCTTGTGTTCCCTCTCTCGCTGGCTGTCTCTATCTCTGTCGAATAAATAAATAAAATCTTTAAAAAAATAAAACAAATAAACACAGAAGACAGACTGCTGGATCATATGGTAGTTCTATTTTCAGTTTGTTGAGGAACTTCCATACTGTTTTCCTTAATGGTCCCACCAACAGTGTGTAGGGTTCCCTTCGTGCCCTTGCCGTCACTTGTTACCTTTTCCCTTTTTGCTACTAGCCCTCCTCACATTATCGAGTACTTTGAAGGTTGGAGGGCTAATTATTTAGCGAGTTCCCTCCCTTCCCCCAAGTCTCCTTGACAGCATTTGTCTCTTTCCCTCATGGGGCGTCCTCACAGGTGTAAGAGGATAAGTCCATCTTAATTAGTTTTAGTGCACCGCTTAACAGAGTTAAATACATTCCCATTGTTTTGCAAGCAATCTCCAGAACTTGTCACCTTGCAACATAGAAAGTCCGTATCCATTAAACGACAACTCCCCAGTCCCCTTTGCCCCGGTGCCTGGCAACCACCCTTCTACCTTCTGTCTCTATGAATTTGACTTCTCTGGGTATCTCCAACCCCCACTTTTAATTGCCTCACGGGTTTAGTATCAGAGGCTATGCTCCAGTGTGTGCAGAGTATTTTATTTTAGGCCATCTTAGTCTCACTGTGAGCTCCCATCCTGCTAGGGTGGCAGAAATTCCAGCACAGTCATTATCAGGCCCACCTGCTCCAGGTGGGGGTTGGGCAGTGATAAGACCTCCTCTATCACCAAAGCACTGGGGAGCTTTTCCTGTCCCCAGAGTCCTCCATTGCCTCAATCCATAGGGACCTCCAGGGCCAGTGGCTCGTCTGCCTCAGGGTCTCATTTGGGGAGCTCGGGGTGAGGCTGGGAGCCCCTGTGTCTCACCAGCTTCTAGGTCTGCTACTCCCACATTTTTGTGATCTTTCCACATTTCCTGACCTCTCTGTCTCCCTCCCCTTCATCATGCTCAAAGCCCTCTCTCACCCAGCCTCTGGCCCTTAGAGTTATCTCTTTCTCCTCCTGATGCCCTCAAAGGCCTCTTCTCTCCCCTCTACCCCTGGGACCCCAGCATCCTTTCTTCAAAGAGCTTGGGAGTTTTACAAAAGCCTTTGACTTCAAGCAGCTTCTGTTTTCTGCCCTGGAAATATCCTGAGGCAAGGACAGGCAAAGAGCCAGTCTACCTGTTGACCTGAGGGAACATGGAAATAGAGCAAAATACAAAACAATCGCTCAAAGTATCATTTGACATATTTATAAAATATTTTCATACTTTTCTCCCAACTAGACTCAACCTGCCTTCAGAACTAAGTATTGTCTTGTCTTTGTATCTCTACCATCTCTACAACCACAGTAGCCTCCCAGTACGCTTGGTGAATACAGACAAATGGACGCGTGACTTACACTAACTCGGGATTTTTCGCCCCAAACTTCCCTGCCCGTAATAGGCACACAGATGCACCAAAGACCTAGTCTTGGGCTCCAGTAGGGGATATGTAAGTGTAATCTGAATACCTACAATATTTATTTCACCCTTGGGTTTCCCCAACTAAAAATGGACACACAATTCAAGATTTTAAAATAAGAGAACAAGATATCTTATTTCCAAACCATGGTGTGTCACGGGGGACAGAGAAGCACTATGATATCCTCCCTCCAGGAGACAGCCTGAACTCACCACTCCCACAGGACAGCTCAGAACCAGTTCTCTCCCACCTGGCACTAACCTGGAAGGGGAGCAGAACCTACCGGGTTCTTCCTAGGGAGCCGTGCTCTGGGAAAAGAGTCAGAAGAGGGAGAAGGGAGAATGAATTAATAGAGAAGGGATCTCCCATTGAAGCTGGAGCAAATCTGGACACACAAGGACATCAGTCTCCTCCTTAGCAAACGAAGACCTGTTGTTGGCCATGCCCAGTTGGAAGCGTGGGAACCCACGGTCTTCTGGAGCCTTGGCCAGCTCTGGCATAAAGAAATCTGGATGGTGCTGCCAGTCTGGAGAAAAATCTCAGCTCCAGCAGCAGCGCAGTGGCCAGACGGGTGCTCTGGTCCGGCCATCTGGAATGATCGGCTCTATTAACTGACCCCTGGTTCATCCTCTCTTATTCACTTCAAAGGACGCCCCATGAGGGAAAGAGACAAAAGGCCGTCAAGGAGACTTGGGGGAAGGGAGGGAACTCGCTAAATAATTAGCCCTCCAACCTTCAAAGTACTCTATAATCATTAATTAATCCACCCAACTGGGATCCGCGGGCAGATGGGCGCTTCCCAGCCACCCTGACACACCCATTACTAAACGGGGCCCGGGGGCGGAGCGAATGTGGGCAGGAGCCGTTGGTGCACCTGACAGGGGAGAGATGGAGACCACAGCGCTGTGGGTTCGGGATTCGCCGCTACAAAGAATCTTTGGGTAACCTGAGGCAAGGTGGCAAAAATAGACCAGGAGGCTTTTGAGAAAGAGGTCACCCCAGGGCTTGGGCAAATAGGACCTGTGGGCCAAAGGCCGAGAGTCAAGGGGTATCGGCCCTGAGTCTGCAAGGAGGTCGCCCCCAGAGGAGTGTATCTGAGTCCCTGCCCTGCATATCCCCCAGGAAGGAGACTCCTCAATCCATGAGGACTCCTGCCAGGATCCCCCCAGCAGCAGTAACAGCCGCTGGCACCTCCTTGAGCAGAGCCCCTGAAGACAGCCAGGAAATACATCTTGGACAGACCTGTGCTTCCAGCAGCAGGGCTCCAGCACAGCTGGGCTGACGGTCCCACCGGAGGTGAGCTTGGCTGTCTGGGGACAACGTTCATTGCTCCGTCCACCTTTTCACCAGATCGCCCATCTGTCACTGTGGAGTCCTTGCAGTAGGACCAACTAAAATAAGGGTTGTGGGTTCATATTTCTCCCGCACAGATGAGCCCCGACTTTCCAAATCTTTATTTCCTACCGATGCTTAGAAGGGAAATGAAGGGTGAGGTAAAGACGTCACAAGGGAGAGAAACTGCTGATTTCCCAGGATTCACAAGGTGTTGCTCATCCCAGCAAATTCTCAGAATGCCTGGGCCTGGGGCTTGCAAACCCCAAACTCATTTTAAAGTTGTTCGGATTTAAGGATAGCGAGTCATGCTAACAAAACTTATAAGAGACTGACACGTAACACCAAAATGAGTTATTCTTAGAATTACTGTTATTGCTGAGCACTTCCTGTGGGTCAGGCGTTCAGCAGAGCACTTTTCCGTATGGCGTATTATTTTCCTTATTCCTCACACCGACCCTAAGAGAAGGAGATTCTTCTCATCTCCAGTTTTCACAAGTGGATACGGAACCCCCCTGAGAACATGAACTTGTTTCAGGTCGCACATCTTGTAAATGGAAGAGCTGGTTTTCAAATTCACAAAGGACTCCTGTGTTCCCCTTCTGACCACTCCTCTCTGTTGCCCAGACAAGTGCCAAGCAAAGAGAAGAAGCCCATGCCACTTCGCTTGCCCTCCCGCAGGCAGGCTTTATGGAGAGGCTGATTTCCAGAAAGTTCCTCCGGGTCAGTGAAATCACAACAGGGGAAGCACCGTGATTTAAGAAGCGCAAGGCCTCCCTCTGTCACTGTGGTCTTCTCTGCAGTTGAGCATATCTGCCAGGCCACCCCAACAGAGCACCACCCTCTCCAGGAACGGGGGTCCTGTCCAGGCTCTCTTTTCTGTCTGTCCCCTGCAGGCTGCCACCTGCTTCTGAGGAATCCGTCACCAGCACGGCCGTTTGTGGGCTTTCATCCTGTGATTTGTCACTCCTCTTTGAGGAATCCTTGCACATCTGTGGTTTCCAGAATAATCTTTGCCCAAAGTGAGGGAGATATTGTGCAATTCCATTACGATGCCATTACATGGGGGTACCCAGAACAGGCAAATTCACAGAGACAGAAAATAGAACAGTGGTCACCAGGAGGCCGGGAGTGGGGGGAAAAAGAGTCCCTGTTTAACGAGTACAGAGTTTCAGTTTTGCCAGATGAAAAAGTTCTGCGGATACATAATGCTCATGGTTGCACAACTTAATGTCACTGAACTGCACACTTAAAAATGGGTAAGATGGTACATTGTACTTAGGGCTATTTTATCACAATGAGAACAACTTTTTCTTAAATGAGAAGGAGGCCACTTTGTCCAGCACACCCTCTGAAAACAGTGTCCCCAAAACTGAGAGCCCCAGGAGCCCCGGGCTGAAACACGGGTGATGGGTTCCCCTCCACCCTCCGGGAGGAGCTTCTTGATCTCCAGGGCATGCAAAGATGGGACCAGGCAGGACATCGAGCCAAGAGATGTGGGGGCTCTCATGGGGCCCCCAAAGGCCTCCCCGCTCCATCTCTCCAGGACTGGCTTGCACCCTGTCCCTCTTCCCAGGGCCACAAGCTTCCATCTCCCGGGCTCAGCCAACTAGCTGAAGAGCCACTTTCTGGCAAGCTTTCTGGGTACTGCTCTTCGCCACGTTGTGGTTCCAGAAATGTCTGCAATCTCGTGTCTGGTACCACTGTCTTGCTTTCAGAAAACTCAGTGTTCCCTGGCCTATATCTGCAAACAGTTTAGTCATGACTGCTTCTACAGGGTTCTTTCCAGGGGGCTGGGGGTGGGGAATGAGCTTCTCTTCTATTTAAGATGTAACAACACTCCATTTTTCAAGAGCCTGCGCCTTTCCTCGAGTCAGATACACTGCTCATCGGCCAGGACCCAGGGACAATGGTCACGTCGCCTCTTCCAGCCCAGGAAAGACAGCAGCCACCGTCACATCCCTCCCACAGCCAGGTAGCCACCCGCAAGGACCCAATTTGCAATTTGCAGACTCTCACCCTCCTCGGAGACTTGGGGGACTGGGGGCGGGGGAAAGCCTGGAGCTTTCCCTCCTGCAGCAGCTCTCAGACCCCCCCAACCCAGTCGTGGGAAAGGCACCAGTGCCACCTCCCACACACCTCCCACCCCGGTGGGCTCACAGGTGCCCAAGGACTGCGGCAGGTGGCCGTGTGACTTGCCAGACAGAAGGCACCCGCAGGGCCTCGTGAGGCCCGCTTGGAAAGTTCCGCGTTGGTGCCAGGCGTGCTGGAGACGTCCCCACGCTGGCAGGAAGGAGGCCTTGACCTCAGAAGCCTGCCCAGGACAGCATGTTCAAACCCCGCCTAATCGCCGCCTCCATCCCACCTGCCGGCAGGCTCTCCCCCTGCCCCTGCCCGGCGGCCGGCCCCTCTGTCTCAGGTCTCCCGCCGCCCGCCGTCTAGAGCTCCGGAGAGTGCTCGTTTTATGACTGGAGCTGTCGGCTGGAGAGACACATTTTAAAATTCATGACCTTTCCCATCAGGGTTCAGAAACGGAGCAGACTCCTCGATGAGAGCTTAGTTTATTCTTTCACCGGTCCTGCCCCCCCCCACCCCCTTTCCGCTGCTTCCTCCCGAGCTTTCCTTCCCCATTGTCCTCCAGGATCTTTTGCATTTGTCCCAGTTTTAATCCCCCCACCTCATAAACCAAAGCAAAATGAAAATGCTCCTGTTTCCAAACGGAGCGTGCGTTGGGCTCGCAGGGCACGCCTGGCCATCAAAGGTATCTCCCTTTGTCAGGTGGGGAGGGGCCACGGCAGGTGCAGCTGGACAGCCGAGATAGAGCCGGGGTTTGAAGGGAGTGGGGGTCAGGCGGCAGGGGCTGCGGCGGTCGCAGTTTTCCAGGCAAGGCATGGTGGGGGAGGGGGCATCCACCTGAGGCCAGGGAGGTGGGGGCGCAACGGGGGCCCAGCAGACAGGCTGGCAGCTGCCGGGCGCTGCAAACCCTGCCAAGGAAAATTAAAGAGCAATGTGTTTGCTTCCTGCCACAAGTATAAACAACAACAAAGATTCTCCGGGCGAAATTCTTGCCTCGCGATTTCAGGCGGCTGGCTGTCCTCAGCTGCCCCTTCCCTGCCGTGTCTCCCCTCTTGGGCCTTTACCGAGGCTGTCCAGGGGAGGCCGTGCCCGGTATCCTAATTTATCCTGGGAAACAGGAAACATAAATCTCCTCCCAGACGCGGGAGGCCACACAGGAGGCGCCCGGACTTTACTGCAGCCACAAGAAGCCAACGGAAGAGACGCAGAACCTTCCGTTGGCCCCATGACAGAAATGACACATCTGAGCCGAAGTGAGAGAGAGAGAGAGACAGAGAGAGAGAGAGAGAGAGAGTGTGTCCCCCACCACTGGGAGGGACAATAGCGAATACTTAGCCTGAACTTACCTGTGCCAGGCAAGTTCTAAGCTCTTTGTATGGATCAGCTCATTTACACCTCACATCAAGCTTAGGAGGTAGACCTTAGCCCCGTGTGGTGGCCAATGCCATGCCGACTCTGCTAGGTCACAGTACCCAAATATTTGGTCAGGCATCACTCTAGACATTGCTATGAAGGTACGTTTTAGATGAGATTAGCACTTAAATCAGTAGACAGTAAGTAAAGCAGACGACCCTTTAAATGTGGGTGGGCCTCATCCAATCAGTTGAAGGTCTTAAGAGAAAAAAGACCGAAGTCCCCCAAGGTAAAGGGATTTCTGCCTCCAGACTGCCTTCAAACTCCAGCTGCAACATTAGCTTTTTCCTGGGTCTCCAGCCTGGTTGGCCAGCCCTGCAGACCTCAGAGCTGTCAGCCTCTACAATCTTTTGAGCCAGTTTCTTAAAATAAATCTCTCTATTCACACATGTACAAATAGGATTTTGTGTGTTTATATATGTATATATATGTACACCCACACAGCACACATCCTATCTGTTCTGTTTCTCTGAAGAACACTGACTAATACACCCCACTTTACAGACAAGGAAACTGAGGGCACGGAGAAGTTCATCGCCTTGCCCAAGGTCTCAAGGCCAGTAAGGGGTACAGGCGGGGTAGGAATGCATGCAGCCTGAATTCAGAATCTGCTTACTCACCCAGACACTCACACACGGGAAGTCATAGCCCATCATCAGGGAGCTAACGTGGGGAGGGAAGCGCATGGAAAATGAATTCAAGTAGAAGTTAGCTGGGTCAGTGGACACAGGACAGAAATCAACGAGATTTGTTTTCAAACTCGGCTTCAATTTGACATCTGTGACTTTGAGTGTGTGCTTTACATCTCTCTGGGCCTCCCTTCTCCCGATCTGCAAAATACCATAAAAACTTCACAAGGTGATTGAGGGATTAAATGGGATAATTTTGTGTACAAACAGTGATTTCCCAGTATGCGAGCAAAAATCATGTTCCAAGTCCTCACCAGCTTGACTTCCCGGCTCCTCTACAATTCTCTCCCAGCGTTTTTTCAGCTCCTCAAAGCCGCTGTCCTGTGTCAGAGGCAGGGCTCCCACTGGTGGAGATCACTCCCACCGTGAGTTACTACCCCCTGCAGGGACAGGCTGGGTTTCAGAGCAGGGCCCACCCTCCCAGACCCTCACTGGCATTCCCCCTTTGGGCTTCCCCTGGGCCAGCAAAACCTGTCAGGTTCCTCTTGCTCTTGGGGACGGGACTGCTCGCCCGGGGCCCTCCCCTCACCGTCCCCAACCCTAGCTGCCAGTCTCCCATCTCTGGCTCTGGCTCAAAGCCTGATGGGGGGTGAAGGGGGCTCCTGGGCTTCTCTCTCAGAGGAAATAAGCAAGTACATTCTCCCCCAGGAAGATGAGCACACGCAGAAGGCCACTGACATTCAGGAGCGAGATTCTTCACCAGTAACGACTCTGTCGTGGGCCAAAAGTACGGGGAGCCCAGTTTAGGGGGGTTGGTTTCCATCGTTGCTTCTGTTCTAGGTTGGAGATGCTCCGTGGGCTGGGAACCCAGCAAAGTGTCTGACCTGCATGATCTCACGTGGGTCTCCCACCCCCACTCTTGTGCTATCCTCATCGTTTCTACGATATGAAGGAGAAAGCTGGGATTCGAAGAGAAGCAGCAGGCCACTGCCTCACAAATAGTGAAGAACCAGGATTCACCCCCACACCGGTCTGACTCTGGAATCCTCACCCTTAACTGCCTTTATCATGGGAGTGTCTGTCTATTTCCAACCAACATTAGTTATGGTTTCTGGAAGGCAAAGAGACATTCTATCCCAGCCCTGTGTCTTAGAAGGCAAGTGGCTTTGAACCAGTCACTGAGTCAAAGGAGAGAGATGGAGTAGAGTAATGGTGTCCTGATACTCGGAACACTTACAGTTCTAAGAATGAGTAGTCAAGGGGCCTGAACTCATACATTTATAGCACCTCCTTCTCAACCAGTACTTGGCATTGGGGAACATTCTTGGAACTAGAAATAAACAAGAATATTAGGGATAAACTATCAGGTTCACAAACTGTGTGGCAAAATTTACTGTGCTCTTCTCTCTCCTTTGGATGGGAACACCTAGGTCAGGATATGTGGTCATGATATTGCTGGGATGGAAGCTAATACGGACTGGCCAGACACACTTCCAGCCCCAAGACTCTGCTCTGAATTCACAGGCTTGATAATGCCAATATTAACTACCCCCACCTTCACCCAGTGAGCAATACAAAAAAACATTTGTCTTTTCTACTCCAAAATAGAGAGTCTCTCTTTTTAAAATGCTGAAAATAAAATAAAATAAAATAAAATAAAATAAAATAAAATAAAATAAAATACTGAAAATAATCATAGAGATAAATATAAACAAAAACAGTTTTAGGGAAGAGGGGAAAAAAGAGAACAAGGGAGGAATTTGATGGAACATCTATCTCTTTGTACTGGTCCTCTTTCCTGCAGCTTAATGCCACCTCTTTCATGAGTATAGATTAGAGCCCATGGCAGGTGAGGTCTTAGCCCCATGCATGGTAAAGGGACTTCCCAAAATAAACAGGGAAGGAATTCAGGACATGCCGGTGAGGCCACTGAAATCAATTCACCTCAACATGCACACTGCTCCATCTTATCCCCTATACCTTGGCCTGGGACACCCTTGTCATAACTCAGTAAGAAGTCTATCACTTTGATGGGACATGCCAGGGCTCCTTGTCGCAGTCCAGTGCACACACTCCAGAAATCTCTTGTTGCTTTAATGTTTCGTTTTTAGCTATTTTATTTCATGTGTGCGTTTATTTATGCATGGCAAAGGGCACAACAGAAGTGTTCTCACAAAGGCAATCCGATGACAAAAGAGAGGGAACCTTCATTTGTTCTCTGCAAATCTTTACCATGTGCCCGCGATGTCAGGAGGTGTCTAGACGCATGCGAAAAGACATGGTCGCCGCCCTAAGGAACCACCTGTAGGAATCAACTCCGGGAACCACCTCCTCCAGGATGCCTTCCCCAGCACCCCGGTCAGGATGAGAAGCACCTCCTCAGGGTCCCATGACATTGGATCCTCTGAATCGACGAGCTGCCTCTCCCAGGTGTAATTGCCGGCTTCCTTAGGCTGGCTGTCCTCGCCACGGCTCCAGGGGGACAGGTGCAAATAGGACGCATCTCGCAGCACACTTGGGCAAAGAATTACAATAATGATGGCGACAGTGAAGATGCTGATGATCATATAGCAGGGAAAACGTGTAACCCCTTTTTCAAGAAGGATCGCTTGCCTCTCTTCTTCTGGCCCACATGGCTGACCGTGCCTACCTGCGCGCTCCCAGGGGCTCGGTGCGTGTCTGACAGGACCCTGAGATGACAGCGCGATGTCAGTTTCTTGCGGGGCACTCCTCTCTCTGATTTGCACCATCCTACCTAATAGACTTCAGCTGCATTGAAATGAAAAATGAATAGGAAGTAGATCTTGCTGCTAAAACATATGTGTCAGAAAATCATTATGGGTATTAAATTACAGCAATAAAATGAACCAGAACTAATTTTGCAAATTAAGATCCAATAAATTTTTTTCATAGCCACACCTTTTCTTTAAAAAAAAAAAAGTAGCAAAATAAGATTCAGCCGAACGGTATTAAAATTGAGTGTAAGGCTTTTGGGGGTGGAGTGGGGTGGGGACATGTATAGAACCAGAAATTTCCATATGACAAACACATTAGCGTTTCGGAGGGTAGATGGTAAAGGGTGTTCCTCCCCGTTGTAAGAATACTGCCCCTGTGCCAAACACCATAATGATCTGTTTTTAAGCTGACATACCTATGTATTTCACATGTAAAATTTATGTGTAGATATTCGCCTTCCTCTCTTCTGTCCCCCGCCCCACCTCCCTACTCCCTAGACAAGGTTCTGCTGACACAAGAAACTAGTATATTTCTAAATTTCTGACAACCGCTTATTTTTAGAAGAGACTATTGCTGTCGGTCAAATTAACACTGAAGCTATAAACAAACCTTAGAGCTTTGCCTGTTCTGGAGAATACCAGGATGTCTCCCTCCACCCTCCAGCCTGCGAGGGAGGCTGTAATTAGCTCATTGTCCGTGAACAGGCACAAAGGAGGCAGTGCCTGCATCCCCGCTCCCTTCCGACCTTTCCACGGGAGATCTTGGGGCAAATGTTAATTAATTAAGTGAGTAACTTCCACCATCTCCTGGGAACACGGTCGCGCACAACTCCTCGTTCCAAAAGGGACAGCGAGGAGAAGGATGCTGGGCAAGAACTCGCAGAGAGGGTCCGCCAAGAAGAGGGAGAAACAGGATTCACTTCCCTGCTGTCGCTTTCCTCCTGGCTTGGGCTCTGGCAGAACTGCGCCCAGCCGTTCTGCTACACCCAGTGAACCAAACTATTTATAGCCACACAATCATTATAAATAAAGCTGTTTATAACACCGAACCTTGGCCCTGCATTACTTAAAACTGTAGACTGGCAGCTATAAATAACTCTGTTACATGCACAAGTGTGACTACTGACTGATACTTCCTCAAATTGTGACAAATAATGACAACTTTGTTTGACAAACATCCCACTGACATTCATCTGATTTTGAATAAGTGGTGCTGCTTTTTTAATTTGGTCCCTGAGGCCCGGGATCTCAGGGACTTGTCTTTAGTCTTCTCCTCTCTCACCTCCTGCCCCCGAGGACTCTGTCCTGTGTCTTGCTGCTTCTCCCCACCCCAGCCCCCCTAATCACTGAGAGGGATTTGGGGCCATTTAAGAGGAAGCTTATTAAGTTCTCTGTTTCTCTCACCAGACAGTTCTGCTGTCGGGGCTTTGCAAGGGTTTGGGGAGTTTTGTTAATGACACAACAGCAATAGAGAGGGGGAGGGACATGTGGGCCAACCTCCTGGTGCTGGATGAAGGTGGAAAGAGGACCCCCAAGGGCAAGGCAGAATTGAACATCAGATGGTTGGAATCTGAGTCTTTGGGGTGGTGGGTGGGGCTGTCACCTAGAAATGCTGGGTGTTGGCTGCCAGTGAACCAGTGAAGGACAAGAGTCTGGACAAGGGACTTACCTCCCCAGGCACCTGACTTGAGAGATCTTGACTGATCCTACTTTGGGTCCCCAAGCTGGCGTTCTCTCTGCAGGGGAGCTGCTATTCACGTATGTCAGGGATTTCAGAGCACCAGCGGACCTTTGCAATGTGACTCACCCTTTTACAGGGAGAAGAGTTGAGCCAGAGTCTCCCACAAGCCGTTAAAGCAGAGCGAGACTAGAACTCGGCTCTCTGGGCTCCAGATGGGGGCTTCTCGCCCCATCCTGAAGTTGATTAATGCGCGTAAAGCGTGTGCACCTGTTCCTGGCCCCTGGCAACGGTTCCCTGACTGCTACCTATTACGGGAGTCGTGATTCTCATCCAGGGCTTTCCCCTGCTAGTCTGAACGCCCTCTTTGAAAGGCACTCTTATACCTCTCCCCACTTCCCATGGTCCAGCTTCTCTGTCTGATTTACCTTTTTTTTTTTTTAAGATTTATTTGTTTATTTGAGAGAGAGAGAGAGAGAGAGAGCGTGCGCGCGCAGGGGGAGAGGCAAACGGAGAGGGAGAGAGAGAGACTCTCCAGCAGATTCCCCACTGATCGCAGAGCCAATGCGGGGCTATATCTCACCACCCTGAGATCGTGACCCGAGCGGAAATCAAGAATCAGACGCTCAACTGACTGCGCCACCCAGGTGCCCCGGACTGAACTCTTAATTTTAACAAGTGCACAATCTCACCTTCCCGCCCCCCTTTTTCCAATCTCTTAAATAGAACTTTCGGAGCAATGTCTTATAGGTCATGACACAGCTGTCCACCTCCTCCCCCGTCTCCCCGGCCAGGCCAGAAACACAGTGAGGAGGGGCCCTCTCAGAGCTTACAAGTGCAGGGCGCACCCCCGAGAGTGAGCACCTCCTTACATCTGTACCCTACCTGCTTCTCAGGGTACAGGGTACTTTTCTACTCCCAACCCTGCTCCTTCCTCCCCCAGAATAAAAACCCACCAGTCGGTTCCATATCTGCCAGAGTAACTATAGACTTCTCACCCTGGATGACAATGTCCTTGGTTACTGGTCCCACCTACTTCTCCAGTTCCAATCTACGCTTCATGCCAAAGCGGACTCTTCCCTCTTCCCAGAACATGCCGCCTTAGCGCGTTTCCTGTTCGCTTTGACAAGGATGCTCTCCCTTTGCATTACAAAACCCTCACCCACATCTCGCAAGACTCCCTGAAAATGCCCCAGGAAGCCTGTGCTGACCGATCGGGCAGCTGCGACCCTCTTTCCTTGGAATCCCTGTTACCTTTATATGTGTGTCTCCTTCGGCCTTGGCCTGTCTTCATGCTGCAGTAAGGTTACTGTGAACGTGTTTATGTTTCATCTTCTCTAAGGGTTAGGGGGACCTCTTTCTTCATCATCTTGGTATCTGGTGTAGCATATATCCAGAAAAGGCAAAACATTCCAAAAGTCACTTTATTAAAAGGGCAGGCAGAAACAAAAACAATTAAAAAAAAAAAAAAAAGACTTTGCAAGTATCAACCAGTGCCTATCTGCTAAGATGTGTAAGTAAGTAGCAAAACTTATAATGGAGCCACATGGCTTGCACCAGCCCAGCCTTCTGCCCTGCGGAAGGTTCCAGAAGGGATGTCCACCTTCACGTGACTGTGACCGTGACTGTGGATGCTTGAGAGAACTGGAAATGAAAAAAGATGGATAAATAGCCAAACCCAGGCAGTGAAAGACGTTGGAGGACAAAGGGGCAAGTATCTCTTCAAGCCATCAGTCAGCGGGCCCTCTAACTTGTATTTCGAGCCTGAGGTGTTCGTGACCCAGAACCACCCTTGAAAAATAAACATCTTCCCTGCCTCAGGGCCTTAACAATCGGCCATACTTCCTACCTGTCCCTGCACCCTTTCAGCTTTCATATTACTAAGACCCGTGGAGCTCCCAGGCTCTTGTGGACCCCCCAATGCTGATGTTGATGAGAGAATTTGCCAAGCTTGGTCAGATCTCTCCCACTGGGCTCCGCATTCGCGTGTGTTGCGGCACTGGCCCGCCTCTCTAGGCCTGCAGGGCCCGGGGGCTCCTCCCGACCCCCGTGCCACCCTGTGGACACCAGCCAGAAGTCACCCATCAGAACCAACCCGTGCCCCAGAGGAGACGCAGACCAGAAAGCATCCACTGACCAGCTGACCACTAAAGAGGAAAATCACAGATCGAGCCCTCCTACAAGAGCCCTTTCTTCCTCCAAAGCCCCACGGGAAGGAAGGCGCCAGGCAGGAGAGGGGCTTGGAGTCCCTTTGTGCTCTTCGTATTAACACAGTCACACTTTGCTATGCAGATGTCACTTCCAATGAGCACCAGGGCTTTCCCGGGCCTGGACTCGAATTGAAGGAATTGTTACTGTTGCTGAATGGCCGGGGAATTCATTAATGCAAAGCCAGCCACTTCCTAAATGCTTGCTTTGTGAGCAGTCTCAGAGTCCTGGGGACCTCGATTCCTGTGGTCAGCGCGGCCCCAGGCCTCCGTGTCAGCAAGTGATCTTTATTATCACCGTCGGCCCCTTTCTAAAACCGCCAGGGCACCGGGGAACGCGGCCTCACCTGGAACCTGGTGGCCACAGCCAACCATCCTCAGATTTCTCTGGAGCAGGGCCTACTGGGTGGAAAAACTGCCCCCCCCCCCATTCTGGATTTTTCGCACACCACCTTCCTTTTTGAAGAAAGGCTTCGTTTGCGTGTTAAAGATGGGAACCAGAGCGCGAACAGAAAAAAAGGCTTTTCTCAACCCTCCTCCCCCCTAAGGCGGTTCCTTGAGCTCTATGCAGGTGCGAGAACATCCGCACGCACACGCTCACGCTTCACAAGGCCCGGCGCACACACAGAGGTTTTCGGATCAGAATGACTCGGTCCCCACCTAATGTAAAAGTCAGTTCCGATTTGAAGGAACGCTTCTTGGAGTAACCTGCCTCCTAGGAATAGAGGACACTGGAAGAAAAGAGGTGGTCCGCGAACGTGCCAAGCCCTCTGCCTGATACACACACACACGTCACTGCACACACCCAGGCTGGCTGCTTTAAATCTTCCCCCAGCTTCTGCTGACCGGGCATGTCCAGGCCCCACTTTGGTTTTTGCTGTGGTGATGGCATTGCGGTCTCCTCAAGCCAAACTGCCAGTCCTGAAATCCCCCTTCAAGCTTTAGGAAAAAACAAAAAAACAAAAAACTAGCACCATGATGCTAACAATGGTGGGATTGAGGACAGATTTTTTTTTTCCTTTATGCATTGTTGCATATATAGTCTACAGGAAGGGTATATGTTTTATATTCAAGAAAAATCCCTGTGTGATGTAAAAAAAAAGAAAGAAAATTATTTTAGTTTTATAACATCCCTCAAGATCCTGAGGTTTGCTTTGGCAGCTTTATCTGATTTTTGTGGAAGGGGCATTCTGGTCTTGAAAATTAGCCTGGGTCATAAAACAAGGAGACTATGACATTCCCTGAAATTGGATCTTAAACCACTGGTTTCTGTCTGAACTTAGTGAAAAAGCAGTCCTTTAAAGGAGAATTTATCTTTGGAAGCTCCATCCTCCCCTTTCTGTGTTCTTATCCCTCTTCCCATGCCCTCGCCACCCTTATAGTTCCCATCACTTTCCCTGCTTTACTTTTTTTTTTTTTCTACTTACAATTCTTAAAACACACTTCAAGGATGGGGCCTGGTGTCAGTCATTTACACCTTAGTATGAATTAGAATAATCAAGATTTACTTAGCTATGCTATAAGTGTATATTTGCATTTTAATTCTCAATCCAATTGTATAATGAAAGGTATGGGCTCAGGAATGAAAATGGTCATCACCTCTCTGCATTTATGAAATCAGACACCTAGGTTCCCAGCTCTTCTGTTTGTGGGAAAGGCAGGCCCCTGACTGCAGTAAATGTTTCCACTTCAGCTATAGAATATCACCATTTAATGTCTCTGTCCCTTTAGAAACAGCACACACTCCGGAGAGCCTACTAAATGCGGGAATGGTTGAAATAGTGTTCAGTCTGCAAAAATATTCACAGGCCCGGGTCTTTTCAAAGACTTTATTCTGTATTCTTATTTATAAAATCATATCTGCTTCCCATATATATTGAATAGATATATTGAGTGCCTGATAAATAAAAATGAGTAATGATTTTGCGTGTGGATTTTGGACACAGATGAAGAAACTGTGTCCCAGAGAATTTAAATAACCAGTCAAGGTCATTCACTGGTCAAGGTAGGGCTTGGCTGAGAGAAGGGGGTTTCTGGTTCTTGGGCTCGTGTTTCAACACATCATCTCTCAAACCGCCTAATTCAAGTCCCAGAAAAATCCAACAGCCTCACGCTGACGGGAAGCTTCAGAGTGACCCTTCTAATTCTCTCCCCCTTTCTTTGAGGGAATTCTTGGCAAGTAAGCTATGAAATGAGGTTGAGTGAGCAAATGCCACGTGACTGACCCTTCCAAGCTTTCTCAACTTATTAGAACAGGCTCTGAAGATTAAAGGGCAAAAATACTGAAGGAAGAAAGACCTAGAAAGAAACACTCGCTTGTCTTTGCTCCTATTTCCATCATTCTGACCCACACCACAGCGTGGTCAATCCCTGGTTATTCACACATTGCCTGGGACCTAGCGAGTTGGGGGGGCGGGGCTGCCAAGAAGCTTCCCCAGGGTTCACCCCTTAGGCAGAATTTCCCAGTGGAAATCTACCTCCAGCCAAAAGGGTGAATTCATGGTGACCTTGTATTACTCACAGCTGGATGGTTGATCAACAGCTGACTCTGTACCCAAGGTTAGATCTGGGGTCACCTTCCACCAGACCCCATGGGGACAGCATCTAGACCCCCTAATCATCATGTACCCTGTATATTTGCCACATCACCCTGTCTGCTGTCACCTAAAACCCAAACCATATCTTGACCTTGACCCACTAATGTGGGCTACATAAAGACCCTCCGTAACTGCCATTTATAGATTTGTTCATTTATTCAGCTAAAATATGGTAAGTGGTTACCGTATACCAGGCACTGGGCCAGGCTCTTGCTATATAAAGAAACCAGACACACAGCTCTTGCTCTTGACAAGCTGATGTGAGAATCAGAAAGAAAGGGACAGATGACAGAGAGCCAAGTTCATTTATACCCAGCTCGACAAACGCCTCTTTCTTCTTGGAGACTCCGATCAGACATCGCCCTCTTCGAAAGACTTCCTGCTCCTCTACAGGCAGGGCTGTGCTTCTTCTGATAATACGTGGACTGTTCCTCGACTACAGAATTTTTCCTATTGTTGCAGTTATTTCTATGCATGTCTGCTCAATTTTTTAGACTGTGTGTGCAAAGGCAGGAGGATGGAGAGAGGAAAGGCAGAAACTGCTATTTCACACCTCCAAATACCCACCGTATCTGGGACTTTTCAGATGGATGGATGGATAGATGGATGGATGGTTGAATGAATGGAATGTCCAAGCTCTCTTGTCCCCTGCATAGATTTCCTTTACCCAAATGTGCGTCCACCCGTCCAAACGAGAAATACATTTCCTCATGGCTCCTTAATACGTAGAGGGTGGTTATTTCTGGTTCATTGCACAAACTTCCAGAATTTGGAGACGTGAAAGCCTCATCTCACTCAGCCAAAAGCTCTCTTCGGTTGTCTTTGTTTGTTTTAGCGGGAGCGTAAGTAGAGTGTGTGTGAGCACGCATGAGTGTGGGTGTGCGTCAGTCTGCACGTAATTGGGTGGCATCCCCAATAGCAGGTGTCCCTCCAGTAGGTCTCAGCAGTGACGGAGGGCACGGAGGGGTGTGCCAGAAAGATGGGGAGATGCAGCCTGCCAAAACCAATCACATTAAATCTTAGTGCTCATTCAGGGCCTGTCACAGGAGGAGAAATCTGATGAACACCCGAATGTCAGGGTGGTTATAGCGTCTGTTAAATGGCTTGTTAATGTGATTGTTGAGAATTTTACACAGAAATGACACTGGTTACAATCAGAGCAAGGCAGGCCTGGCTCCCAGCCAGCTTCTACCGAGCTCTGCCTCCACTTCGGGCCAGGTGGATGGTGGGGGGGGGGGTCCGCGGCTACCTGGCCTGGCCTCCTGCCATCATTGGAAAGCTTTCTCTCTCACTTGTAATCTGTTTCTATTAAGAGAAAGCTGGTGATCTCCCCCCACCAGAAAAAGAGGCCTCCTGTCATAAATGTTACCTGTTCTTACAAGTGGAGCGAAGATCTTTTATAACACAAATAAGGGGAGCTTGGAAACCATTTGTCTGTTCTATTTCTGGCGGGAAGGGTACCTATCAGAAAACATTTCGCATTGGTTTAAGGGGGGCCTGAGTAAGAAAATCCTTCCACAGGCCGAATCTGTTTCGTTCGATAGCCGGGCAAACAATCATAGACTCTTAGGGTCATAGACCCGGAAGGTGACCCAGCCAACCTTAAGTTTCTGCTGCGGGGTCAGTGGTGGGCTGGAGTGACAATCCAGTTGTCCCAATGGTCAGTCCAGCTTACCTCCCCCGCCCCCACATGTACTGCCTAAAACCCAGATGCCTCACCGTTGTCTTCGGTAGCAAGAAACACAGGCTGCTCTCTTGGCCCTGGCCCTGGTCCCCAGGACATCGCTGACATTTCCTGCCACGCGCTGCCCTTACCTCTGAGCACAGATGCTTGGCTCTCCCCGCCACCTGGGTGTGTAAGGACTGAGTCCCTGGGAGGCAGGGTGACCGCAAGCACAGGACACTCCCCCCGGGGAACAGACGAGCCAAAGCGGCTGGTTACCATTGCTTCCTTGGGAGGACAGAACTTTCCCTGCCTGGGTCCTTTTCTTCCATCCCTTGGCAGTGGCAAAGGATGATTTTTCAAAGGCCTGGCTCACCCCGTACACTCTGTTTTTCGCTGACACACTCTCCCCTCGTGTGCAAAGCCTTGAAGTATTTTTCTGGTCAATTTAAGCCCCTATGGCAGGGCACGTTCCGGGCCTGAATCACGCAGTTATAGCAAAGGACAAGCCCCTGCTATTCTAACTCCTCACCTACTCTGGAACTCCCATCAGTTCCTCAAGACCCATGGGAAGTAAGATCTGCTCTCCCAGCCTCTCTTGACAATTCCATTCCTGGGCTCCACCAACAGGAATCCTTCGACCAGCCTTCCCTCTGTCTCTTCCTTGCAGTGCTCTGAGCCAGGGTCTGTGCGTTGGTTTTAATGGCTTTTCTTGAAGGCAGGTTACCCTCTGTATTAATTTCCTAGAGCTGCTGTGACAAATTACCCTCAACTTGGGCACTTGAAACAACAGGAATGTACTCTCTCACAGTTCCAGAAGCCAGAAATACAAAATCAAGGTGCTGGCAGGGCCATGCTCCCTCTGAAGCCCCTAGAGGAGAATCCTTCCTTGTCCCTTCCAGGTTCTGGTAGTTCCATGCATTCCTTGGCTTGTGGATAAATGATTCCAATCTCTCCTTCTCTCCTCACATGGCCACCTCCTCTTCTTCTGCTGTGTTCTCTTCTGTCTCTTTAAGGACACTTGTCACGGGGTTTAGAGCCCAACTGGATAATCTGGGGTGATGTCATCTTGAAACCTTTAACTGAATTATGTCTTGAAAGATCCTTTTCCCAGATCAGGTCACATTCTCAGACTCTCAGGGTTAGGCTATGGGTATGTCTTTCTAGAGAGCACCATGTAACCCACTACACCCTCTTCTAGGAATGCCACTCAAATGCAGGTTCCCCAAGATCAGAATGGAAACCTTGCACTTTGGAGTTACTCAACAATTCAGCCGTGAAGTGTCGAGTGCTGTTTGCACACTGGAGGCTGGGTATTAGCTCAGTTTTAGACACACCAGATGAATAAGGCCTGCTTCCTGCCCTCCTTTTGTCTGATAAATCAGACAAAAAAGCAAATAGATCACTACAATACAACTTAGAGAAAAAAAAAATTGGAAAAGTCCCCTCACTCAAGAATCCTATGGCCCATTTCCCTGACAATTCCATATTCCAAGCAGTGTCATCCTCTTTTTGTTCCTGAAATCTGCTTAACCAGGAAAATGAGAAGGGATGGAGGAAGGGAGGGGTCACAGAGGACAAGGGAGGTGTCTTCCCTGATGAACTTTCTTTAGGCCGTGGATACGTCTGTCTAGATATTAAAAGTAAGGGCAGACATTTGGCCAAAACAGTGCACTTGGGGGCACGATGTTTCTGATGTCTGAGCAGAGAGCATCTCGGAGTCCGAAATGGCTCACGCACGGACAGAAGTGATGGCTCCCTGAAAGGCCTTCCACGTATTTGTGCACAAATCGACACCTTGGCCGGATGCCAAGGAGCAAGCTTGCTCTTTCACTGTTGAATTGTTTAAGCATTTCAATACTTGAGTTATGCGAGGCCATAGCTGAGCTCCCATGTGAACCCTTGCATGTTTAGCACTCCAGATAGGAGATGGCCTGGCTCATGGACAGAGAAATAAGGCAAGCTCTGTCCTCCGCTTCAAAACAAAGAATCTAAAAACCCTCTCCTAAATTCCTAAGGGGCAGGGGATGGGAAGTGGAGGGGGGGGGCATGTGAAACATCATTCAGTATGATAAGGACATCAGGTGGAGAGAAATCAAAAACATACCTTGTCAAGTAGTTCTAGAAGGTTCTTTCTATAGCAAAGCCTTCCACCATTTAGGAGGCCGATTGTAGATAATACTTATCCTTGAGAGCTGATAAATACAGACATAAAAAAGTCAGGCAAATAGACAATGTACAAATTGGCTGGAATATTGCGATTCAGAAATAATCACTTGCTAGAGTGGTTCTTTTGCTCTGTACTTTTAAAAACACACAAAAGTATTATCTTACAGTAAAATGACTCTTCTTCTGATTTTTTTCATAGTTGAGACTCAATGAGTAAAACATAGATAATCATCCTAAACCAACCCTTATCTTCAGGGCTCTGCCATTATCTTTGAAAAATAAATTACGTGCTGGAACAGTTCTAAGAAAATTGGCAGAGATCCGCCAGCTGACCAAAGAAAGTTAAAAGTAAAACTGCAACATTTTCTAGGAAGACATGCTTTGGTGACTATGCCCAGTAAAGAACTTCTCAGCCCCAGATAAGTGGCCCTTAAAAAACACCATGTTGTGATTCCAATCTTTGCTCTTAAAAAATGACTCACGTTAAGTCCTGAGTGTAACATCTTGACCAATAAGAACAATAATATGCATAATTGTAATTACATCCTCGGAACTACAAAGGAGCATACCGCCATAAACCTGCTCACAGAGCTGAGAAATGTTATGAAGTCGGGGTTGATCTGGCTAAGTCCCAAATTCTCTGAGCTCACACTGTAGCCAAAAGAGAACAGTGTAAGCTGACTTATCTAGCTCTAAAGATTAGGGTCACCCCAGCTGCACACCCCAGGTGGTCACTCCCTTGTGCAAGTGAGTTCACCACAAAAATTGATTCTAACCCATTTCTCATTCCTAATTCAGTCTACCAGAAAAAGCAAGAAACTCCATCCTTCAAAGAACAGAGAGAAATGCAGGTGGTGACTTCTGTCTACAGATCTCATTTAAGAAAGTGTCCGCATAATGCATTGTTCATCACCCCAGCATGGCCATCCAGTGGGCTCCTGCTGCCCCAGACTGTGTCCGTTGTGTCCCTCCACCTCCCACTCCTGCCCCAGGACAGGGGCTCCAAATCTCAGGTTCACCGATGCGGCTGCCACCTCTTGGACTGCCCTAAGCAAGATGAAGGCACACTAAGACCAAAATGCAAGAAGGCCTATGGGTCCCTCCATTTTCACATTATGAAACGGGTTCAAGGAAGGCCTCCATAAAGGTATGTCCACGTCCCAGACCTGTGAGCGTGACCTTGTTTGGAGAAAGTGTCTTTGCAGACATAACTGAGTTAAGAATCTGGAGATGAGACCATGCTGGATGATTCAAGTGGGCCCTAAATCCAATGACAAGTGTGCTTGTAAGAGACACAAAGAGGAGAGACACATGAAGAAGAAGAGAAAGCCATGTGGAGATGGAAGCAGAAATTGTCATGTCACAGCTAGAGCCAAAGAACGCCTGGAGCCCAGAAGCTGGAAGGTACAAGGAAGAATTCTCTCCTGGAAACTTCCCAGGGAGCACCAGGCCCTACCAACACCTTGATCTTGGACCTTAGACATCTGGAGAGGATCCATTTCACCCAAGTTTGATGTTATTTTTTATAGCAGCTCTAGGAAACTCATACCCCTTGCTTCATTTTCAAGAACAAATTACACTCTCACGATCCAGAAGGCCATGCCATACTATGATCAAGCTGCTAAGTTTGGTTTGAAATCTTGTGCTCTTTCATTACCTAATTGGTCATATCCCTCAAATTTAATTAATCAGTCAATAAATACACTTTACATCTACTAATTTGTGGCAGCAAGCACAAAGATGATGCTTCAAGTTTTCACTACAACTCAGGACGAACGTACACATGATAGACACATCTGAGGTTGTCTGCCCTCAGCAACCAAATCTCCTTTCTCTGTAAATCACATTCCACACTCTCAGGATTGAGCCCCAAGACCTATTCGTGTTGCGTGACTCTTCTCCACCTCCTATTAGACCAGGTATGATTGATAGGAGCAGGGACAGAACTTGACCGAAGCTGGACCAATCACGCTGTCTCTCCTGGGGATCTGAGGTTGGGATGAAGGTAACGGAGCTGGCTGGGCGCAGAGAGGTAAACTCAGCCGCCATCAGGAGGCCATCTTCCTGCATTTTTACAGATACAGGGCAGTCCGGACAGAGAAGAAGGGGACAGATGCCAGAGAAAAACAAAGATCAGAGACGCAGAGAGCGTCCTCTCTGGCTTCCTCCTGCAGCCCTTGGATTCGGCACAACATTCCAATATCCTCCTTACACCTTCTTTTTGGCCTAAATCAGTTCAAGCTGATTTCGGTGGTCAGCAACCAGGAGAAACTTGGTTAAAACCTACATGAGCTCGAACAAATAAAATTAACAAGTAAAGATTTACATTTCAGGACAGATACATGTAGGGACAGGCTGATCTATCTGTCTACCTCTCCATCTAACCTCTAGACATCTGTACTTCTTTACTGATATACAATACATACAACGTTCCATGACCAAACATAAAGTACTTGCAGATGTAAAAAATTAAGAAATCCTTACTCTTCGTTTGCATCCTTATTTTAAAGGGACTGTTCATTTTAGTCCACCCCTTATTTACTGAATTAGAATTTAATAAGTGTTTATTGCACGCACACCAAAGAGGATCCTGAAGACTTTTTTCGAAAGTCCACTCCTACCCTTGAAGTACTTATGACCTAATTAAGAAGATAAAATACACAACGTGACCTAGTGTGGGTATCTCACCTTGTCACAATTCCTGGCAGTTTTCGACTTTCATTCATCGAAAACTTCTCCATACCCCGACCACTCACACATTTGACACTGACACCTCTCAACCCGCTTTTGTATGCCAAACTCGGATCTTTATAAATCAGCTGAGAAAAGAGCATTTTGAGCTATTGCATGGCGGTGCTGTCAGCCAAGAGCCGAGTTCTGGAACTGTTATCATTTTTTTTTCCCGCACGGCAATGCTTCTGCAATTACTTGAAATTTTTTATTACACCGTGCCCCTATGGTTTTATAAAAATAAGTGGGGAAATGGAAAAATGAAAGCACTTCAACGTAATTCTCATGAACTTAACACAATCAAGACAAAGGTGGAAACAGGGCAACCCAATGCGGTTAAATACTCACCGGATTTTAACTGGTGAAGGAAAATAACAAAACGAAGGAACTTTTATGAAATGGCGCAAAGCTGTCTTGCAAGAGTGGATCTAAGAGCAGAGGAATACTTAGAGGTCGGATCATTCTTGCAGGCTTTGGGGACGGGAATCCCTTCCTCTTCTCTTGCTCTGCTCTCATGCGTGGCTGTGAGTTGGAAGCTTCCCAGAAGGCTTTGCTGATGGGAGCGGTACCTCGTCTGTGGACCCGTGGAAGGGACCACAGGGGCTGGAATCTGACCTTTCCTCATACCTGTTTTCTCAGCTCCGAGGTAAGGTAGGGAAGACCCTCACAGACTAACTGACTCTGCCCCTTTTTCAGTTCTGTTATGATGCCTTCCTGTGACAGCTCACCATTGGAGTCTTGGTCTAGCCCAGGCAGGTGCTCAACCAGGGACATTTTTGCCTGCCAGGCGGTGTGTGGCAAAAGTTAAAGATATTTTGCTGGTCACAACGGGGAGCAGGGAGGAGCGCTACCAGCAGGTAGGGGTCATACTCAGGGAAGCTGCTAAGCATCCTACGCAGGCCAGCCCCGAACCCCCAAAATTTCGAATGGTGCTGCCCAAGCGGAGAAAACCACGAGCTCCCAAACTCTGTTCTTACTTTAGGAATTCTCTTTCCATTGTAAAATTCTCTGGATCCAATGAACTAACCTCTCTCTGGACGATGAGTTTCTTCTTTCATTTGTGTGGGGTAAAGTGACTGTCACGTAGGGGTGGAGGTGGGGGCAGGGAGGAACTAGATAACTGTCATGTACTGAACCTTCACCATGAGCTGGCTGAACACGGTTCTAAGAGCTTGGCAAACGTGACCACATTTAATGCTAGGAGAGCCCTGTACAGTAGGTCCACTAGGAGCCTCGTCTTACAGATGAGATCCGGGGCTGAGAAGGTGTTCAAAGTGACAGAGGTCTTAGGTGCCGAGCCAGGGCTGGAAGGGAGTCTGACCCCAGAGCCGGAGGAAGCGTGAAAAGCCAGAAACACAGCTGAGGCTCCCCCACAGAATGTAAAGGAAGAAAGAGCAGGAGACACACTTGGGGAGACCCTGTGGATCAGGAATAAGTCCACGCGTGCCCTCCGTGTCCTTTGTGGTGGTCCAGCCGCCGAAGTTGTAGCCCGAGCCCTTGGACTTGGACCATGCTTTCGAGCCACAGCCCCGCTGTTCAGGGCTCTCACACCGCGGCTCTCTCGTGGCTGGTGCAGAAGAGGCGTTTCCCCCTCTCACAGGGCTCAGACTCATCACATCCTGTTAACCCAGAACTTGTTTTGTGCAAAAACTGCAGAACTGTGAAAAGGAGCAGAAAGCATGTGCTATGTTTAAATATGCCGGGCCAATATGCTGACCAGCGAGGTTTGTTTATTAAAATCTTTATGTGGGGTGAAGCTCAATTGAGCTTATGTCAGCTGGTTTATGGAGAGGCCCTGTTTTCAAGATCAGGCTGCTGTTTGTCTTCTTTACTGAGCTGACAGAGAACATTCTGGAGAATACATTATGCCAAAAACATCTGTATTACAGAAAATCAACAATGAAGTGCAACATCTCCAAATGGAGTTAGTACTTTGAAAGGCTTTTATCTGTCAATAGATTAAACTGCTATTTTTATCTAACGAGGAAACTAGAGGAAGTGTAAACCGGTTTAAGAACAGCAGAAACTGGCCTACTCTTTTCTGCCAAGTTATTTTTGCACGCTGGGGAGGGAAGGGGGGTGGGTTTCTGTTTTGTTGTAATCAGTGCTTTAGGGAAAAAAAGAAAGAAAAGAAAGAAAGAAAGAAAGAAAGAAAGAAAGAAAGAAAGAAAGAAAGAACGAACTTAAAAAATGACCTTATCCCAAATCAGAATACTTGGGGCTGATTTCCCCCCTCTATTATTTCCCCACTGGAATGCATGCCCCCGAATGAGACACTATGTGACAGGGTTTGCCTCTCATGAAGAGCTGGGCCCCTTCTAGGCTTTCCTGTTTAAAAACCCTGGAGTTGTGGCAGGCATAGCCAGGTGTGACCAGAACTAAATTTGTCGCCCACACCTTCACGAGGATAGTAATAATACCAATAATAAATTGCTAGCATATATCAAGCACTCACTCTGGCTAGGTAGTTTCCATGCATTATTCCATTCAATCCTCATAGCTCTATGAGCTTGCTACTGCTATGATCTGGCAGTTTTTAAATTAACTTTTTATTAAAGTGTAACATGCACACAGAATATTATACAAATTCTAAGCATGGAACTCGGTGCATTTCGCAAACCGAACACACCACCCTGCAGAACAAGAAACCGAACATCTCCAGCCCCCTCCCGTGCCCACCTACTCTTACCCCTCAAAGCTAACCACTGTAACTCGGAATGGGTTCATCAAGCTTCGATCTCTGCAGAAGTGGCCTTATACAATAGGTACCTTTTTGCATCTGGCTGCTTTCCGTCAGTGGTTGTGAGATTCATCCCCATCCTTATGTGTGGTTGTCGTATGTTGTAACATGTAACTGTCTTGGGCATTGTGTAGAGCTGTGAATTTCTCATCCTCCTAGCTGCAAAACATCCCATTGTTGGAAACGCGCCACAGTTAATTTTTCCATCTTATAGTTCATGGGCTTTATGACTATTTTAAGTTTGAGGTTAAAGTTCAAGGTTAAGGTGGAAGGTTGAGAATACTGAGACTCAAGAGGTTAAAATAAAAGAAAAAAAAAAAAAAACTTGTCCGCATTCACAAAGCTAGGAAATGGTAGATCTGGGATTCGAACTCGAGTTGGCCTGACTCCAAAGCCCGTGCTGTGAGGCACCAAGCTGTGTTGCCTTTCAGAAAAGCTACGTTTGCAGGGACCTCTCCCCGAGGGGTGGAAAGGTCTTTTGTATAAATAATTTGGGAAGCCCCCGGGAAGAGGCTGTTTCAGTGATGTGCCATGAATCCAAATCTCTCTATCGAGCTCATCGCCTTCTTTGGATGCGTCTGCATGCCTTTGGGTCCTGTCTAACACGTTCTCCCATTTGCGTTACTCTGATGGACTGATAGCCCCACCAGGATCTCAAGCATTGGAGCTGCCTGAGTAGCAGAGACTGGAAGCATACCACTGCACCTGAGACCAAGAGGGGCTGAGTGTAAGACAATGTGCTTAGAGCAGCAGCCACGTGAAGACTTCAGTAGATATGGAAGCAAAAGGTGTGGGGCACATCAAGGTCGGCATGTGCACACGGTTTGTGTGTACTCATTAACTCATGTGTTGGCTCTCCCTCCTCCCTCTCTGATGTTTCTCCTACAAATGGTTTATTATGCTATTGCCAGGTCATCCCCGTGGTAAGCGTTAAGGGCACATTCAGCGAACTGGTCCACTATTAGGATAATTGTATCCTAAACAGCATGCATATTTTTTTTTTACATGTTTTCAAGAGGAAAGGAAAAAGAAAAAAAGAAAAATAACACTCTCAAAGAATCATGGCACAATAAAGGGGACACGAAAACTTGCTTGCTCTCTTCCTAATTGTTTGTCCTCTTTGAATGAAGAGCAATCCAATAAAAAGGCTTATTTAGTCCTGTAAAGAGGGAGCATCTATTTTAGGCAAATTTTGGGAGGCCCAAGCTTTGGATCCTTCTCAGTCCTCATCATCATAAGCGTCTGTGGCTAGAGACGCACAGAGACCAGCCACCAAAGAATTTACGAGAACCTTCAGCACAGCTTTCTTTCGCTACCTTCCAGCCTAGCTCACTGGTGATTTTCTGCAGACAGACACAGAATTGGTCATGACCTGCGTCTGCTGGGTTATCTGGCCAGATCACAGCTCAAGAGCTGCAAATGCACAATTATTATGGGCCAGTGAACACTGCTTGTTAAGATGAAAGAATCTCTGGATCAGCTGAGCGATAGACCAGTTGTTTCATTTCTGTAAACACCGTTGGAGTTTCCAGGTGTTACACCAGAAGAAACCCACCCTGCTTTGCAATGTCTCAAGAATCCCTGACTTCTCCACCCTCCCCTGAAGGAAAGAAGAGCCTGCTGGTACTGGCCAACTATACTCATTTGCTACGGCTGCCGCCACAAAATATTACAGACTGGGTGGCTTGACCAAGGGGATCATTGTCTCATGGTTATGAGGACTGTGATATCCGAAACCCAGGTGTTGGCCAGGTTGCTTCATTCTGCGGGCTGCGAGGAAAGCTTCTGTTCTATGCCCTTCTCCCTGGCTTGCTGATGGCCATCTTCATGTTCACATTGTATTCTGCCTCTGTGCATGTCTCTGTGCCAAATTTCCCCTTCTTACGTGAACACAGTCATATTGGATTAGGGCCCACCTTATTGACCTCACTTGATGACCCCTGTGAAGACCCTATCTCCAAAAAAAAAAAAAAAAAAAAAAAGGCCACATTCTGAGGTACTGGGGATAGGGACCTCAAAACAGGAATTATAGGGGAGACAGCTCAAGCTGTAATACTGACTCCAGAGAAATTCCTTCTATCCCCAGGCACAATTAATTCCACTCTCCCCTGGATCTAGGGTCTACATTCTGTATGCCCTGACCTCAACCACATATGCTTATTGAAGAAGTGAGAGGGAACTTGACATGGCCCCAGCTCCAATTTCTTTGTGCTCTTCTGGTAACTTACCACCATGAGGAATGACATTTGGGTCGTCAGGGTCTCCTGAGGTCAAAGGAGTCAGGGACAGCCACATAGCTTCTGGTTTGATCTTCCTCATCCCCTTCCACACGCCTGATGGTCTCACCAACAGGACCTATCCCTTCATGTCATGCAGGCTCGTTCTTCCCTCCCTTCACCGATGCTACACCAGCTCTTTCCTCCTCTGTCTTTGCCCCTTCGGCAATCTTTTAAGATCTCGCTCAATTCCTGTCTTCTGCGACAGGCGCTTCTCACTCATCATCTGAGCAGACAGCATCTTGTTCCAGTTTGTGTTACGTGATTTGATGAAGGAAAATGGCGGGACATTTTCTCTTTCCATCTGCAATTTCTCAGCAGCTCCTGGGGGCTGTCACTGACATCCCAGTTCCATGTCTCAGTTTCCCATGGATTTCTCTTCCAGGTATCCTGCCTTTGAAGCCGCTGCCAGGCAAGCAGAGACTGAACAGCTTGATCACATGGATTTTTGACTGCCCCTGTTTTCTGATGGGCACAAGAACTCGGGAGACTTTACCCGTGGTTAAATGAGAGGAGAGAGGAAATCAGTACTTGATATTGACTTGCTGGAATGAAAAAAGGAATCTTTTAAAAATCTTGTTTTGTCTCTAGTCCTTGTTTTCGTGAAGTCTTTCTCTTCCAACGGCCTTTAATTTTAAGAAACTACTTCAACTCCTCAGAAGGTCATAAAAAATTCCCCGTGTTCAATTTGTAAGCAGAATCAAATTGCTGGAAGTCATTCACATGGAGGGAAAGGAAGAAGAGTGCTGTTGGGAATGACTTGTGAGGTGTTTTAAAAATACAACATTTGACCTCATTTCTTTAAAAAATGTAAAGCTTGGGGATTTCTTCTGTGACTTTTGAAACTGAATGGATGGGTGGGTAGATGTGTATCGATTAGGGGACTTCAAAACCTTTTGCAACACCTGGCTTAGTCTTCCCAGGGAATGAGTACCTTTCTGGTAGAAACACAGGTGCTTAGAGAAACACATACACTCTTTCAAGATGGGAATCCACTCCTGACAGCACTATTTGCTAATGGATCTGATTACTATCCCCAATTAACTGATGAAAACTGTAAGAAGGAGAGAAAAAGTATACTCAAGTGCCCAGCCCCATACCTGAGACATAACTCTCATTACATGCGACATTAGGCAAATCTTAATCTATATTGAAAAGTGTAAGGGCAGCAATGGCTATAACAGATGTATTTCCTAACTCAAATTCAAGTCACTAGATAGCCTGATTTTTCATACCAAAAAAGTAAACGTGTCTTGCTCCAGTTACTAGAGATGATGCAAAAAACTATGTGTTCAGCGTATCGTGATACATACTTTCGTGGTTCCTCTGTGCAGTGAAAATTTACTGAGTGTTTATTATGTGCAGGCAATGGAAATAACTTGCAGTCTGACAGGGGATATAGAAAAGTTCAAGCAATCTCAGTGTAACATATAGGAACACATAGGCAAGTCACCTGATCCAGGCTTGGAGGGCAGAAAATTTTTTAAAAAAAGAAAAAAGTGTTATCAAAGCTGAGTACTATCTGAGATGAGGCCCGATGTTAGCCAGAGGGATTGCAATAACCTAGAAGTGAGTGGGCTGAGCAGAACATTGGCAGACAAGATGGAGAAAAGCAGGCAAATTAGAAAAATGTTAGGAGGAAGGGTCTACAGGACTTGGTGATGGCTTAAGTCTTGTGTCTTACAGGTCTTGGGACTGAACAGGGAAGAGGAGCAGACGCAAAGGTGATTTATTTTGCAAAGTGAATAGTAATACAGTAACACTCCTTCTTGGTAAATCTCTATTTTCACACATAGCAGCCTTGTTCACAACGGTGCTCTGTGCACGGCAGCTTTGATTTAACTGAATCTTTTCATGCCAATGAATTTCTTCCGCCGTCTCATTCAGAGAGCCTCGCTGCTAAGACAGATACTTGAATTTAGAGTGAACTTCCTCCATCTTCGGTCCTTTATAAGCAGGAATCAGAGGCTCTTTTAAGCTTCACACAATAAGATGATGACGGGGCACACGGAAGGTGAGCAAACACTAATTTGGTTTGTGTGGATAAGTCATCGATGTAGCGACTTCTGTGTGTTAGATATCGGAGATTTTCCCAGTGACTAATGCCCCTGCTCTTGAGCTTACGACGTAGTAGAAAAGACAAACCGGGTGCGATAAGCGGTATCACAGAGGCATGAGCAAACATCTGTGAGCACCAAATGGAGAGCCCGCGCATTGAGCCTGCGCTCTGGGAATAGCAAGGAGGGAGGTCGCCGGCAGGAGGGGCGGCGAAACCGGATAGAGGAATTGGCTGGAGTTACTCAGCTAGAGGGGTCCTGAAGTGAGTTCTGGGGGGGGAGGACCACATCATGAACAAAAAGTTAAAATGTGAACGTAAAGGGAAGATTTGAGGGCTGCAAATAGACCACGTGTGAAGCCAGAGTGGGCAGGCAGGGTCATGGAGGAGAGCGATGAGAAGGAACCTGAAGGAAGGACAGGATGAAGGGCTGTGGGTGCCAGAGAGAGGACCTGGAACCGTTATGCATGCCATGGGGGCCATCAGCGATGGTCAAGCAACGGAGCGTCGTGACCATATCTGCTTCTCAGCAGCACCCTGTTTGTGGTAGATTGGAGGAGAGAGAGCGAAGGGTCAGGAAGGTCCTCTAGAAGACTCTGAAATAACTCATCTAAGATTTGAGGAGGCTCTGAGCCACACCTTTGCTGGTGGCAATAAACAAAGGAACAAAGTCAACTGACATTTCTTCAATAGGACCTGGAAAAGTTGGTAACCAACAGGTTAGCAGCCATGAAAGACAGAAGAGCATCTAGGGTTTCTGTCTTAGTCCATTCAGGCCACTGTAACAGAATGCCATAGACTAGGTGGCTTATAAACACCAGGAATTCATTTCTCACAGGTCTATAGGCTGGGAGGGTCAAGGTCAAGGCGCCAGATGAGGTGTCTGGTAGGAGCCGGCCTCCTGGTTCATAGATTTCTGTCTTGTCACTACAACCTCACATGGTAGAAGTGGAAACGAGGCTCGCCAGCGTCTCTGTTACGAGGCTCCCCCCTCATGACCCAATCACCTCCCGAAGACCCCACCTCCCAACACCATCACACTGGGTTAGGTCTCAACACATAAATTTGGGGGACACAATCATTCAGTCTCTAGCAATGTCTAACTCAGGCATCTTGTCATTAGGAGAGAGAGAGAATTCAGGAATAGGGGGGAAAGATGTGTGCGGTCTGGAGGATTCTATATACAGGAAAGCAGGGCTTATTGTCTGTTCTGACTCTTCCTCTGTTCTTGCCCTTCTCCACGCAGGGTGCTGCTACCAGGAGCACGGGGACACTTCTATTGGTGATTCAGCCTCAGGGAGAACAGCTGGGGGGGGGGCTGGGTGGGAAGGATCCCGCACACAGGTGCACAAAGTAACCAGAGGTAAGGCATGAAGGCGAAGAATGAAAGTTTTCCAAGATTTGAAGAGGAAGAGTTTCGGAATAATTTGGGAGGAGGTGAGGACAGAGAATCAATTTGGGGAAGAACCAGTCACTGTGAACTTCGTTTGAACTCCCTTTTTGATGGTCCTTGAAAATGCAAATGTAGGATTTGAGTTATCTTTACATCCCTTTGGAGGCCAGACAGTTTCCCAACATTCAACTTTCCCTTCCAGACTGGACCACATAAGTCTCTCTGGCTTCTCTGGGTAACGCTGGGTCAGAGTTGCTCTTAGAATGAGCAATGGGCATGTTTTCCAGCAGCTGGAGGTGCGTGGTATGCCTGACAGTCACCTGCACATAGGAGATAGGGGGTGTGTTTAGAGGAAGAAGGCGAGAGTAGGAGGACAGAAGGTAAAACGCTGGGTTGCACCAGCATAAAGAGAATACGGGGGAAAGGAAGTGAACAAAGGAAATGTCAATAGAGAGTGACCAAGTGGAGTGAGTACCGGGTCACTGAGGTCAAGACAGAAGGCACTTGGGGAAACACCAGAACATCACTACAGAGATCGCTGGAGTTTGCACCTTGGAGGTCAGTGCCAGTCTCTTCCTAACCATTACTACAGAGCCGTGGGGACCAATGTTGTTGGCACACCAACAAGATAATGAGAAGCGTAAATAGAGAACAACAGAAAACAACAAGAGATAAATGCTTTTTCAAAAATTTTCATGATTTAGTATTAAAAAAATCAGAATGATGTACAAAAGTCATGATGTACGAGGGCTATTTAAAATAAAAACATAGGGTGCATGTAATAAAATTTGCAACAACTAAAAGGTATTGGCTAACGAAGAAGTGTATTGTAGTATATTTCATGAGTGAATGTTCACAGCTGAAGTGGATAAAGCAAGATACAAAAGATGTGTACAGTCTGATCTCAATTTTGGTGTATATACATACATATATATATATATATATATATATATATATATATATATATACATAATGCAGGCATAAAAATACTAAGATGATATACAGTGATTTGCTAGCAGTGCTATGTTTGGTTGATAAACTTAAAGGTGAATTTTATTTTCTTCTTTACGTTATTTGTTATTTTAAAAATTTTCTGAGTTCCTTTGGAGGCCAGAGGATGTATTGCTTTTTTACTATGAAAAAAAAATCCAGAAAGTTCTGTCAGTGTTGTTTTAGGGATCGTGTTTGGCGGGGTGGAGAGAGAGGACTGGGTTAGCAGCTTGATGGACAGGCAGGACAGAGGGGATAGATCCTGGGGATAAGGACCACTGGAGCAGGACCCGGCAGCCCAGGGGCGAAGGAGTTCACCTTGGAAAGGAGAGGGCACACCCTTCCCTCTGGAAAAGAGGAGTCATCTGAAGAGCAGATGACTATACCTTTGGAGCTGTGGTTGGGAAATGCAGACAGTTTGTGTCCATTTTTATTATAAAGTGAGAAGAGCAATCACCCATAGAGCCAGGGATTGGGGCGGGTGCAGAATGAGGGTCCAGAGGAGAGTGGCAAAGATGTGAGGCAAATGCTCGAGAAATTCTAATGAGTAGCTGGGTTTGGAGATCTCCGAGCCCCCAGATCATCATTTTCTGTGGAGCCCATGAAAATGTGGGGTAGATGCCTATAGGTTTGCCTGTCTCCCAGGTGCTTCCCTGTCCACTGGCTCTCCTTACTGGTCCGCGCACAGATGAGCGAAGGGCAGGGAGACCATCCTGGTGTGGCGTGTGTCACACAGGCCCGTGGAGTGTTCCCAGGGTCTCAGCCTGGTCTCAGACCTTGGCCTTAGGAGGCACACACAGCGCCTCTCTCCAGCTGATCATCACTTACCCACCGTCTTTACTCTTTACTTAACCCCAGGGAAAACCTTACCCAGATTTGGGGGTAATGATGGATATAGGGAGCCAGCCTCGTCTCCTGACATTTCTCCCTAAGGGTGTAGTCCTCTGAAACAGTGTAAGACAGCAAAACGTGCCCAAACCATTTGCTCTCCATCTGACCACATCCTTCCCCAGAGGCAATGAGGATGGGGGCGGGGTGGCTGGCAAAAGGAGGACGAGGGGCTGGAAGAGGGAGGGGCTGGAAGAGGGAGGGGCTGGAAGAGGGAGGGGCTGGAAGAGGGAGGGGCTGGAAGAGGGAAGCGGGAGCAAGCAGGTTCACTTTTCAAGACCATCGTCCTGCGGCAGACACAGCCACACTGGCCGCGCCAGCGTGCACGCTGCAGTACGTGTGCATTAGCAATTCACCAGGACGTCTTTATTCTTTGCAGCCTCTGTCCCCAGCTCTCTGCCTTCTGAACGTACAGGACACGCCGTCTCCTCCAACCCAAACTTTGAGCAGCTCAGCAGGTTGAGGCAAAGGAAATGCGGGTCCCGCAAAGAAGTGATATATACTAGAAGGGACTGCATTAAGCTCTTCATTAACTGGAGGGCCAATAAATTTATGAAAATCATGAATCAGTTAATCCATTACTCAGAACGATTAATAGCTAATTAACACGAGGACGAGGGCTGACCCGTCTATTCATCTCCACTCAGTCCCGAGCACCCACTTGCAGACTCCAGGGCGGAAAATGGAACTCAGTTTGGCTCTTCACTGTGTGGTCCAGGCAGACCCCGAGAGGGTAAAGCCGGCAGGATGGATTAAATGCAGCTTTCTCTTAATGTTGGGACTTCCTCTGAGGGCCTTTGCATTTGTTTAGCTTTTTATTATGGAAATAGTCACGCATGAAAAATGAGTAAGAGCACCATGAACTTGAGGTACCCGTCATCTACCTTCAACAATTATCAACACATGGCCAATCTTATTTCATCTGTGTGCCCCCTTCCTGGGTTATTTTAAAGCAAATCCCAGACATCGTATTATTTCCTCTATAATGACTCGTTCATATCTCTAAAAGAGGAGGACTTTTAAACACATATCCACGATGCCATTATCACACCTAAAAAAAATCGAATAATTCCTTAATGCCATTGCATTTCCTTATGAATCTTATAAATTTTTAACAGTTTGTTTAAATCGGGATCCAGATAAGGTCCAGACAGTGCAACTGGTTGATATATACTCTTTGAATCTATACGTTCTCCCTCTGTTGTTGTTTATTTCTTGCAATTTTTTTTGTTGAATTAACCATGTTATTTGTCCTTAGCATTTGACAGTCTGGATGGTACTGATTGCAACCCTGTAATGCTGGGGTGTGTGTGTGTGTGTGTGTGTGTGTGTGTGTGTGTGTGTGTGATATTTCTGAGAAAGTTAGGCACAGAAGCTTAGTTCAGATGAGTTTGTTTTTGTTTTTGTCTTGTGTTGGCAAGGACATCAAAGGTGGTAGAGTGTACTTCAGTCAGGAGACATATCACTTCTGGTTGTCCCTCCTTTTGTGAGATTATCAACCATCAGGCATTATTGCCTGAGGCTGGGGTTCTCAACCAGGGTGACTTTGCCCTCCCAAGGAACATTTGGCAACGTTTGCTGACATTTTTAGTTGTCATTGCTGGGGAAGGGGATGCTACCAGAATCCGGTGGGTACACACCCAGAGATGTTGCTACCATCCACAACACAGCCCCTCAGCACAAAGAATTATCTAGCTCAAAATGTCAATAACATCAATCCGGGAAACCCTGACCCAGATCCACGTACTACTAATCTGGGGTGGTAGAATGTGATAATCTCATTCCATCGATCGTGCTTTATGTGTTAGCTTGACCACTTGTATAAAGAAAAACTTCCTCATCCACTTTTTGGTTTCCTGTATATAGCAGATGTAAGTAAATGCTTGATTCTTTCATTTACCAGTTTCCAGAATGAGGAGGGAGTTTGCTAGACTTCTCTAGAGGTGACCAATAAGATCTCTTCTTACAAGAATCACTTACGAACTTGAGGGTCTAGAAAGTATTGGATGTGTTCCAACAACACAGTGATTTTCTTTATTGGTACCTAAATTGTCTCATCTTTAGATAGCAGGAGTTTATCCAGGTGGGTTCCTGAGTCTTTCTTCCTTCCTTCCTTCCTTTCTTTCTTTCTTTCTTTCTTTCTTTCTTTCTTTCTTTCTTCCTTCCTTCCTTCCTTCCTTCCTTCCTTTCTTCCTTCCTTTCTTTCTTTCTTTCTTTCTTTCTTTCTTTCTTTCCTCTAAGATTTTATTTATTTATTTGACTTAGAGAGACAGCTAGCGAGAGAGGGAACACAAGCAGCAGGAGTGGGAGAGGAAGAAGCAGGCTCCCAGCAGAGGAGCCTGACGTGGGGCTCGATCCCAGGACTCCGGGATCACGCCCTGAGCCAAAGGCAGACGCTTAACAACTGAGCCACCCAGGCGCCCCAAGAGTCTTTCTGACACATCCTGGTAGTCTTTTAAAAGTTTGCTTGCATTTCTGGAAGACAAGACACTCTCGGGTCATCGATGTTTACCTGGACTGGAACCAGACTCTTCTCCAAGGTACTTTGTTCTTTTTGATGGTACTTACTGGTCACCATCTGGGTCCTAGGAGGACTCAGGCATTTGAAGACATAGAGAGGCTTTGAAACACTATATTTCTCTCTACAGATGGAATTTTCTGAGCTGTATTTTATACATAGAAAAACTTAGACCCAAGAGAGTGTTCTTACCCAAACTCAAAGCACATGGAAATTGTTGATAGCCTGAAATATACACCCACTCCGATTTCCAGATTCTTTCAGTCAGTAGGCCTGGGAATGGAAAAGACCATCTCAAAAGCCCAATAATGAGGATAAAATGACAAAAGAGGCTGGATCTTGGGGACCAAGAAGGCCTGGAAATGCCAGAGTTGGTCTGAAGGCTTGGGCCTCTGGCCTCTGCAAGGCTGGGAGTTCCCCAGGTGGAGGCTACCGGAGGGCCTGGAGTGGGTCACCAGGAGTGTCAATCCTACCAAAGGTTTGGAGAGATGTGAAGACCTCCTTCCATGTTACATATCAGATGCAACATTTTATTTTATTTTTTTAAAGAAGAATCGATTATGGAATAGCATGCACGATTTCCCGTTTTGATTTAGAATACGACTTGGAAGAAGGGCAGCTCCGCTCCCTCTGCCCTTAGCCCAGAGCGCCGGTGCACGGGCAGCAGGGTATGGGGAGAGCCTGAGAAGCACTGTGAGCTGATTCTGAGCCCGCTCTGCTCCAGCAAAGGCATCTCTTGCTTCATTATAAAGCCAGGTACTAAAACTCTAGGGAAAAGTCTGAAAACAGGTCATTTGTTTAAAGTCACCAATTCTTTTATGTAGAGAATCACTCTCCCCCTAATTTCGCCTTTCTTAAATAGTTGAATATTGGAGCCACCTGTCTTGGGTTTAAGCTGAGACATGTCGGATTGAGAACAGCCTTAAATCCTTTCCGAAACAAGGTAGGATATGATTATATATATATATCCCCATATATACCATACCTGCCATTTGCCAAAAAGGGGGGGGGGGGTAACTGAATTTTTTTTTTTTTTTCTTTTTTAGCCCTGCAGCCACCTCTGAGTGAGCTGAGTAAAAAACTTCACTGCCCAAGTGATGAGATCGGGTTAGCCGGCTCCAGCTCTGATGTCCCGTGCTGGGGGGGTTGGAAGGCGCTGACGGTGCTGGAGCCGGGCTACTTTGAATTTCTCAGTGACATCCTCTAATGAGCTGACAGCGCAGAACACCAGGCTGCTGTCTTGGAGAAATGAAAACAATACAGTGGTCATTTCACATCCTGTCATCCTAATGACAACCCGTGAGCTGCCTTCTCCTTGCCTGTGATGAAAATACATGGGACCTGCACGTGGAATCGAAAGCAAGAGGGCCCGACAGGGAAAGAGACCAAAGAGGGCTGCGTGGAGGGAGAGGGGAGGCATCCGAAGGACACGCACGTTTAAGAAAGTCAGAGAGGTGTCCCTTGAAAGTTGCGTTCTTGGGAATTGTCAGCTGGGATACCGGATTAACTTCCTCCAGTAGGAGCCAAAATGGTGTCACCACAGAGACCCAGTTCTATTTCATGGCTCAGTCACCACGGCCGTGCCAATTAGAGGGTGACGTCCCCCAGGCCGGCATTCAGCTGGTGTGCACCAGGCGCGCTGGACTAGCTATTAAAAGATTGGAAGACCGCATCCTGGTAGACAAAAACGCACTCCCCAAGCCCTTCTGCCCCTCAGCACCCGCCTTAGCTGCTCGCACCCCTGTGCTACACCTCCTGGGCCACCCCCACAGCTCGGCAACCTTACTGAATGGGCAAGGTCTGGCGCAGGGGGAGCCTGCCTGCACCGTGATTCAGCCTGGTACCTTCCATTCTGTCAATGTCCGGCCCATTATTACATAGTTTTCATATTCGATTAGACATGCCCATTAGACTGCCCGGCACTGGCTGAGCCTTCTCGAAGGCTGCCAACAACCCACAGGGGCAGGCCGGCTCGGCCCTGCCCGCCTCCTGGGGCCTGTTGCCCGCACAATACACTCCCACGGGCCCCCATGGAAGAACAAAGGGAATTGAAAACCCCGCGATCATTCCGCCTCTCAGAGGGTTGGACAGCATTCACATGCTTGGCAGCCCGGTCATTAGGATTTTCTTCCTGCCCTTTTGTTGCTGCCAACCCTCCTTAAGCCTCCTAAATTAATAATGATGAAGCTCTTTAAACCTTATCTTGAGTCTTTGTTTTTGATGATTTCCATTCTCTGGGGCCTTTTTCTCCCCCTCTGGTAGAGTTTCACCAGTCCCTCCTCCATTTGTAGCCATTCTCCGTTATCCACAATGATCATCCCTGATCAGGTCACTGGTGGGGGGGGGGGGGGGGAGAAAAAGGTCATGGGGAGGGTGGGGGAAGGAAACATAATTATGAAAAAGAAAAGAATGGCCGTTTAGGTATCGCTGAGTCGAGTGTTTGAGTCAGGAACAATATGACATTTCATAGGCTGTG
>NW_024425564.1:25439598-25550939 GCF_017311325.1 Ursus maritimus
TTTTTTTTTTTTTTTCTTTTTTAGCCCTGCAGCCACCTCTGAGTGAGCTGAGTAAAAAACTTCACTGCCCAAGTGATGAGATCGGGTTAGCCGGCTCCAGCTCTGATGTCCCGTGCTGGGGGGGTTGGAAGGCGCTGACGGTGCTGGAGCCGGGCTACTTTGAATTTCTCAGTGACATCCTCTAATGAGCTGACAGCGCAGAACACCAGGCTGCTGTCTTGGAGAAATGAAAACAATACAGTGGTCATTTCACATCCTGTCATCCTAATGACAACCCGTGAGCTGCCTTCTCCTTGCCTGTGATGAAAATACATGGGACCTGCACGTGGAATCGAAAGCAAGAGGGCCCGACAGGGAAAGAGACCAAAGAGGGCTGCGTGGAGGGAGAGGGGAGGCATCCGAAGGACACGCACGTTTAAGAAAGTCAGAGAGGTGTCCCTTGAAAGTTGCGTTCTTGGGAATTGTCAGCTGGGATACCGGATTAACTTCCTCCAGTAGGAGCCAAAATGGTGTCACCACAGAGACCCAGTTCTATTTCATGGCTCAGTCACCACGGCCGTGCCAATTAGAGGGTGACGTCCCCCAGGCCGGCATTCAGCTGGTGTGCACCAGGCGCGCTGGACTAGCTATTAAAAGATTGGAAGACCGCATCCTGGTAGACAAAAACGCACTCCCCAAGCCCTTCTGCCCCTCAGCACCCGCCTTAGCTGCTCGCACCCCTGTGCTACACCTCCTGGGCCACCCCCACAGCTCGGCAACCTTACTGAATGGGCAAGGTCTGGCGCAGGGGGAGCCTGCCTGCACCGTGATTCAGCCTGGTACCTTCCATTCTGTCAATGTCCGGCCCATTATTACATAGTTTTCATATTCGATTAGACATGCCCATTAGACTGCCCGGCACTGGCTGAGCCTTCTCGAAGGCTGCCAACAACCCACAGGGGCAGGCCGGCTCGGCCCTGCCCGCCTCCTGGGGCCTGTTGCCCGCACAATACACTCCCACGGGCCCCCATGGAAGAACAAAGGGAATTGAAAACCCCGCGATCATTCCGCCTCTCAGAGGGTTGGACAGCATTCACATGCTTGGCAGCCCGGTCATTAGGATTTTCTTCCTGCCCTTTTGTTGCTGCCAACCCTCCTTAAGCCTCCTAAATTAATAATGATGAAGCTCTTTAAACCTTATCTTGAGTCTTTGTTTTTGATGATTTCCATTCTCTGGGGCCTTTTTCTCCCCCTCTGGTAGAGTTTCACCAGTCCCTCCTCCATTTGTAGCCATTCTCCGTTATCCACAATGATCATCCCTGATCAGGTCACTGGTGGGGGGGTGGGGGGGGAGAAAAAGGTCATGGGGAGGGTGGGGGAAGGAAACATAATTATGAAAAAGAAAAGAATGGCCGTTTAGGTATCGCTGAGTCGAGTGTTTGAGTCAGGAACAATATGACATTTCATAGGCTGTGTTCCCCAGTGAAAGGGCCGGGAGGACGAGAAGGGTGGGATATTCTTAAAGGATGATATGTCATGTCTAGCATGGGGCAAAGCAGGAGGTCAAGAAAGTGAGGGTAGACCACCCTCCAGGACCAACACTTGAACCTGGACTTGAGCTTGCCTAGTGTGAACAGCAGGGGAAATGCCCCCCCCTCCCCTCAGGCCTGGGTTCCTCACAGCAGATGATCCCCGGCTTGGAGAGAATCACCCATTCTTTCTCCTCAGTGAGCGAGCTGGAACCACCCTTTGACAGAGCTGTTCCTCTTTTTCCTTCTCCAGGACAATTGCCTTGTATTCCTGGGTCACCAGACTCTTCTTATCTCACTGAAGAAATTACAGAGAGGGAACATTCCCAGGGACCTCGGGGCTGCCACCTGGCAAGTAGCCTCACGGTGCAACACCAGCCCCGGGCGGGGAGCCGGGGATTCCAGCTGTCAGCTCCCCGCCAGAGGGACAGGGCTGCCAGTGTAAGTGGAAAACCAGACGGTCTCAGAGAACCGAGGATGCATTTAGGACTCACTCACCGCTCTGCTGTGAGCTGTAGCTTCTCTGATTCAACCCCACACTGGAGCTATGTCGAGTACTTTCTATGTGTCAGAATCTGGGCAAAGTACAGGGGACCTTAGGACAGCAAAAGACCAACTTTAAGGCTCATTATTCGGCTTTAAGCTGGCTAATAGGAGCCGATTTGTAAACTAGTGACAATTGTACCTATCTCTCTGCGACAGACACGGTGCTGTGTGTCCAGCGACTCGAGTTCATCCTCTGTCTGGGCACACAGCTAAGCATTTCCCGGCACCATCTGCAGTGCCCACGGGGATGAGCTCTAGCTAATGGAATGTGGACAGAAGGGTTGGACGCTCCTTCCAGGTCTGGCCTCTGAAAGCTTTCCCACAATCTTCCATGAATCGTCTCTTCCTGCTTAGTCAGCTGGGGGCAAAATCCCCACAGAGGACTCAGGGGTCCTACAGGAAGTGGAGCCACTAGCTGGGTCCCTAAGAGACTACAAAGAACAAGCCCCCCTCCCCCCACACACATACACACACACATGCACGCGCACACGCACGCACATCACGTTGGACTGTGATAGGAACAAAACAATAACATTGTACTAACCCACTGAGATTTTAGGGTTGTTGGTCCCAGCAGCTAATGTTTCTGACCCTATGTAACACACTCATGGATTTCCTTAACAGATGGAATGAGAGAACACCTTGAGAGTGCCTAACTTGACGCCTGATATATGGCAGGTGCCTGGCACTGTGCCGGAAACATAGTAGGTGCTCAGTGATGGAAGATGATGCGATGGGAAACCAGTTGCTTTTCTTAAAGGCACCAAACATAAAATTTCTGCCAACACAAGGGCTTGGTAGCCAATGACGAGGGAGGAAGCTCCCAGAATGGGACACCCACAAAAACATGGACTGATCAACTGCGAAAGCTGCTGAAGTTAAAAGGCACACGGGGAAAATTTTAAGTGACAGTAGTCGCCATGTACCTTTCTTTCTGACCTCTTCCTGGCTTTGTTAAACATGGACTCTGCCAGCTTCCTTGAGCTCCCGGCTTCCCTACAGGTCCTGAGCCTCCCTCTCTCTGGCACTGTTGAGCGTTGCTTTCTTCTGGTCATTTCCTAAAGCAATCCTTCCATCCCAGCCCTTGCCTGGCGTCTGGACCCGGCCACCCTGACTCATTCCCGAAGTGCTTCGTATATGCAGGGCACTGCATTAAAGGCACACCACAGCAGAGTGGGTGGGAGTGGGCCGTGGTACAAAGCCACAAGCGGAAATGGCAGAAAATGTAAAAACAATGATAAAACTCGTGCGGCTCTGCATTTTATCTTCATGGTGTCAAGGCAATCCGAAACAAAACCAAGAATAAAAACTCCCCCCTGCTCAGGTAGTGCCCCACCTACTCCCCCACGTCCCCTGGAATCCCACTGGCTGGAGACCCCAGGTCAAACACAACACGCTCCTTGCCTTCAGGGGGCCTGTGGTCTAGGTGGGGAGCCTACGGCTCAGGGCACACCCAGTGCAGGAAACAGTCAACAGCCAGGACGGCTCTCTCAAAGCAACGTTGTGGGAGCTCAACTTCGCAGGACCAGAGCCAGGATTCCATTAGATAAAGAGGAAGAAATAAGCATCACGACCTCAAGGCATGAAACCACATGGCACGGCCAAGGGAAGACAGAGAGTCCCTGTGTAAGGGTGTACGTGGGTGGGCAGGGGGCACGTGGGTGGCTCAGCCAGGGAAGCACCCCCTCTTGATTTCAGCTCAGGTCATGATCTCAAGGTGGAGAGATCGAGCCCTGCATGGGGCTCTGTGTTGGGCGTGGGACCTGCTTAAGATTCTCTCTCTCCCCTCTTCCTCTGCCCCTCCCCGCCCCTCTCCACCCCACTCTCTCTCTCTCTCTTTCTCTCTCTCTCTAAAAAGTGAAAAAAAAAAAAAAAAGACACCCCTGGGCAAACAGATACTGGTCAGTCAGACTAGAGCGGCCAGCAGAAGTCAGTTCCAGAAGAACTCTTGTCATGTTGGCAATAAGAAACTCAGAAAGCATTCTTTTTCTGGTCTATCAGTTTACTGAGATAGGATTCCAATACCATACAATTCATCCACATAGAGTGTACCGTTCCGTGGTTCGTTGTATACTCACAGATTTCTGCACTCATCACCACCATCAATTTTGGAACTTTTACCCCCAAAAGAAACCTTGCACCCACTAGCTGTCACTCCCCAATGCTCTTGGGCATATGCCTAGGAGCAGCCAAGGGTTTTTAAAACAGGAAAGTGAAAATTTTTTTAAAAAATTAGATTTCCGTTTTTTAAAAGATCTCTAGCTGATCTTCCGGGGCCCAAGTCCCAACATGGCACGTGGTGCGTGCACACACGCACACACGCACACACGTGCACACGCGCACACACTTCTTTCATCATCCTCATGACGCAAGTGTGAGGAGGACCTACCTGCAGCCCCAGGTCCCTACTCCTCGCTAGCTGCCACCCCTCCAAGGCTTGCACCTGCACACCGAGCCCACCCAGTTTCCTACCTCACGAGAAATGCCTGAGGGAACTTAGCTGAACCAGCCTTGGCCTCAGGCAAGTTCACACCTTCGGGTTCTGCTTCCTGGCGGCTGGACCCAGAGGACCCGTCCTCCAAGATTTCCCAGCTCTTGACCTGGTCTCTGAGAGTTGACTCTCTCCCCCTCCAAACGCTCCTCCCTCCCACACCTACCCCATCAACCCTCACCCCTTCCAGGAGGGGCAGAGCCTCGTGGCTCTCAACAACGGCAGAGCCCCACAAAGGGCTCAGCACTCACAGAAGTCCCTGGAACTCTCTCAGGACCCGCCTGCAGGGAACATATTATTGTCCTCATTTCAGAAATGGGGAAACTGAGGCTTGCGGCGTGTAAGTGGGGTCGTAGGGCCCCGTGGCAGGTGAGTGGTAAAGCCAAACCTCCACCTGAATCGAGGAGAGGCAGCCAGCGTTAGGACTGCTTTCAGCCTCCTGGAGCTGACCTCTCACACAAGTGGCCCAGTCAGACGGGGACAATAGGTTTTTCGCACAGTCGGTCCAAGTCAAGAACTCGTACACACATCTGCGGTGTCAGCCACATCCCAGGATCCTGTGCCTTCATGCTTCGCCCTCCTTAGCATGGGACTTTCAGCTCCATGATCAAAGCTCCTACACGGGACCCTGCGGCTTTTTTTTTAACTGGGAAAGCAATAGCTTTTCCAGAAGCCCCTTTCGGTGAGCTTCTCTTCCATCTCATTGGCTCATCAGGAAGGTGTAACATTCCTGCTATAAAATGGGTATTTCTCTCCAAGGAGAGTGGGGGGGGGATGGGTACTGGGTAGGGAAATTGTGGTGCAGGCTCTGAGCGGAGTCGGGCCCCCTGGTGTCTCACACTCAACCCACACTGCCCCAGGCCTGTGGCCCAGCGCCCCCCACGCCCCAAGACGCACCGAGCTAGACCCCATCATGCATCTGCACGGACTGAGCACACGTTCCCTTGGGCAAGGGGAGAGCTCGGTCATTTCCTCTGGTTGAGGAGCTAGTGAGAAGTCCCCGCTTTGGGAAGTGTTAGAAAGCCCTGGGAATATGCCAGCCCTCAACCCACCAGCACTCCCAGCTGTTGCGGCGCTTAATGGAAAAGGCTCCGATGAACTCACTTCCAGGCCCGCCACAAAGGCCCTCTGCAGAATTCAGGCTCTCAAAAGGGCTCAAGGATAAATTATGTATTAATCGCCATCTCCAGATCATACATACAAATGATGCTTTCATGCTATAATTTCTGAGCAGCATTAACCTGGATGGAGGGGGGTGGGGGGTAAGGGGAGACGTCTGTGAGCTGGGAAGAAAAGAAACCTCTCGGGGGACAAAATGCAGAAAGTTGTAGAGACATCCACGAAGCAGGGGTATTAACTATAGCGGGTCCATCCGTCTTGTCTGCCTTTCCTTCTGCTGAGTGGGTCCGTGATACTAGGGAAGCTTGACCACAAAAGAAGAGGGCCTTGCAGGGGTGGGTCCCGCCACCAAGCAAGCCAGGCCCCTTTCCCCTGGGGGCCTGGTCACCCGGGGTTTATGAGGCACTAAGGCACCGCTCCTCACACCCTGTCCTCCAAACAAGGCACCTTGGAAACCTCACTCAAGGCATCTTATTTCCGAGCTCCCCTGCGCTCCCCGTTCTCTGATGATTAAACCTGTTACAAGCCTTGAGAAACGTTAATCACCTTGGGCTTTGAGCAAACACCCTTCAAAATGGAGACCTCGGGGGAAAACTACAGTGTTCCATGGGCATGGAAAGATTCGGGGACAGCAGCCCTGGGCTCTGAACCAGACTCCCTGCGAGGCTCCCTGGCCATCTGACCAGCTTCTCACCAATAAAACTAGGCTTTGAACCAGTAGAGATTAAAGATCACTTCTGGCTCTAATTCTAAGACTCTAGGAATGGACTCTACTGATGTGAAGTATGTATTTTTTTTCCTTTTTATACGAATTTTCTCAGAAAATGGGAATAAGTCACAGATATTCATGCCAATAACTTTTGAGAGGTTACCATGACCTCTGGCAAGGTACTCTTCACCTGGAAACTCAGTCCCCACAATCCTAGGCTGGGTAGGCATTACAGACAGCCCCAATGTACAGGGGAAGTAACTGGGCACGGACAAGTCATCAGCCACTGCATTTCCCCTTGGACGTCTCAGAGGCATCTCTAAGTTTAATGAGTGGCTCCCCCACCCCACCCCCAAACGTGCTTCTCTTCCTGTCTTCCCCTACCCGGTAAGTGACAACTCCCTTCTTCCTAGATCCAGGCCAAAACCTTCAACTGTCTCCCACCTCCAACTCCTCACAAATCACATCAGCTTTGCTCTCGAATGTACTCCCAGTGTGACCAAGCCAGCCTAAGCCTCCATCATGTGTCGTCTGGGCCATTGCAAGAGTCTTCTTACTGATCTCCCGGTGTCCGCCCTCTGGTTCCCGTCTCACGCATGCACACACACAGGGGGTTTCTCGAGGCCATAGCCAGAATGATCCTTTGCAACTATCATGCAAAATCTTCAGTGGCTCCCTATCTCACTGAGGATGAATTCTCAAGTCCTTCCTCTGGCTTCCAAGGTCCTCCAAGATCTCTCCCATCCCAACCTCTGATCTCTTCTCCTCGTGGTTCACTCCTTCCCAGCCATGCTGGCCCCTTCGCTCTTCCTCAGGCCCACCAGGCATCCTCCTGTCTCGGCCCTTGCCTGGCCTGCCCTCCCTGCAGATATCCAACTGGCTTGTTGAACACTTCATTCCAGTCTCTGCACCACACCAAGGAGACGTCCTCTGACTACATAAAATAGCACCTCCCTGATCTGTCTGCATCCCCCGGCTCGGTTTATTTTTCTCTTTAGCACATGTCTCTGCCTGACATAGTTTCTATTATTTATTTTAGTGTCCTTCTCGCTCTACCAAAGGTAAGCTCTGTAAGGACAAAGACTTTGTCTAGTGTGTTCACTATTAAATTCCCGGGGCCTAAGAGAGTGTCTGGCATTTTCAAAAGTCCCTCAGCGTGATGGAGGTGTCAACGAACATAGTGACATTAAAGAGAAAAGTAATAATGTGTTTCCTGTGTCACCTATAAAACAGCCCACTGTGGATTTCTGCATGATATAAGGTATTTAAAACACCAATTACCTAATGATTTGACTCTTAATGAACTCATTAGTGAGTATGTTTATATGCAGAGTACTAGCCTCCTGAAAGAATGACATTTTCCCTCCACCTGGACAGGAATTATATACTGTAATGTAAATAAACAATAAAATGATTTGTTCAAGACATAAACTCAACGCAAATATAATTCTCCAAATAAAATAAACCATTTTTTCAATGCTTGCTTCCTGAATGAAGAGTTCCCTGATTGAGAGAGGGACGCGGGTGCCACTGTGTGGTTGTGGGGAAAGAGAAGTCAAGGGAGCTGGGGAAGGAGGGAAACCATTGAACACCCAAGGCACACCCATTTCCTGACCCGGGAATTCGTAGGCGGACTTCCCTGCTCAGCATTCAGGAACCCGGAAGTGGATGAGTGACTATGGATCGTCATTCAAAGTCATAAATGAGGCCATAGGATTAAAACACACACAGGGGCGCCTAGGTGGCTCAGTCAGTTAAGAGTCCGACTCTTGGCTTTGGTTCAGATCATGATCTCAGGGTCATGAGATCGAGTCCTGCTTCGGGCTCCATGCAGGACGCAGAGCCTGCTTGGGATTCTCTCTCTCTATCCCTCTTCCTCTCCCCCCCCACCCTCACTTGCATGCTCTCTCTCTTCTCTCGCTCTAAAAGAAAAACACACACACACACTCAAAATACACATCTGGTTTAACTATGTAACCATATAATTTATTATCCACAATTCTGAAAGTGAGAGACAAATAAATAAAAGTATAATTTTAAAGTATGCATTTATAGATTGACAAATTTTTTATTTTATTACAAAGGTAGGTCTATAAAATAGTCCTATTTAAAATTATTTTCAAAAATAAAACAATATCTAAAAAACGCACACGAAAGCAAAAAATTTTTAATTATTTAGACTGATTTGCCTGAACAGTTATAAAGAGCAAAAGCAGAAGATTATTCTTGGTTCATAAACACCGTAATCCATCGTGGAGTGATATCTATAGCTAATACCATGTCACAGATATTTCTCTAAAGAATATATTTTTAGTATTTTTTTTATTTTTTTAATAAAACTGCTTGCAATCTTTTTCAAAGTTGCTTTTTATGGTTTATAAATTTGAAATTGTTGACACGTTCGATTGACTAATTGACCACAGCATCTTAAATTAAGAAAATATTCTTTCTATAGGTAAGTGGAGAATTGTTTCTAATAAATGGAAAATATTCTCAATTCTAGTTATTTCTTTATTGAAATGGTTTTTTTTTTTTTTTTTTTGGGTCATTCAGAGAAACATTCTTTGGCGGATATTTTATGAGATAAAATTCATCAAACACCTTCTGTATGATTCTTTTAAATGTTTCACCAAATTTAGAAGCTATAAGGTCTTAAGATATTTTGAAACATAATTATTTACTCTCACATTCAAATTATCTAATTTGTTCAATTTTTCCTTCGGTTTTGTAGGTACGAATTTTGTTCTCAATGATTACGTTTTCCAAAAAGCTTCCAGAGCCGAAGTCTTTTGGCACACCGTTCCCCAAATACTTGATTCAAGATTACCAACTGCTTTTGAACAAAATGCAAACAAAAATCAGAGGACTTATTTGTCACCAGTCAGGTCAGTAGCCATTGTAGCATGTTTGAGTTGATTTACAAAGTAGCCCATGAAAGGCTCAAATGTTCGTAAAATTGAAGAACAGGCGGAAAAGAAAAAGAGCTCATTCTGCCAGGAGGAAGCACTTTTCCGATTTGACATCAGCGCCATTACAAATATTTTGTAGTTTCGCTTCTCTGTGTGTAAATAAAAATATTTATGTCTGTCAACCATGGCTTCTATTTTGTTGGTAGACTAGCACAGCTTGTTTGGATGCAATTATGAACTATGAACGCACTACATCTAATTCCAAATACATTTCTGCTCCACGGATGTCTTAATTTAGTAATGCCACTATTTCTCTCATGATGCTAAGCTCCACCAAAAACTGTATTTGAGTGTATTACCACCGTCTCCCATTGTTGGATCCTTGTTAAGTGAAGGGATAAACTACAATAATGTCAGATGTTCTATCTTTGACAGAATGAACTTCCAGAAGCTTTACTTTGAGTCCATGAACTGACTGGGGGGTGAAAAAAAAAATCAAACCATTATTGAAATTAACTGGTTTTCCCTTGAAGAAACGGATATAAAGCCACATCGTTTTAACTCTTTGTGATGTTCTTCTTCTGCCAATGGAGCCATCCCGGTAATAACCATCCCTTTGCGCACAAGAAAAAGTGAAATCAAAATTAAGCAAAATAAACTTAGAAGGATAATCATTTTACCTAAACTGAAAAGTCGTACTTCCCAGAGTGCTCTAGATAACACAACATCACGGGTGAGATCATCATCGCCAGGCGTAACGGTCTTAGAATAGCTACTCATTGTTTAATTAGATGGGGATGCTTTTTTATTAGATTTCGTTTTCTGGGTTTAACTGGAGCCAGTGACGTTACGACAGTCCCCGTGTTTTGTGGCAAATGTCAGCAAGTGTTGTGCAAGTTTCACGCTCATCATCAACATTCTTGAGCAAAGGAGAGTCGGTACTTAATTTTTCATCCAACATGAACTTTTCTTTTTTTAGCTCAATGCTGCTAGGAAAAAAACCAAACAAACACAATATTATCACACAATAAGGTAAAACCAGAGAATATGGGCCTATCCTATAACCCTAAGGTAAAGACTGCAAGTACATTTAGACCATCCTGTCTACACTCCACTGTGGGACTGATGGCTCAAACTCTGTCCAGCACACATTTCACGTCCACCAAACCAACATGCCCCATGAGTCCTTCTGACTGCAATGACTCTGTCCTGATTACCCCCAGCTCATAGCCTGAGCTGCCGACAGGGGCAGCGACAATGGGATACTCCCATCATTCCACATCTAGACCCGAAGGAGATAATCATCCTTGGCCACTGGTGTCTGAGGGAAACTGGTTCTCCCTCAGAGCCTTTCAGGAGGAATCAGTGTCTTGGACACCCTGTCTGGCCTGCAGAACTGTGAGAGAACACATTTCTGCTGTGGAAGCCACCACCCGTGGCTCCTGTTATGGTGGCCCCAGGAAACCAGTGTGCTGCCTTAGCCCCTGAAAGGTGCCTCTGAATGTCCTTAGAATCCAGTCTTCATTTCCATGCAGAGAGCCCCATTTCTCTGGCGTGACAAGTTGGCTCTTACAACTTTTGAAGCTTCTGGACTGTTCTGGAACCAACCTGACATAGGAACAGTTCCAACATTTTTTCTCGTGGCACACTAGGACTTCAGCTTCCACTCATCCAAGGGGAGGTTAAGAGGATGCGTTGACTCAGGATGGTGAGGGCAGCAGAACGACTTTGGACACAGTGAAGTTTCTGGGTGACATCAAGTTCGTTACACAAAGCCACGTGGGTCTGTACCCGAATCCTATAGCCCCTTGAGATCCTACATTCCCTTAATTCTTGGATAACATAGCTCAGACATCCTCAAATTCATAAAATGTCCAGGGCTTGCATTTTCCAGGTCATTTTGTATTTCAAACCCCTGTCTCCACCCCGGAGGCTACCCTTCATTATTCCCTCAAAGCCTGTTTCATACGAAACAGCTAAATGAGGAAAAGTTTACTGAAGGTTTGGGAAGAATGGAGAAAGTGACACAGCAGGGAAGAAGAAACAACCTCAAACTGAATATAAGGCACGCTTCTCAGGATGCCCTTGGACACCTCCCTGCCATTGGGGAATGTCCCACGCGCCATCTTCCTCTCCTTGTCTCTGGCTGACACTCCTTCCAGCGCTCTTTCCTCTCTGTGCTCCTTAGAGGCAATGCTCCTTAAGGACATACGAGCTTTTCAAATGGCCTTTCCAGGTTCAAATCCCACCTCCGATATCTCCTCTTTGTTTGATCTTGGATCCATCATTTATCCTTTACGTGCCTCAGTATCTTCATTCGAAAAACAAGTATAGCATTATTCAGTCATGAAAAGAAATAGGCATTGATACACGCTATAACATGAATGAACTTCAAAAGCATGATACTATGTCAAAGAAGCCGGACATGAAAGTTCACATATTGTATGATTTCATTTATATGAAATGTTCAGAGCCGGTAAATCCATAGTAACAAGAAGCAGATTGGTGGCTGCCAGGGAGTGTGGGGGGCGAGGCAGCAAGAGAAATGACAAATCACTCCTTAGTGGGTATCATAGGCTAAATCGTGTTCCCCTAAAAAGATATATTGGAGTCTTAACTCCCAAGTACCTCAGAATGTAACCTTATTTGGAAATGGGGTTCTTACAGAGGTCATCAGTTTAACAATGTGGTCAGGATGACACCAAATCCAATATATGGCTGGTGTCCTTATAAAAGGGGGGAATTTGGGTACAGAGACCGACAGGTAGCGGAAGGACAATGTGAAGACACATGGGAAGAACAGCCCGAGGCGATGGCAGAGACTGAAGCAAAGAAGGATGGAACTCTGAGCCTCAGAAGGAACAACGCCCTGGAGACGCTTTGATTTCTGACTTCTAGCAGGCAGAACTGTGAGACAATACATTTTTATTATTTTAAGTCCCCCAGTGTGTGGTACTTTGTTACGGAAGCCCTAGAGAACGAATACAAGGGGACATAGGATTTTCTTTGGAGGTGACCAAGATGTTCTGGAACTAGATCAAAGCTGAGGTTGCACAACATTGTGAATGCATTGAATGTCACTGAACTGTTTACTTTCAGAAGGTTAATTTTATGTTATGTGAATTTCATGTTCATTTACACACGTACAATAACACCTACCTACCACAGTTGTGAGCATTCGATGAGTCAACACACAGGAAACGCTTAGAACACCCCTTAGACATAGTAACCACTCAATAAAGTATTGAGTAAATAAATGTAAATAAAGTAGAGATAATATTACTATCCAACAGTCTCTTCCAATTTCCTGCTTCCAACCATCAAATAAGGAGAGGCAACCAATTACCCAAGACCTGTTTTTTTCTTTATGCAGAGCATTCTTAGCTCTCTCCTGCCAGATTGCACTGTGTGAGTACTGAGTCTGAAATATCTTCTCTTTTTTCTATAATTGTCCCAACAAGTCATTTTCCCCAGAATTTCTCACCCACAAGACGAATTGTACCACCCCCACTACCAAGCATTCAAAAATTAACAGTGGATGGATTTATAAAAATTGCAATTATTTGGGGCACTTGGCTCATTCGGTTAAGCGTCTGCCTTTGGCTCAGATCATGATCCCGGGGTCCTGGGATTGAGCCCCCTGTTGGGCTCCCTGCTCAGCAGGGAGTCTGCTTCAACCGCTCCCTCTGCCCTACCCTCCCCCCCCCCCGGTCATGCTCTCTCTCCCTCTCTCTCAAATAAATAAATAAAAATCTTTTTTAAAAAACTGCAATTATTTCCATCCCATGCCACTAACAGCTGCATACAAAAATGAACTCATTTCACTACCACTTAAGGACAAGCACTTTTCGGTCATCCTTCCTGGGAGTGGAGGTGGCACATGGGGAGGGATGATTTTATGAGACCCGCTTACACTCTCACCTCCTGCTCCTGACCAGCGTCTCTCTGGGCTGTGATGGCTGAGGTCAGCAAGGCCACTTCCCCACATGGAAATCAGACACTGAACCTGGGGTTCTGGGCTCTAACCAAGTGGATTTATTGTCCCCTACTCAGCTCATCGCATGAGGAGGAAGCCCAAGTGGATAAGTTGTCCATGTATTAAAGTGGTGGAAGATCCAGAAGTCTGAAGAATTAAGGTCTTTGTGTCTTTATGAAGGTGTTCGTTCAAGAGGATTAAAACACCCACACACAGAAAAATGACTTGCTGACTTTAAAGTCTTCTTGTTTTTCACCCTTCCTCTAGAATACAGAATAGGAAGAGAGAAAGTTTTGCAAGTATTGAGAAACCAGCCTTGGAGAGGTCTGATGCTCTGTGCCAGTGGGAAATTGATCATGGAAGGAAAGGCAAAGAAAAAATCGTGCAAGTGAACTGGCGCAATGAGAAGAAAAATTTGAGGAGACACGTTCGACCACGGCAGCCGATCTGGATCAAGCATGCCATAGATTTGGGGCAGGCTTTTTTGAAAATATATGCCTCAAATTACATTTCGCAGAATTGCTGTCAATGCCCTACAACGTGTCGTAACACGCTGCATCTTCAGGAAGGCCCTTTTTTATTATTAATAATTTATTGTTTTTAGAGTAGGCACCATAGGAGAGAGTATGCGGGAGGAAAGATGTACCAGCAAACTCTCAGCCACGCATCCGGGTGGCAGTGCAAGGCGCTGGTTTGAACAGCTCTATTATAAGCTAGATACATATTTATGTCTGAGATGCTTTCTTCTTCATAAATATTTTCTCTGGTGTCTCCGTGCACCTCCCTATCCATTTAGGGATCAGTTAACCTCGCAATCAAACACTACTGGGCAAGCCATGGAAACAGACAGCTGTTTCCCAAACAATTACAGAAGGAGGAGAAATACATCAAACGTGCAATTCTTATCACAATTAACTGTTGTGGGAAAGGATATCCCCTCCCTTTCATCTGTCGAGATCATCAGAAAAAATAGAGGCTACATTTAGGGAAAAAAAAAAAAGCAGCCATTACCAGAGGATAGAACAAGCGAGACATTTTATAAGTCAACCAAAGCATAGCAATGACAAGAATAATTACCAAAGGAACGGCAGCCAACACTTATGAAGCGCACAGGCCGGGCCTTTGAGTGGTCAACGTGATTTATCTCATTGAAGTCCTCCAGCCACCCTATGGGGTAAATGTCATTATACCCATTTCACAGATGAAGCCACTGAGACTCAGAAAACATTGCCAAGTTCATAAGCTATTAAGGAGAGCCAGCCCTCACTTTACATTTATCTGATTCTGAAACCCATGGTTTTAATAACAATGCCTCTTGCCAATATGAAAGCTTTCACGCGCCCAAGGAAAAGGCTACCAGTCCTTTCCCGTGGATTCTTCTTTTTGTCAAAGGGTACAATTTCGTGACTGCAAATAACCTCCTTGGCTGCTGTTCCCCCTGCAACCAGGTCTACTGCCCTGAGCCAGACAGAGGCCATTTTCCTCTTGCTGACCAACGTAAGCAAAGCACATTGGGTCTTTGGGATAAAAAAAAAAGAAGAAAGAAAGAAAGAAAGAAGAAAGAAAGAAAGAAAGAAAGAAAGAAAGAAAGAAAGAACCGAGCTAGAAACAGGTGAATATAGTTATTATGAAGACAAATAATAAAAATGAAGGCCCTGAATGGAAATATGAGTGCCCTGCAGTCAAGACATAATTGCTAGAGAGTTAAAGAGAACAGAAGAAGGAGGGAGGGAAAAGACGGGGAAAGCCAAGAGACCCACTCCCAGCACAAGATAAAGGCAGCGAAAAGTAAATGCTTTTCTTGGATAATTAAAACTGGGATCGGACGAGATATGAGGTTAGACACTTGGTGAATTATATATTTCTAATTCCTCTACCAAAGCGCCATAGGCTAGAGACAGCCTCCCAGGTATTAATGAAAAGGCCTCAGCATGGTGCTCTGAATTCACTGCAGTGTGCCCAACCCAACAAAAAGAAGCCCAGAAAACCCGGCAGAAATGGCAAGAGTCAATTCCTTTGATCAGGTGATTTCTCTTAATGGTTACTGTTTGCTAACTTCCTCCCCCCACCATCCCACATACGCACACGTCCATGCACACACACGCATGTTCACACACACACACACACACATACACACACACACACAAGGGGAGACAACTCTAAGAATATTTTCTGGATGGGCTGCTTTGCCTTTGAAATGTGTTTCATTATTCTTCCGCCAAATGTAAGACACTATCACCTTCCTGCTGATAAACTAAGACCCAAGGACGGGCCACCCTTAGCAAGAAGGGGGCTGTTCAGAACCTTCGATGCTGGAGGTGCCGCCTGAGACAATAGAATTCCACGTCCTCTTTAGGCGGCTTTTGCTTCGTTCTGTTTCCTCCAAGTGGGTGAAAGGCCAGCCCCTCTGAACACTTTGAAGTAGGCAACTCACTGCTTCCCGGTGATGTCTCCTTCCTCAGAATCCACCGATCTCTGCACTCCCCTCCTTCAAAACCTTCCGCCCAACATCTAAGGCCGGCTCAGATCCTACCGGTGGGGGTGTCTTGGTACCATGTTTGCAGCACGCAGTCGGGGCAGCGTGCATCAGAAATCTCAGAAATAGCCTCCTCTGCGAACCACACAAAAATACAACCCAGACAAAAGATTTCTGCCCTGAAATGTTAATCACAGACGCACTTAGAACAGAAAGGGAAGATATAGGGCCCGATTACGGGGGAATGTTTGGGTAAAGGACAATCCTCTCCTGTAGGCAAGGATATTTTTATCATTAAAATGATTATAAGATGGTAAAAGTAAAAAATTGTTATCAAGTCAGGAACAATATAAACGCAACTATACAAAAATACCCACCCACAGGATGAGGGAAAATGCTTAGTTACCTCTAAGTAGTGGAATTATGTTTATATAAAAAATAATAAAAGAATTTTTTTTCTCTTAGCTATGTTTTGTTTTTGCTGTCTGAGTTTTCTACAATGAGCATTAATGTTTTAAAGGCGGGAAAATATAGCGGTTAAGAGCAACCCCTAATTAGAAGCCCTAGCTTCGCATCCCAGACAGATCCCGGATCTACCACTTACGAGCCACGTGACTTCAGGCAGGTTACTTAATATCCTTGAACTTTGGTTCTCCAATCGATAAAATGAAGATAATTTTATTGTCAGGAGGATGAAATGGATTGATAGATGCAAGGTGCTTGAATCGGCGGCACGGACTAAATGCTCAGTAAACATCACCCATATTATGAAACACTTCCTGAGTCCGTGTTGGATGCAGGTTGAATGCCCAGCACGGTGGATAAAAAGAAGGCTAGGACTGACTCCTCATTCTTGAGGGGAAACAGACATATAAACTGACATTCACAATCCGGTGGGGTCAGTTCCACAAGCAAGGGAGACACAAGACACTGTGGAAGCAAAGAAGAGAGAACCCTGCCCTGCCAGGGCAAGAATTTCACTGTCTCTGGCATTAGAATCATCAAATCGTTTCAGATCCTAATGTTACTTCATCTTGATACATTTTAGCACTTTGGGGGGAAGTGCGTATCTGCAGGGTAATTGGCCCCGTAAGAAGGAGGTGGCAGTACCTGGCATCTTAAGTCTGGAGAGCGTTTGATAATGTCCAGACCCCTCTCATTTGCACCAGCCCACTTGGCTCCCACATGACACTATAAGGCTGGCTATTTTTCAGCAAGGCTTAGGCGGGTAAAGGCGGCTGGCTTAGGCTCCTCAGCAAATAAGGGCAAAGATGAGACACAAACTCGGGTGCTCTGGGGGAGACTATGTCATGGCAGAGAGGTTACAGAAAGGCTTCTCTGTCAGGAGAGGCTCATGTTTCATTCACACCACGATGGGGGTGTAGGGGTGTGGTGCATCAATGAGCTATGGACAGTTGGGAAAGACCAGGCATGAGCCTCTAGCGAGAAGTTTGGACAAGCTACCACCAAGAGCTCACACACTGGATGGGAATTCTGGAATGAGACGCAGACTACTTGTTGACCCAAGAATCAGTGACCCTACATGCCTGATAGTCTAACTTAGACTTTTATCTGCCGACTTCCTTTGAGCCTATCATCTAACCTTAAGCTGTTGTTTTGCATACCCAGCTACGGAGAAGCACTGTCGTCTAAAGAAGACAACGATAAACTTGGAGACCATCAACCTAAAATCAGGCTTAGTTCAGCCCTTTATTCATTGTATGACTTTAGCAAATGACTTTAACCTCTCTGAGCCTTAGCTCCCTCCTTTATAATATTGAAATAATCATACCCACCTCTTAAGGTTATGAAGAGATGAAGTGAAATAAATTATGTGTTTTTGGAACGTTCAGCAAAATGGTTTGGCTCATAAATATACTTGTTCTTCTGAATAAGGGAACGGATTCTTGGTGATACGCAACCCCATCAACATGTCATAGCTTAGACATGTCCCGTGAGTCACGTGGCCCTGACTACTCAGCAATAATGCCAGCCAGACCATTGCTAGGTCAGCAACAGAGACATTTTCCACTCGAATTGGAGCCAGCCCTCCGACTCCCATAAAAGGAAGAGTGTCCTTGTTATCCAACTCCCATGGCCTTTACCTAACTAGGTGGATTATCCACTGCTCTTGAACATCTAGGTCAATACTTTTTATTGTTGTCATAGAAAATTGAGAGCTGCTATAGGATAAAAATAACCTCTACCAGGACCTACATTTCTGTATGGAATACATGCATCGCAATGAATGGCTCTTGATCAACACATTTTATTGCCAAAATGGGCCATCTTCATACAATCACAGCCTAGCGGACGCTCAGCAATTTCACCAACCATAACTCTATGCAGTGATTGTCAGAAATGATGAAATAGGATTAGCAAATTACTTTGGTGTTTTACTTTAAGCCAACTTAAGGAAAATGAATGGATTGAGCTACTTTGCATTTTTCAGTAGAATCATTTCCAAGGAGTGGGTAATGCAGAACTCGAGTTGGATGGCCAAAAGAAAAGGCATGAATACTGTTACCACTTCATAGCCTATCGGCATAATTTATCCTTGCCTCCTGTGCGGAACAGTTGTGCAATGTTGTTGTACATGGCTTCACAGGTGCTATGTGTTCCTGGCATCCATAGTTGAATACCGGATACATCGACCTGAAGTATTTCTTTAATTATTTTATATCTGAATGTGTAAAAAAGACATGAGATCCTCATCATAAAATCTCATATTGTGCTTTCTTTATAAGTTAGGTCACTTAGAACAGTATCTCTGGGACTTGAGTCATGAACAAGACTCTTCTGATAGGTATAAGGTGTTGTCTATCTTATACCACCTCTACTTTACAATGAACTCTATGGTGACAGAGTTTGGGGTTCTTGACATCTCATGAGGAATAAAGGTACTTTTCTACTTCTCCATATCTTACATTGATAACAATAGTGCTATGGCATTGCTAACTGCTTTCTGTTTTCAAGTCCTATGCTTATAATTTTTATATTCCCGCCATGAAGTTGGCAGTAGAGCAAAACTCCATACAACCTCTTTTATTTTCCCACTGATATCATTATAAAATTAGAGGTGCATTCCTATGGAAATAATTTGGCCCTGAAATGTAATCAGAAACATACTTAAGAAGGCAACACATATTTTAAGCACATATTTAAAAGAGTGAAAATATCCTGTATTGAATAATATTCAAAATAGCCACCAAAATAAGGCAAAAAGCATTGGACTTGGGTTTGAATCCAAGCTCTGAGCCTTACCAGCCGTGTGGTTTGGGGGTAATTTTTTTTTTTTTAAGTTGGACTAAAAAGTCTTACATCACAGGGTCATTATAAGAATTAACAGGGGAGCACCTGGGTGGCTCAGTCGGTTAGGCATCCAACGCTTGAGCTCAGGTGATGACCTCAGGGTGCTGAGAATGAGGCCTGAATTGGGCTCTGAGCTCAGTTGGGAGTCTGCTTGGGATTCTCTCTCTCCCTCTCCCTCTGCCTCTCCCCCGCCCCCTACAACCTCAAGTTGTAAAAAAAGAAAAAGAAAGAAAGAAAGAAAGAAGGAAGGAAGGAAGGAAGGAAGGAAGGAAGGAAGGAAGGAAGAAAGAAAGAGAAAATGAAAAGAAAAAAATTAAGGGAAACAATAATATAATATCTGATGTGTAATATGGGTTTAATAAATATTACTCAAATTGAATGAATGACTGAAAATAAGCTTTAAAAGTAGAAGGCTAAAACTGCCATCAACTGGCACTGTGCTTCAAGAAGTGGTAACACTGATTAGAAACCAAAATGGTTTTTAGTTTCTGAATGTGTTTAAAGCACATGTCACATTATCCACATTTTTTCCAATCTTTATTGACTTTTTAAAAATTGCACAGATAATATGAAACTGGACAAAATGAAGCATTGCAGAAAAACATGATATAATGGAAGTTTCTGATAATTAATGACTCCAGAACTTTAGAGCCTGGATTCAAATCCAAGTCCCATCAGGGTGACCTTGCCTGGTACTCTGTCAGTGTATAGCTTTTATCCTGGTATCATTATTAACAGTGTGCCGTTCACTTTCAAACTGTCCCTGTAGCAATGATAAATATGTGGGCTCTTGCCCCATAACCTGCCTCCCAAAAAAAACACCCCATCAGCAGTTGTATGCCATATTCCCCATCCTCTTCGTTATTAATTACCCTTAAAAAAGCATTATCTGCTTGTTTCCACAACTTATTTCAACTTCTCCTCTTATTTTACAAATGGAATTTTTGTAGAAACATAATTTTCCATACGTGTTCATTTTCCTATTTGGAATTGGATGGCAGAATTCTGTTTTAAATGCACTTTGTATTTCCAAGAATGCACACTAGTGAGTAAATGTGATTCAGAATAATAGTTGATGCTACCCTTTCTAAAGTTCCATGAAAAAAGATTATTTTATCTGAGGTCTGCTCTGTACTCCCCATCTGAGTGAACAGAGACGCAGGTGGGGTACAGTAAAATTTCCCCAGTTTGGAATCCAACATTTTGGAACTTGAGATCATCTGGGCAGGATCTAAATTGAAGCTCCTCATTACTTAGGAAGTCTTTTCTCCACGACAATGAGAAATTGTCATTCTAAACACTTAGGGCCAAATGTTTAAGAGAGAAAACCACCTATTCCAAAAGGGTTATAAAAGAAAAATATGTGATTTAGCTCAGTTTGACTAATAGCACACAGTTGAAACTTACCTGATTGTCTGTTACGCCGTTCTGTATTTCAGGCCGTTCCTTGGGGAAGGTCTATTGAGATGCGAAGACAAACTCCATCCATGAGATACTCAGCAACTATATCCAACTTCCTTCTTCCTAGAGGCCCAAATATATCCCCAGCCTCTTTGCAACCAGTAGTGACGCTGTCCCAGCCAAGTCCCTAGAGGGTAGAGGCGGTCGGGAAGGGCATAGGGTCCTTTAAGAAGAACTGTCTTCCTGATAGAGGAGGATGTGGTTGGTGCCAGCTGGTCCCCACGTGGCCTGCCTTGAACATTTGGAGGTAAGAGCCCAGTGGCAACCACCGAGGAAAGAGCAAAAGCATGCAGACTCCCCACTCCTAGGATGGAGAGCAGGTAAACCCACACAGCGGCTGCCTCGCTCCAGACTTCCCGCTGCCAGAGAAAAATAAACCCCTCACTCGTTTAAGGCACTGTGAGCTGGATTTTGCCTTACTTGGGACCAAATGCACTCCTAACTCACACAATGGCTTAGGGGGCCGAGATAAGCCTATTTAACTTTAAACTGGAGTTGTGCCTCCTTCCAAGAAGGGATGTGATTTCTTTCCAGCAGTGAAGTAAGAGAAAGAGTTCCCCTTGAATCACTTTAGCCTTTTCGTCTTATTCCAGTTTGAATTCCACTTTTTTATTTCGAAGTAAATACTCTCAGAACATCGCGCGAAGCCATATTTAAATTTAAGTGTTAAACCTACTCCAGATACAATGTTCTTACTACTAACCGCCCTTCCATGGAGTTGTGGTTACGAGCGCGGGCTCTCAAGTTGGAATGCCTGGTGCCCGGTCCCAGCTCTACCACATACGCGCCCTGTGACTTCACACTTGAACTTCTGTGCCTTAGTTTTCTCATCATAAAAATGGGGGGAAATAGAGTATACGCCCAATAGAGTAACTGTGGGTGAATAACCAAGATGTACAATGTTTAAACCAGTGCATGGAACACTAAACACTCAATAAATAATAGGCTTTATGTGGAATTTAAAAGTTGATTCTAGGGGCGCCTGGGTGGCGCAGTTGTTAAGCGTCTGCCTTTGGCTCAAGGCATCATCCCGGCGTTCTGGGATGGAGCCCCGCATCAGGCTCCTCTGCTGGGAGCCTGCTTCTCCCTCTCCCACTCCCCCTGCTTGTGTTCCCTCTCTTGCTGCCTGTCTCTCTGTCAAATAAATAAAATAAAATCTTAAAAAAAAAAAGTTGATTCTATGTCCTATGTACAAATACATATAGACTTCATACATACTTCTTCGTATCTGGACATATATCTGTGTGTGCACGTACAATTGTTTGTGTTTCACTTTGTATTCTCAAATAAAACATGGAATAAAAAAAAGTCTGATCATTCAGTCCTTTAGACACCCCAAATATAAATCCAGAGAAGCCCCAGTGAATAAATTACCCTTAATCTGTTTTGCTTTTTTTTTTTTTTTTTAGGTCTGTGTCTAAGCCCATTTGGTTACATCTGTGTAACGGAATTCTCAAAACCGTTCACTCTTATTTCCATGAGCAATTGAAAGAATATGGACACTTCTTAAAACGTCTCCTCAAGCCAGCCTTCCTGAGCATCAAGTATTACTATTTCTCACCAACAATCGGCAACGGTATCTCTTGATTTGGGGTTGGTTGATTTTCGTCTTTTTTTTTTTTTTTTTTTTTACTTTCTTCCTTGTAAAATTGTTGTCCTATCCTCTGTGCATTTCTCGCTGTCTTCATCTGCGCCCGAGAAGCCGTTCTGTGCGTGAGCGCAAGAGCACACTGTGTTCTTTCGTCTTTCTATGCCACTGGCTCTTCCAGACGCTTGACGCAGCATCGCTTGAACTTTAGGTCATCGAAGAACACGTATCTTAACCAAGTTGGTCACCCCCCGCAGTTCCAATTTTTTCCTTTTCTTTCGTGAGGAGGTTTCTCTTTCCCCCTTTGCAACAGCCTTCCAAATGACCAGCACCCCTCCCGTCCTCTCCTTCCCCCAGACACCGTTCCTGTCCTGCCCCTCTCCAGGGTCCCGGGCTTGCAGAAGCCTGTTCTCTCCTCCCTTGCTCCCCGGTGTTTGGATCCCGCACGTTGCTGCTGTGTGATCCCTATCTTCCAAATTGCCTTGCGCGCTGCGGCTGCCACCACTCCTCCACCGTGGCCCGAGCCGGGTTGAAAGGAACTGTCCCCTCGCTGACTTCCCTATCTCCCACATTAAAAAGTTGTCATCGTCGTATTTCACTTGTCAGCAACGCGATGCACGGATCAGATATTTCTTTTTTACTCTTTCATCTTTGCCGCACACAAGAATTAGTGTCTAATGACACAGAGGCAAAAAGTTAATGGAAATTTAATTGAAAAAAACTACCATCCCAGCAGGAATTGGACCTGCTGGCCTGAACACGGGAGGTAGATATTTCATCCATGAGGCTTTGGGGTTTGGTTGAGCACGCTTGGATATAGATGATATCACTTTGGTAAACAGATCATTCCCGTATTTTTCCAGTATTACTTTGGTCAACAGAGAGAAGAAAAGAGTGGATTCCAATTTAAATGTCAGGGCTTATCCACTCTGAGGAGGGGAGTTATAATAAAAATAGGATTTAATTTTCTATAAATGTTTGAGTTCTTCAACCCTAATATATAGAAATAATGAATATTTATACATGTAAAACACACCTTCCTCTCAGCTAAAGTAGCATTTAGTCACTCATACCCAAAAGAAGTCCAGGAGAATGTTTTTAGGGATTATGAGTGCCACCTCAGATTTTTCTGGAGGAAATAACATTATCCGACGACTTTTTTCCCCTCCTTCTTTCATATTGTTCTCCAGAAGCCTAAGCCATATAAAGAAATGGGCAAGGGGGCTGCCTAGAGTGGCTTGGTTGGTTAAGCATCTGCCTTCAGCTCAGGACATGATCTCAGGGTCCTGGGATCCAGCCCCACTTTGAGCCCCCTGCTGAGCAGGGAGCCTGCTTTTCCCTCCCTCTATACCCCCCTTTCATGCTCACTCTCAAATAAATAAATAAAATCTTAAAAAAAAAAAAAAAAAGAAAAGAAATGGACAAGGTATACAGTTTTGATGTTTGATGGTAATAGAATCCTGGAGTAATTCAGACCATCAGGATATTATTATGTGTTTTTATTTCAAAACAAATTAATTAAACTTAACAAATACGACATATCCAGATTCACCTAGGATTGTCACCTAATCTGCAATATCAGGCTATGGGAGGCTTCCCGAGGAGGCTGGGAGCAGTAGCTCTCCTCAGCCTTTTGCTTGCTTTCAACATTTTAGCGCATTTAGCTATTTTCTTGTGCCTGGCTATGTGACAGAGACTGTATGCATTACAATATGTGATTTTGACCACATTGACCCTCAAGTCATTGAACAAGCTGTAGAAATAACCCTCAGACTGGAAATCCTACAAATAACACAAGCTTAAGCGAGCAGTGAGAAAACGGCAGAGCCTGTACTTCCGTCACACTTGGACGCCCTCTTCTTCAGTCCCATTACGCAGTGAAGAACATGGAAGATTTCACTTTCAAAACAACAACAAAGAAAAGACCCTAAAATTATTTTTTGATTGATTTTAAAATAAGGAAGTACACCCACAATCATTAACGGTGAACCTTGCACTAAACATCTCTTATGACTTAGGCTATTACTTAGTGACGGTAGAAAATCAGCATGTAAGCAAGACATTCAAAGAAAAGCATGCCGAACTAAAAACCAAACATTTACAATGTTCTAGACTAGGTTTCAAATTATGTGGAACCCAGTCAAGATTTATAAAACATTACTAAGCTTAATGATACATTTTTTTTAAGATTTTATTTTTAAGTCATCTCTATACCCCACAAGGACCTCAAACTTACAACCCTGAGATCAAGAGTCGCATGCTTTACCAACTGAGCCAGACAGGTGCCCGATGATAAATATTTAAAAGGTTCTTTTTTGCGAAGGCAAAAATGGTTTTGTGAACGGCTAATAAATAAAAATGATGTTTCTGAAATATTTTTATCTTTACATCATCCATGTTAAGTATATTTGTATAAAACACATAACAGATTAAAACCACAGCACAAACATAGACACACAAGTTATTACATCTCTCTGAGCCTCAGTTTCCCCATCTGCAAGATAGAAATACCCATATTCGTATCATTTTTTCAGATAAAGCATGTAAAACCACACAGTGTTTGCTACATGGTACGAGTCCATTAAACGTTAGCCACGATTGTCTTTGTTACCAAAATTATTATTATTAAACCTCCTAAAGGCACAATGTTTTCCAGCAATGCTGAACCACTCATTGTCGCCTTACTTGCTTTTGATCATTTCTGAATAGTTCCCACCAGCTCTAGGTGGTCAGATATTATTTGTGATTTTCAGTTTTAAATACTACCTTCTCCATTAACACTGCTCAGCCGGAAGCAACTTTCTGCCTTGTCCACATCAAATCATTCTGTATTTGCATCCGTCTTATGAAGCTTATAGCTTTCTATCCTGTATAGACATACAAACATATATGACAGACACAGGAATCATTTGTGTATATATCAGCGTTTCTTGAGAATAGAGGTCATTTTCTATTCATGTGTGTCCTTCCCAAAGCATTCAGCATTGAGCCTTGCCCTTAGTGACAATCAATACATATGAGTTGAATTAATTAATATTTCTGTCCACTCAGTGCAAAATGTCTGTTTGAAGATGAAAGCCAGGCAATGAGAAGGGTCGTGAGGTAGTAGATATTTCAATCTTTACGTCTCCAATCCCTGTCACGTGTTATAGTTAATAAGGATACAAAGTTTATCTAGACATGAATGTGAACCTTCCTTTCCCTCCCCACTCCCCACCATTAACTTGGTGACCTTGGGGAAGTCATTAACTATTCTAGGCATTGGTGCTCTCCCTGGTGAAAATAGAGAGCTGGATTAAATCTCTGAGGACTCTTCTGGTAGTAAATCCGGGGTACTGTATTGGAGACTATGTCTTGTGCCAGCAAAGATGGAGCTATGGAAGAGGGAGTTAAAACATAAGAACCAAGCATCAAGATTGAGGCCAGAGGACGCCTGGGTGCTTCAGTGGATTAAGCATCTGCCTCTTGATTTCAGCTCAGGTCATGATCTCAGGGTAATGAGATCAAGCCCCATGTCGGGCTCCATGCTCAGCAGGGAGTCTGCTTGAGATTCTCTCTCTCCCTCTCCTTCTGCCCCTCCTCCCACTTGAGTGTGTGCTCTATCTCTGTCTCTAAAATAAATCATGAAACTTAAAAAAAAAAAAAAGATTGAGGCCAGAAAACAATACTAAGATATATGTGAGGAGCCACAAGCTGGTTAAATTTAAGGTCAGACCTAAGGACAAACCATGAGTCTGAGAAGAAATCCAAGATGGAGGCTAGAGCATGGAGTGGCATTTCTCGGGGTCTGTGAGAGCAAGCAAACCGAACACAACAGTGAACACAGTCTAAATCAGGTAGCTCAACAGAGAAATGCTAATATGGGGATCTTTCCATGAAGATGTTGGAAGAGCTAAGAAGAAAACCCAAAAGGGATGGCGAGGGAACCCAGGGATTAGCAGTAGCAGGTAGCCACTGTTCTTTCCAGGGCTGAGGAAATAATGGGAGAAGCGGTATTACTGGCGCCCGGGGCTGGGGAGGTCCAGCAGGAAAGACTGCCCTGAGAACTACCGATGAGACCCAGCTACTTCCAAATACACCATTCCAGGGAGAAATGAGACAGAAAGACCTCAGCTTTGACTTTTCCCCTATCTTCTGAGGACTCTTATTGTCCAAACCTGGACATTAGACACTTGGCAGGAGCCTCTGGGAACATAGTCAATAGGGGTCAGCCCATGCAATGTAAAACAGAGCAGAAGAAAATGAGAAAAGCAAACGAGAGCAAACAGACAATTAACCAACCCAGATGGTCTTGGAGCTAGCTTCAGAGATGATTTTTCCAGAATAGGCTCTCTCTTGGTCTGTGATTTCTTTGAAGTTCTCCACCCCACCTGCTGCCATCACACATTGCAATAAAGTATTGTTACTTTGAGGAGCTGATGGGAAAGCTACTGACAAATGGTCTGATAAAACGATGTATAGAAGTAAAGATCATATCATACAGCACTTAGTTGTATATGTTCCAGAATTCTTCTCTAGATGCTTCCTAATGTGTGCTACACTTGCTCATAACCGGGTTTTCCTGGTGCAAGGCATCCCCAAATAGAACTCTAGCTGCGTTTTTCCAAAAGGACATTGATGTGGTCGGCTAAAACAATGCAGCCTTCCCGTGTAAACTACCAAGTCAACATGAGGTATAAACGCATACTCCGATGACAGTCTGATCCTTCCAACAAAAACATAAAATCCATCAGTGTGGTTTCCTACTAATGAAATAGGAAGCAACAAGCTTTCCTTTTTCTTTTTCTTACATTTCACAATGACATTCATTGACCACCAGCTGCCATTTGTGACACCAACTATAAAATGACAGCACATGCATATTTACCTTACACAAATTCAACTCTATCCATTTGGGGGGGGATAGAGGGGGCCCCACAGGGTGGGGGTGAGGAGGGAGAGAGAACATTTTCCAATAATGCCGGCAATTTACCTACCATTTCCCACCGTGAGCGGGTGCTCTGGAGTGAGCCGGAGATGAGAGATGCAGATCTACTCTGCCCGAAATCAATCTTCGCTCCTGCTTATCTCTCAGAGCCTCTTGCCGAGATGCTAATGTGTAAAGATTTGGCACTGAAAAATTAAATGTTGCTTACATAGTCTTAACTGTGTACGTATTTTTATATATACTCTGCATACCAATGCGGTAAACTATGTGTATTACACAAAACAGGCAAATGAAGACTTTTTTTAAGGGTGGATTTTAAAAAATACAATAGCTTCTCGCCTTCTGTGCTGACCTTAGAACCTAGGCGACCCGAACGGTGTGACTCCAGTGCACACGCACGGGAGGTGAAAATTCAGTGGAGGGGCACCTGGGTGGCTCAGTGAGTTAGGTGTCTGTCTTCTGCTCAGGTCATGATCTTCTGGGTCCTGGGATCGAGCCCCGCATGGGGCTTCCTGCTCAGTGAGGAGTCTGCTACTTCCTCTCCCTCTGTCCCCAGCCCTCCGCTCTCTCTCTCTCAAATAAATAAATAAAATCTTAAAAAAGAAAAAAAGAAAAGAAAACTCAGTTGAGAGGCTGGCAGTGGTGCAGGAACAGGGAGGAGTTTCCCATCTACCAAAATAAGAGTATTAGCCTTTCCTCTGAAAAGGGGGGGAAGGAAGAGAAGGCAGTGCTGGAAATCAGCATAGCGACAGGATTTATCATCACTGTCTGTCCCCCTGGTGCCCAGATACTGCTCTGAGATTTCATCGTATGACTAAACCAGTGACTCCCTTTGCTCCGCCTCAGCTATCTGCCTCCAGAGATGGGGACATGATATCTGCCTCTTGCTATTGTCACCAAAGAATATCTAGTGATCAGATCTAATTCCCAAGTAACCCGTTCTCCAGGGCTGAAGTGCCTGAGAGTCCAAGAAGGCAGCCAAATGCGGATCGGAATCATCGATCCTGGTTCTGTTCACCTCGAAGGTGGCCAGACGTTGGGGTGTGGGGACAATCACGACGGTGTGAATGTCACCTGCATGGCAAACATCCCAGTGATGTTCTTATTTAATCCAAGGTACCAGGAGAAAGTTTTCCCCCACCTTCCTCCAGATCTAAGGGGCTTTGTTTGAAGTCCGTCAGATTCCTAATCTCAACTGTGTAATATCCAGAGAACAGAAACAACCAACCAACCAAACCGGCAAAATCGTCTGCGAGCTCCTGTAGCCTGAAAAGCTGCCATTAGTAATAAGCCTTCCCTCTTCCCTCACTCGCCCTGCCCTGAACCCTGGGCCCCGGCTGTGTTCCACAGCACAGCTCTCTCTAACATGCCAGGTTAATGCTGAGAAGGAACTTAAACCACAAAGGACCAAAAAGCAAATATTTTTGCCCAAAGCTAATGTAGCAAATTACATGCAAGATCTAAACTCCAAGAACCTTTTAAATGGCTCAAGTCTACACAAACACACAGGCATCTAGCTTGCCAAGACTTAAAAACTAAATTAAATCTAAGTCATGTCCCACTGGGGGATTTATAGAACCCAGTTAAAAGACCAGAGTTCGGGTCTTGGCAGGACCGCTGGCTTCCATCGTCCCCCAGGTAACTAATTTCTCTCACTGGGCTTCTGTTTGCGAGGAAAGCCTACATTCTGCCCTGAGTGCAAAGGAACGGCAAGGCAAGAGCTCTGAGCTCCAGGCAAGAAAGGTATCTCTGCATGATCAGAAATTCGCCCTGAGGGGCGCCTGGGTGGCACAGCGGTTAAGCGTCTGCCTTCGGCTCAGGGCGTGATCCCAGCGTTATGGGTTCGAGCCCTGCATCAGGCTCCTCTGCTATGAGCCTGCTTCTTCCTCTCCCACTCCCCCGCTTGTGTTCCCTCTCTCGCTGGCTGTCTCTATCTCTGTCGAATAAATAAATAAAATCTTAAAAAAAAAAAAAAGAAAGAAAGAAAGAAAGAAAGAAAGAAAGAAAGAAAGAAAGAAATTCGCCCTGAGTGTCGCCAGCCACGTGCTTGCTGCCCCGAAATGGGCTGCTGCGCATGACTGTGTAGTCTGTGAGCTGCGAAGGGCCCAGTCGGAGCTAAGGTCAGGTCCTCTTTGAGCAGGGCTGCCCCAACCGGAGGAAACCGCCTTGCCTTCACGCATGGTGGAGCTGTCTCCAGGCCCAGAAGCCTCATCAGCTGGGAGGGGGTGACTCGTTCTAATTCTCTTAACGATCCCCCATACACAGTGACCAGAGCCCTAACCAGGGATGGAGCAACTCTCAGGCTCAACGTCAACTTGCACAAAGCCATGCAAGGGAAACGTTTACAAAGGAGATGTTTTGGTGGGAGTCAGATGCACAATGAACACTTGTGGTCAGAAGGCTGGAGACCAGCAGACATAATGCATCGACAGCCACTTTGCACCATGGCCGTGTTACCTAGCGTTCGGCCAGACACTCCACGTCCTGCCCCTTCACTTGTGGCTACAGCCCGAAGAACCGAAGGAACAATGCAGGTGAAGCTGGCAAAGCTCATTGAAAATCCGTGCAGTGGGGAGACTGGCCCTGGCAGGGCTGCATAAGAAAGCCAGGAAGTTAATGGACTGCATCTGGCTTTGTTTTGCTCACATACTCAGTTGGACACCAGACAGCAGTGGTGGTTATTTTTTGAGCACTTGGGGGAAAATGCATTTTTTTAGGTCAATGTGTGCGATCAGTTCTGCATCGCTTTCGTCCCTGAATTTCTTTGTGCGTAGGTTTCAAACTGTATTTCAACTAGACGTTTTCGACCTTGCCTATCAGTAGGGAAATGAGTTCCTGTCAATGATTGATCACCCACTTTCACAAATCCTGTGGCTACAAATGTCACCCTGAAAAACCAGCCTAGCAGACCCACTTGTGGTGTTTGAGAAGAGCAACAAGACACCGATCACCAAGAAAAGGCCAGGGGGCCTAATTCAGACTCAAGTGCAAAAGGCTAGCACCTTCTACCCATAGAAAAATCTCCTACACGGTCCATGCTGGCCAGATCCAAAGGGTCATCTAAGCTGACATGTAGATCCGTCCACAAGCTGTTTTTTAGAAATGCCCATGGATTTGAAATGGTTCTGAACTGGGGAGAATGTGAAGCAAAGGAAGGGTATTCCCCACCCCCTGCCATAAGCCATTCTTAAGAAATGAGCATTCAGGATTATACCACTGTCAATGAGTCATTTCATCTTTCATCTCTAGTCTTCTTTGTGCGTTCCTAATTTTCTACAATAAATAAGTGGCTTCTAGTAAATAAGAAGTGGGAGTAGTACCCCTTGTTATCTAAATTTATTTGACTCCTAGGTGCTGAGAACAAGTGTTTGGAAAGTGGGTTTGAAAAGTAAGAAATCTATCCAGTTCCTGAGTTTCAGAAAACAAGAATTGACATTTCAGAGAGTGATGGATTTATCCAAATTAGTTTGCTGGCCAAGTTCCAAGAGGGAAAATGTGGACAGCCAGAGGTCAAATAGCAAGAGACCTCTATATTGAAATTTTAATAAACAACATTTCCCTTCTCCTTTCTACACATAAGCACCTAAATTATTCTTTGATGGGCAATTTTTGCAATGTCTGTCTCTGGAAAAGTTTTATACCACAGTACTTTCCTATGACAAAACTTCATACTCATTTTGGTTGTTTCTTAATGTAAGGAAGTTTCCAGGGTGAGTCATAGAAACAAAGAAATTGGGGACAACACAGGTGAGTTAGGCATCTTTGTCAAATTCACACAATGGAAATACTTGAGCAAGGATTATGTTTTAATGTAATTCTGTGTTCTCTCAACTAGTCTGTCAATGAGCTAGGAATCTGAGATCTATAGGCAATAAGTGTTAGGCAAACATGAAGAATGATTTCTTGGCCTCAGCCCACCGAGTCTTCACTTGTGCTTTAGACAAATTAAATTAGAGAAAACAAAATCCCGGCCAAACCCATGACTGTTACAGACTTTCTATGCCAAGGAAGTAGAACTCATCAAGGAACTAGAAGCTAGAACGTCATCCCACATACAACACTAAGAAAGAAATACCATAGTTGTCAAAAGAACACAGTATTGCTAATATACTTCAAGCAGAGATGTAACCAGAGAACCAAATGTTTTCTATAAAAAGTGAAAGGTGAGATCAGATCCCTTGGAGAATTTTTTTTCCCTTTCTTTAATATCTTCCAAATATATGTGAACTTGTTTCCTTCTTGGACTCATTTAATTTTCCCTAATATACTTCACAGATGTTGAGTTGCATTTGGAAACACGACTCAGGGACTGCGTGGTTTTGACCCATATGTTGGGCTCGTGGAATTCCTCCACGGTTTCCCACAGCACCAATGTCACTCCCTCTCAGAGTCCCTTCCTAGTGCTGCCCACTTCCCTCCCAGCAAAGGGCCACATTACTCAGCACACAGTGACCCCTGACTCAGTTGCTGTAGGAGGAGATTGCCATCAAAGCCGGTATGAGTCTAGAAGAGGAAGATTCCAGCTGGCCTATGAAGAATGTTGGGATTTGCCATGCGGCCCTAACCCCCAGGGCTCATTCCCTCTTCTTCCCTTATTGTGCTTAAAAGTGGCATCATTTGCAACTTATTAGAAAAAAGAAAATACTGGCTTACTTCCGGTTACCTATTCCGAATCACAAATATTAAGTAGACATGTTTACTGAGTGAGTGAGGAGTGAGAAGAGAGAGAAAGGAGACTCAGGGAGGAAATGAACAGGGTTGAACAGCAACCCACACTGACACAGACGAACCCCTCTGAAATTCTAATCGTAAAATACCAACAGCCCCCATTTGTTGGAACCCAATATTTACCCTCACAGCAGCCCCAAGGAAAAGTGTTGCTTGCATTCCCATTTTACAGAGGAGAAAATCAAGAGCCGAAGGTTGGGTGAGTTGCCCAAGATCTCACAATTAGGAAATGATAGAGCTGAGTTTCCAAACTAAGTTAAATCCCTGCTCTTTCCGCCTCTAACATTTGTCAGAAATATTAACCAAAGGGTGTTTCATAAAATCAGTTTGGACAGAAAACGAAGAGCTAAACAAATTTGGAGAACGGTTTCTTCAAAGATCTTCTAAGTCAGTTATCATCGTCATGTTATTCACACATTTGTTGACAACCTAATTCAACCTAACTCCCTTTATGTAGAGAAGTCAAAGAAAACACATATGCCCTGCTTTCTTCTTAAAGAATCTTCTTCCAGGTTCCTTTCTTTTTCCTCTCAGCTCACTGCCATGTTGGCCGGCAAGGTCTCCCCAGGACCTCATTGGCACAAGGCTGCCTCTACCTCCACCCTGGCCTAATCCAGCATGGTCTCCTCCCATTCCCCAGAATCTTACCACCACCACCAGGCTCGCTAAACTTTGTACTCAACTGAATAAATGCTGCCCTTCTTTACCAACTGAAATTTGAGTCTCTCAAACCCTCCCTTCAGGTCAGCCCCACCTACTCTCCATCCTGACCTTTTGAATCACAAAACCCAACTGGAGAAGGGCCCATAACCCCCAGACCTGGCCCACCACAGGTTCACACCATCCCAATACAGCTTGGCCCTAGCCAGGGCTTAGTCACCCCAGTATCTGTCCTTCACCCACTCCCCGGCTTCTTTCCCCAGTATAACAGTGACAAGACCTTCTTGTCTTGTCTGAAGACACCAGTCCTGGCCAAATACCCATCTCCTTCTTCACCAAGTAGCTGAAGACCTTCTGGAATCAGCTTTGCCTTGGAGTCCCCCCTTCATCCACCATCCAGCCTTTTCCACTGCCTTTCCCTCTTCCTAAGACCTAGTCTCCTTCCACGCTCCTCTACAAAGCCTGCCCTGAGTGTTTCCTCGTTCCCCCGAAGTCCCAAAGCACACCTCTGTACACCTCTTACTGAGGTCCAGTTGCCAAGTGTTTCTCATCTTTTTCCCTTTGAATCTTCTAATATTTTAAATTGCACAAACAGTCTGACTTATCTTTTTTTATGCACATATCCTGTCTATCCAACCAGATTGGGTGTCCTCCAATGCTCTGTCCTTTCCCATCTGCTCATCTTCCTTTGTAATAACTCCCTTGGAGAGAGCTCATCCACTTGCAAAATACCCTGGATGCCACATGTAGTCGTGTCACTAAGTCCCTGCTCAGGCTACCCCTGGCCTTAGGCTCCTTTCTCCTTCTCCCTGTCAGTCTAAATCCACACTCTTTGCTCAAGGCCACTTCAAATTCCAGTGATGCCTTCTCCAGCAAACACAGGTCCACGATTACCTATTCTTTCTCTGAGTGTCTAGAGCACTCCTGTCTATATAAGCACTTTCATGCATAAGTATATTTGTGTCTTATTGTGTCTGTAAGTGTGCGTACCATCCATTTTCCTACCAGTTTTGGAGTCTCCTCAGGACAGTAACCAAGTCTCTGGTTTTGTACCCCCTGTGGTACCCAGCACAGTGCTATGTATTCTGAAGTACTTATTAATTACGTCCTACCTGCATGCATCCTACATTTCAAAGGTTAAAATATAACTCAGATTTTTTTTGTTGCCAATACGGCACAGTAAACAAAGGCTGTGTTGGTGCTAAATGGAGCAACATCTGGAGCCAAAACCTAGCAAAATCTAAACCCTTGGGGTGAGGGGTTCTATGTGCTTTAAGAACCTCTTTTCCGAGGACAGCAAGTGCAACGACCGTGTCGACAGTACCCGGCTTCACAGAGTTGTCTTGTTTAGTTATCCAAACCCAGAAACATAACACCTTGAAAGAGTCTGGCTGAATCAAGAATTCAGAGCTCAATTGCCCAAGTGGAAAGTTGCATGGCGCCAAGCAAAGCTGACCCGATGAAAGCCAGCGTGTTCAGCTTCCTTTCAAATCAGCAACCATAATTGCCACCAGCATTTAACATGGCACCAGTCACACCTGTGTTCTGGGGCCAAGAACAGTGGCCAGCTCAGCACCTTCTGAAACACGGGTGGCCGAAAGCCAAGGCAAACAAGACTGAACAGATGAATCACAGCAGCGAGAACCCAGCAGCTGCCATTGTAATCCAGGGAGCTTACCCACAATCCAGCAGGGCAGGGTGTAACCTGTAATGTGCGAGATGCGGGGTCAGCTCGACCTTCTGCCCTTGGAAGCTGGGTCCCCACTAACTGATGAAGGTAAGAAATTCTCTGGTCTCTTCTTGGCCTGAAAATGTGGTTAGCCTTCCTGGAGTACGGACTCAGGCCCCATCTTTGAAGTAAAGTGTGGTCATCCACAGAGCTGACCCACCCTCATAGACACAGTCTATACACAGGTGACAACAGAAAGCCAACAACCAACATTCCTAGGCTCTTTCATTAGGAACAGAGTTCAGAGGAAGCCAGTAACCACTTAGAATGTTCTACAAAGTTCTCAGGAAAGGGGCACATGGGTGGCTTAGTCAGTTAAGCATATGCCTTCGGCTCAGGTCATGAACTTGGGGTCCTGGGATGGAGCCCCACGTCGGGCTCCTCGCTCAGCAGGGAGTCTGCTGGAGGATTCTCTCTCCCTCCCCCTCTGCCCCTCCTCCTGCTCGTGCACGTGCTCTCTCTCTCTCTCAAATAAAGAAATAAAATCTAAAAAAAAAAAGTTCTCAGGATAGTATTCTAGAAAGGCAGTCTTCCAATGTCCAGCAGAGTGGAAATTGAGGATAATGTTTAGTCTTAGGAGCTTTCCCAAGACTTTTGTTACAGCTTTCCCGCCCCCGGCCCCCCAGGACTAGCAACAACAATTGGGAGAAACAAGAGAAAAAATACAATTCGCTTTTCAAAAGTACATCCCAAGCCCACGCACACCGGAATGCTGGCACAGCCAATCCTGCCCCACCCCCAACTTGTCCGTGGAGAAAGCACCTATATTCATTTTCCTACAAAGCCAGCATCCTCTTGACGATCCTCCCTGATCTATGAGAACAGGACCACCTCGGCTTGGGGCGCCTTAATCAGCCCTGAGAGTCGAGAACTCCAATTCATTATTCATTCAACAAATATTGATCAAGCATTCACTGTGTGGGAAGCAGGTGTTCTAAAAGTCTAGAAGAGAGCAGGGGCACCTCTGTGGCTCAGTCAGCAGAGCACTGACTCTTGACATCTGTTCAGGTCTTAGGCTCCTGAGATCAAGCCCTGAGTCAGGCTCTTTGCTCAGCAGGGAGTCGGCATGTCCCTCCCCATCACGTGCTTGCTTGCAGGGGTGCGCTCTTTCTCTCTAAAATAAATAAGTAAATCTTTTAAATAAATAAATAAATAAATAAATAAAGTCTGGAAAATAGCAATCATTAATATAAGAAAATTCTCTTCCCTCCTGGGTCTTATATTCTGTCGGGAAGGGATAGGCAATTTAAACGTGTAAATATACAGACTATCAGATGCTCGCCCGTGCTTGGGGGAAAACCAAGCAGATCACAAAGGACAGGAACCACCCAGGGGTGGGGAATGTGGATCACGTAGGATGGTCAGGGAAGGGCTCACTGAAGAGGGGACGTCTCAGAGATCCTAAGGAGGTGAAGGAGAAGCCATGCTTCGTAATGGGAGGGAGAGATTTTCAGGCCAAGGCATCAGAAAGGGGGGGAGACCCAGAGGTGGGAGAGGGGTTAGTACATCTGCAGACCAGCAAGGGGCCAAAGAGGCTGGAAGAGCAGGAGCAAAACAGAGCAGGGTGGAAAGAGCTGAGACAGGAAAGGTGGCAGGAGGCCAGCTCATGGGAGATCTTAGAAGCCACTTGAAGGACATTGGCTTTGACTCAGCGTAGGAGCAGAGCCCGGTCGGGAGACAGGGGCCACACCAGTTATTTCCACAGAGCTAATTTAATATAAAGAAATGTTAATTAGAAATAAAGTCATTAACCAGGTCACAGACAGGGTAAGAGAGAGCAAATGCAGGAAGCCGGCTCCACCCCTAGGGCTGGGAGAGTGAAGGATGGATTATTAAAATTCAGAAGCTCAGAGGAGGGTCCCCTGGGGCAGGAGCCCAGACCCTTAAAGAAAGGACGATGGCAGCTGGTTCCGGCTTCCCAGAGAAAGCACAGTGGAGATTGGCTCTTGAGGGTGGGTTCAAGTTGCCAAGTGGATTCAGCCGTGGCTACAGGAAGGAGCTGCCACTGCCAGGCTGAGGCACTCGGGGTGCCACTCGGAGGGCTGCAGCCTGACAGGAAACCCCGCAGAAAACCAAACAGGAAAAAGGGAGTCCCCTCTGGCTCCCTCCAGCGCCCCCTACTGGCCGATCCCAACAGGGAGGCGGCAGACCCAGGAGAAAGGTGGTTTTCAGGGGCCCAGCCCCAGCAACATGAAATCCAGTATGAAAGAATGGGTTTAGAGTCAAGTAGCAATAACGTAATAACCGACACCCTCTGCACAAGACAGGAGGACATCAGGGAATTTTGAGCAAGAGAGTCACATATGCTGACTCACTCTGATGGCTGTGTTCAGAGAAGATGGTGGGAGGGCAAGACCCGCAGAGGTGGGAAGAGGTGGATGGCTTCTGGGTTCTGCTAGTCCCATGGGATTTGCTGATCACTTGCTTGTGGGCCGTGAAAGAAAATGAGGAGTCAAGGTGACTCCCATGTTCTGGCCTGAGTCCTGGAGCTCTGGGAGGGGTGAGTTCCGTTTGACGCCCCCGTGATGCTGTAAGCAGCTGGATAACCAGGTCTGGAGCTCAGGAAGGGGTCTGAGTTAAGACGTAAATTTGAGGGTCACTCACCACATAGATGGATTTTTTTTAAAAAGATTTCTTTATTTAAGAGAGAGTGAGAGAGAGAGAGAGCAGGGGGAGCAGTAGAGGGAGAGGGAGAAGCAGACTCCCCACTGAGCAGAGAGCCGGATGTGGGGCTTGATCCCAGGATCCTGGAACCATGACCTGAGCCGAAGGCAGACACTTAACCAACTGAGCCCCCCAGGTGCCCCCGTAGTTGGATTTTAAAGCCACATGCTTGGATGAGATCGGTAGTGACATGTCACCGTGGCTCACCACACGCAATGGCTGGGAATAAGATTTGGAGTCAGGAGGTCGTAGACTTGAACCCAGCTCTACCGCCACTGGATATTCCCAGGCAGTTTCTCACCACTCCGAGCCCCAATTCCGCATCTGTAAAATGGGGGTGATAATAACCATACTGATGGCGTCTGTGCCACGTGACAGTGGAAGTACATAAAGCCTGTACCCCTGTGCCTGAAGAATGGGGTAGCAGTCAAGTTTACCCCGCTCGGTGAGGAAACTGAGGACGAAGGAAGTCCAAAAGGGGAACTTGAGTGCCTTCTGATGCATGTGGGAACAGAGGTAGAAGAATCCTTCCTCTAACTTGTGAATAACTGGCCAGGGAGTAAGAGGAGGTGCCAGACGACCATCAGACAGAAACAAAAAGCAAAGACAGATTCACAAAAGGATTTGTTAAAAAAAAAAAAAATCCTTTAAAATGCCAAAACTGAGCCGGCAGGGCAACACCAACATGGAAACAGAATCCTTTGCGGCGGGATGAACTCTGGAGGCATCAGCGTGTGCCTGTCGTGAGCTGGGTGAGCCGTCGATGAGTCAGGATGAGCTCTGCATCCCCACGACGCTCAGCCCCCACACACCAGTCACCACCCGCTCCAAGTCCGCCTGGGAACCGAGCCCCATCCTCCCATCAACTGTTCACCTCTCATTGAGCCCGTTCACATGAGGCAAGTGCGCTTCTTTCCAAGAGCTCAAATGCAGGGTTATGTAAGGTTGTCCCGTCGTCCTCGCCCCGGAGCTGAGACCAGCTGCCTGCACCGGGCACTCCCCTCCTAGGGGGTAGGTCAGTTCAGGAAACCAAACGGCAGATCGCAAGGCTTGCAAAATCCGGCGGTGGAGTCAAAGGAGCGGACTCTCCCCAGATGCTGCGGTCCTCGAGTGTAGAAAGCGCCCTGCGCGCTGGACCCCATCGTGTGACATCAGAGCTCCCCTCCCCAGGTCGGTGGGAAGGACCTTTTTCACAGAGCGTCTCCATGGTCCCCCCTCATTTGGTATCAAAAGCTCATCACATGGTCCTGCTTACAGCAGCCTTTTTCCACACAAGTTCCCAACAAGTTGACAGTGTAAAATGCTCTACTGTCCAGGGATTATATTCCAAACAGCTGTTCCTGGATGCAAGGAAGGATCCCTCGGAAACAAGGCTTCTTCTGGTGCCTACGCTCCGTTCGGGCCAATCGTTAGGAGCTGTGCTCCGTCAGCCCTACAGTTCTAACTGCCAGTACTCCAGACGGTGACTGCATTTGCGATGGGGTCTTTCAAGAGAAAACTAAGGGAAAATGAATCCAATAGGACTGATGTCCTTATAAGAAGAGGAGAGTAGGACATAGAAAAGTACAGAAGGGAGATCATGTGAGGACACAGGGAGCAGCCTGGCGTCCACAAACCAAGGAGAGAGGCTTCAGAGGAAACCCACCTGCCCACACCTTGACCTCTGACCTCGAGCCTGCAGACCTGTGAGACGCTAACAGGCTTGTGTGAGCCCCCTCCCCACCCCCACCCAGTCTGTGGTACTCCTGTGACGGCTGTCCTAGGAAGCTCATACACCCTGAACCAGAGTCTCTGGGAATGAGACCTAGGCATCAGTATGACTGAAGTTTTCCCAGTGTTTTGACTACAGTTGTGTTTTAGAAGTCGTTCTTCTAGATTATAAATGCTCTTCCGTCTGCTAAAGTCAGTGCTGACTCTGAAGATGGCTTCTCTAAGGATCCAGGATGCATGCTACTCGGTGTAAGTCCCTTCCCTTCCCTTCCCTTCCCTTCCCTTCCCTTCCCTTCCCTTCCCTTCCCTTCCCTTCCCTTCCTTTCTTTCCTTTTCTTCCTTCCTCCCTCCCTCCCTTCCTTCCTTGACAACAATAAACAGGACAGGCCAAGGCCCTCACCTCAGCCTCAAGCTCACCAGAACTAGGACCTAGAAAAGGGCTCTAATCTGATGAAAGCTGCCAAGAGAGAGAGAGACCCAGCTGTAAAAGCTAGCCTGCAATGCCGTCCTTCTTTCCTTCCTTCCTTCCTTCCTTCTTTCCTCCTTCCTTCCTTCCTTCCTTCCTTCCTTCCTTCCTTCCTTCCTTCCCTTCTTCCTTCCTTCCTTGACAACGATAAGCAAGACAGGCCACAGCCTTCACCTCAGCCTCAAGCTCACCAGAATAAGGACCTAGAAAAGGGCTCTAATTTTCAGAAGGCCTCCAAGGGAGAGAGAGACCCAACTGTAAAAGCTAGCCGGGAATGCCGTCCTTCTTCCCTTCCTTCCCTTCCTTCTCCTCCCTCCCTTCCCTTCCCTCCCTTCCCTCCCTTCCCTCACTCCCTTCCCTTTCCTTCCTTCCTTCCTTCCTTCCTTCCTTCCTTCCTTCCTTCCTTCCTTTCCTTCCTTGACAACAGTAAACAGGACAGGCCACAGCATCACCTCAGCCTCAAGGTCACCAGAAAGGAAGTTAAGTCCCATCTAATAGCCTTCTATTAAAATCTGAACCACTGAGCGGCCCTTAAGAAAACCTCTAATAGGGGCGCCTGGGTGGCTCAGTCGTTAAGCGTCTGCCTTTGGCTCAGGGTGTGATCCCGGTGTTCTGGGATCGAGCCCCGCATTGGGCTCCTCCTCTGGGAGCCTGTTTCTTCCTCTCCCACTCCTGCTTGTGTTCCCTCTCTCGCTGGCTGTCTCTCTCTGTCAAATAAATAAATAAAATCTTTTTAAAAAAAGAAAAGAAAAAGAAAACCTGTAATAAAGCCAAGGACCTAGAAAAGGGCTCTAATCTGACGAAAGCCGCCAAGGGAGAGAGAGACCCAGCTGTAAAAGCTAGCCCGCAACGCCGAGGCGACTCCTTCCCTCTCTGGAGCGGGCCTCTGTCAGACAGAATATCCTTTTTTTTTTTTTTTTTTTTAAACTCGTGCCTCTTCAGCTTTCTAAGCAGCCCGTTATCCGCAGCCGCATCTTCCCAGGAGCGGCCAAACGAGCATGACAAGTGCAGGAGGAAACAGAGCTGCCCCAAGAGAATCTGCGGGAAAGGCCAGGCCTCCTTTTCCTGCGAATGGTGGGTTCAAAAGAAGCCACCAGCAGTGACCTGGTCCCTGCAGGTCTTTAAATAATGACAGCAAGGTGGCCTGGCGAGCTTGCAAGCCTCGTCTCTTTCCGCGGGCCTCTGTTTCCCCACCTGGGCCACAGACACGGGAAGTGTGGACATCCGAACACCCCTCGGGGGCAGGTGAACTGTTGAGGGTCGAATCGTCCTCCCCATCAGCCTCCAAACCCCTCCACATATGTTCCCCCGCCTTTGCCATCCCCTCCCCCCCTTTTCTTTTTATTCATCCCTGAAAGCTTCTATTATCAATCACTGCATGGGGTAAATTTTTAAATCAGCAGTCAGAGTTTTTAAGCTGCGTGACTTCTATTGCAAGCGAAGGAGGCAGGTGACCAACACCGACACGGTCTCAAAAATCCACTCGGTGGCACACGTCCTCGTCTTCATTCACTCATTCTCATGGCGTGTATCCAGGTGGGGGGTTTTAACGAAGGCTTTTCGGATGAGTCTGTGTTTCCCAGAGAGTCCAGGGGAAGAGGGAAGTAGAGACACTGAGCCAGAAGAGAGAAAGGAAGGAGAGAGGGCTTGCAGAGTGTTTCTTCGTGGGCATTCGGTCACACTCACCAGATCCGGCTCTGCTAGAAAGGGACACGTGTTCCGATGGGGTGTCTGAGGCTCTCTCCACCCCTCCAGCTTCCCTTTCCCAATCATGCCTGTGTCCCTAAACAATGCCTTCCACACACTGGCCAGGCCATCTCTGTACAAAAGGCTCTGACCCACATTCCTGCAGCTCCGGAGTGCTCTTGGCAATGCCCGTCTGTCCTCCGTGGACGCACCATTTTGGCCCCCTCTCCCCTGCCTCCTGGTGTTTCTTCCCACTTGGCCATTTGACCAAACATTCCTGCACATTGTGCCTTTGGTATTTGATCCCATCTTTACACCCAGACACTGCCTTTTATAGGACACCTACAGGTGAAGTAAGACCTCGCCGTCCCTTGGAGATACGGGCAATGGCTAACCCCCCAATTCCAGCCTACCGAATGTCCAAAGTCTTTCCTGCAGTTTCAGCCTCTGCTTCTGGTCCCCACACCTTTACAGACTATGTCTGGGCTGCATCCCACCGTGGCCCCTCACCCTGTGGCCAACATCCCTCCTACAAAATCATTAATAAGGACTACAGGCCAGGGAGCAAGAGGAAAGATTTACCTCAGGCACAAATTAAGAATCCATGATATGTATTCTCAAGTTCCTCTTGGCAACCGCACAACCTGGGGGAGGGGGGATCCTCTTTTCCTGTCCTCCTCAGATCCAGCACCCAGCCTCTGTGCCCCTCTAGAATTTTGCCCACAAAGTCTAATCTTCCTCCTTCCATTATGTAAAGAAGTTCAGCAAACACAGACACACGCGCCCAGCACAAAGGTCTCCTCTTTCCGCGGGCCCACAGCCTTCCTCTGAGGAATGGGCTCACCTCCGGGACCTCCTCATTCAAAGGTCACCAGGGGCTAGTGGGGTCCTGCCTGCATCCCCTCCTCTGATGTGAGGAGCAGCACTGGAGTCAAACGAGAGTTGGCCAGTGGCCTCTGACAAGACGGGGCAGGAAAACTGCCTAGAGGGGACCTCCACACTGTGTAGAAACCAATCGTGCCCCAGGGATCTCCTCTCAGGAGGCTGGGTTAGGAGTCACCTGGAAGCAAAAATCATGAGGTGCGAAGAAAGAGGCAAGAAGGGTTGAGGTAGGCAGGATCAGGTGAAGCAGGGAAGGGGAGGGAGCTGCCCCACTTGTCCAGTCAAGGCCCTTTGGAATGAAAGCAGGCGCCATTTTCCCTACCTGGCCTCAGTTACCCACTGCAAACGCGGTGTCCCCGGCTTGCTTACTTCCCTGTGCGTGCATGCGATGAATCCCCATCGGCTCAGGGACTGGGAGGCCTTCTCAGCTCCTTACTTCCTAAAACAGTAGCTTCACAGTCTCTGTTCTGTGCAAACGCCGCATGGCGATCTCAGAGCACCACTAGGCCCCCCAGCCCTTACCCTGCGGGTCAGGGGTCTTACTCGGATTCGTCTCCTCGTGTTCATAGCTGCTAGCACAGAGCCGACGCTCAAGAGGGATTTCCTTCCAGCTCAGGCCTCTACATCATGCCTTAGCCTGACTTAATTCCTCCTATGTTGCCGGGCAAAAATAAACACGATATGAAAATACAGGCCCACGTGGAAGACCTTCCCCTTTCTTCCTCCAGGTTGACACACAAACTGCAAGGTAGAGTTTGAAATGGAATAACATCTCCTGGGCCCATGGAAAGAGAGCAGAGAAAGACCTTGAGGTCAAACCAAAAACCATGATTTCTTCCCCCCTCCAGACACCTGGGCAGCCTCAGTGGCCACAAATGGCGCAGAGGCAGGACTGTCAGGTTCTCCTGCATTCAGATAAACTGTGGAGCGGTCAAGCTGGAGAGTCTTCACGTTAAGTACAAATGGCCCAGTCCTACTTCTCCCACAGTGATTCTCCACAAGAAAACCTCCGGAGGAGTTGATTCGGTAAGACTCCGAAAGCCAGAGAACAAATCAATTGAGCCCTATGGCGTGAGAAGAAGAATCCGCTACGGTGACCCTTTCTGCTGCATGTGGCCGATACCAGAGCGGGAAAAAAAAGGCCAGCCTTCTGCCTCCTGTCAGAAATGGCTGCATGCACCAAAAGGGCCGATTTCACCCATTTTCTCTGAAGGAGGCCTTTCTTCTCTGTCTTCGTGCTGAAAATTTCTGACTCGGTGCATAACCCATGTCTGAATATAGCTTATGTCGGTTCCCTTTCTGTGGCATTTATAAACATAAGAATCATCTCCCTGGAATCTCCACCTCTGAAACTCAGATTATTACAGTGGGATTGAAGTCTACAGACGCCATACTCTACTCCCATCCTCTCTCTCCCTACGCGCCAGTAACTGGAGCGGTCGAGTGGGTCTCTCTCCAATGAAAGCCAACCGCACCCTCTGAAGGTGTGAGTAGTGGAGGCATGACCTGTCTCCGCAAACCTCCATGTTTCTTCTGAGCCAGCTCACTACCCAGATGGTGTTCACACCAACATGGCCCCATGCGCATGCCTGTGGGCCAGGTGTACACCCACCATCTTCCTCCCACTGGAGAAATTGTATCAGACTGTGAGCACCTAAAAACAGCACCCTTATGGGGGCTCTCTCGGGTACGCATTGTAATTTATCAACAAAGCAAATTATTCAAACCTTTGATATTTCAACTCTTATTAACACATTCCTTCTCGTGTGCAGCGTGGACACCATGGTTGAGAGCACTGGCTTCTCAGACACACTAAGATGCCTACCACTGGAATTACTGACGTCAGACCACTGAGCACAAAGATAACTGCTACTGTTAACTGACCCATGGAAGATTCCAGCACTTTAACAGGAATCAAGTCACCGCTCTCTTTCTTAAAACACACTTACCAAAATTCCATCTTCTCCAATGACAATAACAATTGTCTAATACCCAACAAAGGCTCGGTTATCTGCTAAACAAAAGAAACAATAAAACATGACTTTATCATCATTACAGACAATTATTATTTTCTGTTGTTCTGTATACTTCCAAATTCCCTAAAAAGGAACATCCACCATTTTTTAATAGGCTATTGTTCAAAATGTTACTTAAAAAAGGGATTTTCAACACTAGGAGTGTGCTTTGAGGAGATTCTCCAGGGCACAGGCTGATCCCCATATTGATTTAAGAACTTCCTAGAACAATGAAGAAAGGGGGACATTTTTTTAAATAATATTTATTTTGTTATATTAGTCACCATACAGTACGTCCCCAGTTCTTGATGCAATGTTCCATGATTCATTACTTGCATATAACACCCAGTGCACCATGCAATACGTGCCCTCCTTAATACCCATCACCGGCCTATACCAATCCCCCACCCTCTCCCCTCTGAAGCCCTCAGTTTGTTTCTCAGAGTCCATAGTCTCTCATGCTTCATTCCCCCTTCTGTTTACCCCCCCTTCATTCTTCCCTTCCTTCTCCTACCGATCTTCCTACTTCTTACATTCCATAAATGAGTGAAACCATATGATAATTGTCTTTCTCTGCTTGACTTATTTCACTTAGCATAATCTCCTCCAGTCCCGTCCATGTTGCTGCAAATGTTGTGTAATCGTTCTTCTTAATCCAGTCATCTGTTGAAGGGCATCTTGGCTCCTTCCATGATTTAGCTATTGTGGACAATGCTGCTATGAACATTGGGGTGCATATGGCCCTCCTCTTCACTACGTCTGTATCTTTGGGGTAAATACCCAGTAGTGCAATGGCTGGATCATAGGGTAGCTCAATTTTTAACTTTCTAAGGGACCTCCACACTGTTTTCCAAAGTGGCTGTACCAACTTGCATTCCCACCAACAGTGTAAGACGGATCCCGAAAGGGGGACATTTTTTAAAACTACCTCCAAAGGGAGCGTGGGGGGAAGGTAGAGGCTATCGCATTTTTACTAAAAGATTTCTTGACTGCCTCCCATTTTGATAGATTTTATAATAACACTCTACCTTCTCAACAAACAATTAAAAGACAACTCTTTCCAAGTGTCTATGACCCATGACCTCTAGGATCTATTACATCAAATGCATGTTTTCTAAGTCACCTGCCAGCTAAGCTTCTACGAGTGACAGACATTGGCCTCTGGAAGAAGTATGTCCTAGAACTGGAAATGAAAACAGATCAAAGGTGCATACACCGCTAACCAACACCAAATCTTTGGTCACTGAGAACATAAGGGCTTGGGCTATTTCCTTCCAATCATCTGAGCAGTTGAACCGAGATCAGGGATTACGACACTGAAAATCCAGAGGACCACTGAACAGCTTTTGTGTCTGGTTCTCTGTTTCCGTAGCCAGAAGGTGGGAGCTTTGAGCTGGGGTGGTGGCCAGGATAGAGGGGCGGCGTACCAGGGAAGTGGGGGGACAGTTACACCGGGAGAGGGGAGGTAGTCACTGCAGGAAGAAGGACAAGACTCAAGAGGAAAAAAATTAAAGGGAGGTGGATAGAGGTAAAACGGAAGCCAAGGAGGGCTAGCGTTCCTCACTGCCGGTGCCGGGGAGATGACGGAGGTTTGCTTTTCCAGCTCATCAGGAGCGCAAGCAATAACTCACGGAAGCCAAAGGACCAGGGGAGACCCCCTGGGTGACCCAGACTTTGCAATGAAAACATACCAGGGAAGCAGAGTGTGCAGACATTTGCGCCACAAAGCTGGGGGAAGCCTCCACGCCACTTCCCAGTCTTCGTCCTGTCAAATGACAAATGCCTCTTTTATGTAAGGATCAAACAGTGTCAGAGGCAGGAACATAAGCAAAAACTCCAGTGACATTGATTTTGCATGTTAGTGGGGCTGCTTCTAAAGAGGAACTCCCATGGCAGCCAGAGAGTTTCTTCGCCTGAACACTGCGATCCTGTAGCTGCCTTAGCCTCAAATCGGCCAAGGGGCACAAATTCATCCAGCCGCTCTGACAGCATCACGTTGACACTTCAATTACCTGATAACTGCTGCAGTGTGTTTCTAGCTGAGCAGAAAAACTCCAAAAGAGCTTAACCTTTTTCCCTCTCGGGCTCCTGCTAACCTTCTAGGTCCTTCTGCTCTTTCTCGCCTAAGTCTCCACGGTGAGGTTGTTATCAGCACCTGGAAGGAATATCAACAAAGAGTCCCTGGACCTGAATTCGAATCCTGCCCCTGCTGTTCGCCAGCGGCGTGACCTCGGGCAGGTTACCTGCGTTCTGTCAACTTCAGTCTCCTTGCCTGTAAAATAGCAGTTGCTGCAGGAAATCTAATAACACCGTGACCGTTTGGAGCCCATACGGGCTGTGATGGTTGTTGTGATGCCAATAGCGGTAAGCAAGTAAGGACCCCGCTTACTCTAAAAACTAACATGAAACGTACATTTCTTCTCGTGGAAATGCTCTTGAAAACCCTTGAGCACGTTACAAGCAGCCCGTCTATCTTTAGTTTTATACAAAAATATTCTGCTCCAATTATACAGAAAGCTTCTTGACAGAAAATTAGTGTTTAATTTGATAACATCATCCTTCCAATGTGGGGGGGGACCCCACAAATTTTGTGTATCTGAGAAATAATTCTAAGTGATTAATATGATGATAATTATTAGTTAATAATGAAGAGAAGTATGCTATGGTCAACACCCCATATTTACTTACAAAGTGTTTTCGGGTGTTTTTTTTTTTTTTTCAGTCTAAAGATGGCACAGAGAATATTGTAGATGTCTCTTCGGGCTTCATTCTATCATTGCTCGAGGCTATTGCTGTGTATGGATTTCATTCCTGGGTTTACTTCTTGGTCCAAGATGTCTCTAAAGCTCCAGTCATTATAATCACAATCCAGGTAGAAGAAAGGTATGCATGGGTATTTGGGGAGCAAAATGGGTGCACCGTGTCAAAGAATGCTATTTTCCTCTCAATATCAATTTTTTCCCTTTTTAATAACAGAACCTCAATTTTTATCCCCTTTTATTGCCATCCATAATAAATACTATATTTCTCAGCTCCCCTTGCAGCTAAGTGTGAACATATGACTAGGTTTCAGATAATGAAATATAAGCAGAAATATTACATAGAATTTTGGGGAAGTTCCTCCTCTTTAAAAGGAACACAGATATGATGGCTGGAGCCCTGGCAACCATCTTGGATCATAAAATCCATAAAGACAAAAGCTGCATCCTAAGAATGGCAGACGAATGAACTATAAGGAAACTTTGTATTTGAAAACCTCAGAGAGGATCCAGACCAGGCCTGGACTGCCAACTCTGAACATCTTTTATGTGAAAGAGAAACTAACTTGTATCTTTTTATGCCACTGTTACATTTCTGGCCCCTGTAAAACTGAATCTAGTTCTAAGCAGTACAGGACTGAAGTATTGAATCTTTCCTCCCGCTTCCTATTTATCCATTACCAGCAGCATTATTCTCCACCAACAAGGCCATTACTGAATCTTTTTTTGCTATCCTAACCTTTCTCATAGGGAGGAGCAAATAAAGGACACAAAGCTCGTAACTTTTAGTTTTGCAAACTATGAAAATTTTATCACAAAAGGAAATAAAACATGAACCATCAGCGACTCCCCGTACAGCTATTGCGAAATAAAAAAGTTAAGAGAATTCATACCTCCAAAATCCCAGAAGCACTTCTGTCACCATTCAACATCTAGGGCCACGTTCTTACCTTGTACTTGATAGGGGAGCATATCTTTAGGTAAACGGTGCCTCATTAACTTATATACCTAAAAAGGATAAAGTCCGCAGGAAAGAAATAGTTATTGTTCTCTATCAAAGAGGCAGATCACGAGCTCTTTGCCATTTGACCTGAAATCCAGCTAAATACCCCATTTTCATTCTTACAAATCCCTATAAAAAAAAGTTCAAGCCACGTACGTTATCAAACCAACTTTACAAATAAGCTGTTGCCGACATACCCGTGAATCCTAAAAATATTTTCCTGCCCAACAGTTGTTTTCTCTAAGTTTCTATTGGAGTTGCGCCTCTTCAGACAGCCTCTATTCTTATTTTATCTTATTTATACTTAAATGAGTTCAGTGTACCCACAAGTATAAGATAAAGTGTTTTATAAATTGACACCAGAGAGAGATCAAGATCGGGAAGTTTTATGAAGGTGGTGTGTGGGTAGCTTCTCTGAATCTTTCTGCGAGGTGGTATCTGGACTCCGCTAATGACTACCGATCCTATGACAGAGAAGAAAGATGGGTAGACAGAGCTTCCTTTAAAGATCTGGATTCTTGTCCCAACTCCCATGTCCAACATGTAGTATACACTTGGACTAGCATCTTAATCTCTCCAGCATCTTTTCGGTTAAATGAGAATAATACCAACTTGAAATAATCTTGGTGAGGTTTAACACGATATGAAGGCAGTTTATAATGGTAAAGACTTGCATAAAAGTATTGTCTACATGTTTGTATGAAATAGTAGTGTTTAAGTTCTAAGTAGTAGAAACTAAACTGTGTACCTTAAGCACTTGTGTGTATATATGTATGTGCCTAATGTATACAGAACATTTCAGAAGAAAAGAAAACAAACCATTAAATAAAATGGTTACCCTGGGGGGTAGGGTATATTTTGTTTCTTTTAAACTTTCGGGGTTAGCCATATGTTACAAAATTAAGAAAAAATATGGACTATGACTGAAGTCCTTTTCATGATGAAACCGGAGGAAGCCAAAGCTAAGGGATTTGAAAGAAACAGGATATTCTTTTAGCAATAATAATGAGTCCCCCAAATCTACAGTCTTAAAAGCCCTTACCCTGGTGACCCACAAATTGTGTCCTCCAGATGGATACCAATGCCAGGCTGGCCCTAGCAATTATGCACCAAGATTTAGAAAAACGAAATACTTAGAGTTGTTTGAAGAAGCCCCCAAAAAAGTCAATACACAGGTGCTTCTGACATTAGAAGCCAGCACTAAACTCACACCACAGCACCTGTATTTCCAAGGAGGACCTTTCTATTCAAGGAACACCCCTATCCCCACAGTCCGTCAGGCAAAAAGTGTACGGCTTCCACAATTATTTTGTTGTCCATCATTTCCCTTCTTCTTCTTCACCATCTGTTTTATAAATATTCCAACACTCACACCTAAAACCCCAAAGAAGATTTGGAGGTGATACGCTGAGCAGGAATTAGGCCCCAGAACATTAGCCATCAGGATTCTCCTCGCTCCCCCGTTCTGCCACAAATTAAAGCAGAAATTATTTGTCTTTGTGCAAATCCCACTCTCTTTACTTGAGTCTCCAAATACCTGCCATGATTGCCTTGTCTCTAGCCCACCTGAGTCATTTGGTCTAGATTCTCGAGGCAGGCACACAGAGAGTCCGGACCTCCATCCCAACAATGACAACGGCCTCAATCCACACATTCAGCTCCTGAGAATGCCATCTGGGAGGTGAGTCAGCAGGGAACAGACCAGGTAAAAAGGACACCAGAATGGGGGGCATTATGAAAAATAAGATGGTGGTTCCTCAAAAAATTAAAGACGGACTTACCATGGGATCTAGCACTTTCCACAAAAGAAGCAACTCAAGTGCCCACTGACAGATGAACGGATAAACAAAATGTGGTATATACATTATTACTCAATATATACAATATTGCTCGACCTTAAAAAGCACGGAAGTTCTGTCACATGCTACAATATGGATGAACCTTCAGGACGTTATGTTCTGTGAAATAAGCCAGTCACAAGAGGACAAATACTATATAAGTCCACTTATATGAGGTCATTAGAGCAGTAAAATTCATAGAGACAGAAAGTAGAATGGGGCTTCCCAGGGGCTGGAGGGAGGGAGGAGGGCGTGTCATTGTTTAACGGGTACAGAGTTTCAATTTGCGAGATGAGAAGAGTTCTGGAGATTAGTTGTACACCTCTCTGCTTAAGACGGTAAATTTTATATTGTATATATTTGACCACAATGTTTTAAAAAGAGGTGACAAAATTGCGTCCTCCCTTGGAGCCAAGAGCACCACACATCCGGCCCACAAGGACCCCCAACGTCCAACCTTAGAAGGCCAGCCCAGGTGGCATTAAAATCCTGTTGTGAGCAAATCCCTTCCAGCTAAGGGGAAACTTCCCATCTCTGACCTGCTATAGCCACGTAATCAAGACTAAATCTCAGTCCCAAACTTGCCGAAGAATAGTTTTAGATGTAATGGGGTTTCCCACATAGGTAGAAATTCAGGAAGCTTTCAGCTGCAGTAATATTGTTTCTTGATCTGAGTGGTGGTTACATGAGTATGTTTACTTTGTGAGAATTCCTCAAGCTGTACGATTAGGATTTGTGCACTTTTCTGTATGTAAATGAGGCTTTGATATATTTTTTTAAGTTATTAAGAAAATTTTCCAGACTACTTTGTTCTTGCTTGCTTCATGGTTACAATCTTTGGCCTCTTCCAAGATAATGAGTTCCCGAAAGCCTCAAAGAGCCTGGCAAGAGTGCTAGGCTTTTATTATGAGCTTCAGATGTGCCTGGTGACTTCCCTGAAATGCGGAGATCCAGGGGTTCTCAGATTGAAGAGGGCAGTGGGATCGTTTTCCAAAATCCTTCAGCAGCAGCAAAACAGAAGCTTCCTGACCTCAAAGCTGCAGCCATGACAATCAGCCCAACTTTCTAGAGCAAACTCAGCTGTGCTCATGATAACCCACTCTCTGCAAAGGTAACAATTTTGATTTTAAAAAGAGATAGATAGATGATAGATAGATAGATAGATAGATAGATAGATAGATAGATATTGGATAGATAGATAATAGATGATAGATAGATAATTGATAGAGATAAATATATAAAGATGTATATTTTTAAAATATATGTGTATGTGTTCATATACACACGTATATACATGCGTGTATATATATGTACACACACACGCCAAAAGCACAGTGTCAATAGAGCCCAAATCCAGCCTTCCCATAAGAACGAACATGATGGGGTGATAATTAGTGCCTATATTGAAAAGTAGTTAATCCAAAATAGATTTGCAAGTGGCAAACTCTGTTGACAACGTCTGCGATGGCTGATTCTTAAGGAAAGTCAAAATTTGAGCCAGAGCTCCTCGGTCTTGAAAATGCTGATGACTCTTATGGCCCCGAGAAGCAGAAGGGTTGGCCCTGCAGCAGAAGGGCTAGAAACAAAGCACCTCCACGGGGGTGAGATAGAGTCCCCAAAACCACCGGTAGGGGGTGCTCAGTTTGAAGCCTTCACGCTGAAGAAGACCTTTGAACTCGTAGACACTAAGGCCTCATGAGATCTCACGCACTGGGATGTGGAGAATGGGCGCCATTTTAGCTGTTTCCCCACGTGCCGGAGAAGCGCCCCACCTGGCAGAGCCGGGCTAGCGGTATGTACGGTGCAGCGCTGGCTCCCAGAGGAGCGGGAAGGCCCCCGTGCTCGCCCGTCGGCCCTCTGTACCAGGTGGGGAGGGCAGCACGGACCCCCTGGGGGAAGCAGCAGGAGGGTTGGGTGCCAGGGAGTTAACTGAGGTCTGACCCAAACACCACGCCTGTGGGGGGTACTCGTAACGGAAACAGATCTGGAGGTTCTAGTCGGGACATGGGGGCTTCTAGTCGGGACATGGGGGAGCCCTCCCACTCCCGCCACTCCTGAGGGAAAGTGTCCGTTCGGTGGGTAGGCCAGTTTCAGATGGAAGGTGCCCCTAGCGGCCCTTACTCCTCATTTTTCTCTCTCTTTCCGCTTTTCTCTGGTCTGACGAATCAAACGGAATCCCAGAGGGGAAAAAGCGCGGGAGGAGGGAAGAGTCCTCCCTCTCCAGGCCGATTTATGGCGTTCTGGACGCAGCTTGCGTCTGTCAGGCCAAAATGGCGAGGGTGGGCTCCTCGAGTAGAATTACCGCTTCCTATAATGGGGAAAGTTAAATAGACAAGCTCGCCTGCCCCGAGGAGCACGAAGCAGAGGTCAGTGCTGCTGGCTTTGAACATGAATGGCCCCTTCCCCTCCGTCCCCTTTCACATGTGGCCCGGCAACAGTAGCAGACAGATGCCATACAAAGACAGACACACCTGATTAACCATGAATACAACAGCTGTCGCTTCCCCGCCGCCGCCACTACCCACAGCCTGGCTCCTTCCGCTCACGGTTTTCCCTTCCTTTCAGCGAGCACGAGGAAATTAAACCCACCATTAAAACCCAAGTTAGTGGGAGGGTGTCAGCAGCCAGGCCTTTGTCTCTCTGCTCACAGCCTTGTAATAGGTACCTTCTGATTTGTCCTTTCATCTGAAGAAGAGTTGTGGCCTACTGCTGAGCGCCCAGTCAACTCAAAACCTGAGACCCCGAGAAAGGCCAGCGGTGGGTGGGGCAAGATGGAGCTGACTCAAACGGGGAGGGAGAAAGTAGACAGAGCAGCACGTTTTGTGTGCACCTGAGAGTTTCTCTCTTCTCCCCCGCCTCCTGTTTATTCTCTCGCCTCCAGCCAACCAGCGTTCCCTGCCGCTCAAAACACCCACCCTTAACAACAATTTGGCAGTGCTGAATTTACCGATGGGAAGTGGAGCTCAATGCAGCATTGTCTTTCCTTGAGAACTCACTTATTTTGCCCGGCATTTTGAGCTAGGCTTCACAAAGAAGAAGGAGGGCAGGTGTTGTTTTTTGCATTTTGTTTTCCTCTCTTAGGTAGCCAAATTCTTGAGTTCAATTTAACTTCCAAGACCTTGAGAATCAAGTATGGGAGGAAATCTAAGTGTTGAAATGCAAATAACTTCTAACGACATAAATAAAGCCTAATGTGATGGGGCCGAGCTTCCAGAAACCTACAGAACGGTAATTAGAGCCCTAAGTGTGAACTCTGATTTTTCTTCAGGGGTTTTCTTTTGTTTTTTTTTCTTTGGTCAATTTGAGTTAATCATTTGACCTCTGTAAGCCTGCATTTCTAGTTCTTAAAATGGCTTCTTGATTGTCAAAAAGTCTCTTAAGCAGTTACCAAGAGAGGCTAATAAAAATGACCAGGAATCACTCAGCAAACACAAAGCCTTATAACATAATAAGGGGTTGATAACTGGGCAATTTAACTCAATCTTACAAAAATTCAACAAATACCCCTTACTTCCTCATGCGTGGAAAAGTAATGGAACAATTCAAGCCTGTCATCTGAAGGCTGTTTCTAATGAGGCCCCAGCTCCACTGTGTACTTCCGACTTCTACTAAGAACTTACGGAGATCTCTCCATCAAGATAATTAGAAAGAATTCTAACTGAAATGCCCAGAAGATTCTGTTTCAGACAACATAGTAGAAGTCTCAAGAGCCATGATTATATAGGACACTGAGATCTGTTCTAGAACACAAAGGTAGCTTGCCGTGGTTGGTAATTTTAGACTCATCTTTCATCCAGTTGATCGATAGCCATGTCCACTATCACATCAACCGAGGGGTCCCACCTCAGAGCAATTTGAAAAGACCTCCCTCACTTTGCCATTGAAAACCTTCTCCACAACTCTTATAGTATCCAAATATCTCTTTTTCTTGCTTCACAGCACCCACAGTGTAAGCAGAGTAAGCCTGTCTGTTTTCAGTTCTTAACTTTTCACACATGGCAAACGAGTAGAACTTTTGAACACTGAGATCATCTGGCTGATGAGCGAGCTGTTTCTCGTTTCTGGCAACAAATACTCTGGCTTATCTTGACGGGAAGAAGAGGGATGAAAATATACTCTGGTTGGATATCGTTGATAACATTTGTCATCTTTGCAGCTTAAAAAAAATAGCTTAGAAAAAGTCTCCCTTGGTGTTGCAGAAAATGGCAAAGACTTGATACCAGTGTTGAGATGCCAACTGAATTGAACTCAGACTACTGTGGTCCTTCCCATAGCAAATACAATATAACATCATGAAGCGGGATGAGGGTCGCGTCAAGGCTAAGGATCTTTGGATCCTGGATCTAGAGACCCGTTGGTGGACATAGTACCTTCAAAGGCTCCCTTTGTGTGTCTGAACCTCTCCCCCTCTATATCCATCTGCTAGGGCTGTGATAACGAAGCAGCATGGTCTGGGGGGCTTACATAACAGAAATGTATTGTCTCACAGTTCTGGAGGCTAAAAGTCTAAGGTCAAGGTGTTGGCAGGGCTGGTTTCTCCTAAGGACTCTCTTGGCTTGTAAATGCCCATCTTCTCCCTGGGTTTTCACGTGGTCTTCCCTCTGTGTGTGTCTGTGTCTTAATCTCCTCTTATAAGGACACTAGTCATATTGAATTAGGGCCAACCTTACTGACCTCATTTTAACTTAATTAACTCTTTAAAGACCCTCACTCTAAATACAGTCACATTCTGAGGTACTGAGGATAGGACTTCAACATATGAATTTTGGGGGAATGGGCTTCAGACTGTAATACCCTCTGAGGGACTCATTCGATTGAATTAGCTTAGATCTATCTCCATTCTGACACACTTTGAGGCTATGGCCTGGATTCATAACCAAGGTGAGTGGAAGGCTCATTTGGCATCCATCTTGCCATGATTCACTCACAATAAAACATGAAGGAAACAAAATGGATGGTCACATCATTTGAAAGTGGGAAGTCAATCTCATGGATTCCAGGGGCCTTGAGAATCATGATGTCACCTCTCAAAAGAATCAGACCGGTAAACAAGATCACTTCTGCTTTAAGTGAAGAGTGTTTTATGAGCATTCGCTCACCCTCATTGACCATGCCCATTCACCAAACCCCTCATAAAACGTTTTTTTCCCCTCTTTAACATTGAGAAAAGGCAAAAAGCAAATGAATGATTCATCAAACAGGCAGAGCACTCTTCCTATGACTCTTTTACCTGAGCAAAAATGTGACTTCCTGAAAGAGTAAAGAGAGAGAAAGTGTCAGGCATGACTAACGGAGGTGACAAGCTGACGCAAAGAAGTTCAGGACAGCATGAGCGTTAGAAACAGGCAAGGTTACGTATGAAAACGAAGGTGGATGAGCCCACTCCCTCAGGGAAATAAGGTTTGGGGGGAAATTGTGAATAAAAGGCTTCCAAAAAAAGACATGTGTGTGTAATTTGCTTAATAGTTCCACCAACGTGCAGCAGTGGGTTGGGTATGATGGTTCCAAACACCGTGTGACACATGTTTACAAAGGAACTGGGTGACTCTACTTTAAATGACAACTTCTTATTCATCACCCCTCCGGACGGCCTGTTTGCAGCACTGCTAATCACCAAGGTTCTTCTGGAAGCAGCACCGTTTAGTCATGAGCCATGTGCTGGCAGTGTCTGGGGACTGACAGGAGGGCCAGCAGCTCATGACTTCGGGGACCCACGGAGGGGAAGTAGCTCCGCGTGATGGCGTATGTTAAGGGTTGACTTATGTCTCCCAAAAAGATGTGTTGAAATTCTAGCCCCCAACACCTCAGAATGGGGCCTTATTTGGAAATAACATCCTTGCAGATATAATTAGTTAAGATGAGGTCATACTGCTGGAGGGTAGGCCCTCAATCCAACATGACTAGTGTCTTTATAAGAAGAGGAAAATTTGGATACGAATAAAGATGCAGGACGAACTTCATGGGATGACAGAAACAGAGATCGTATGACAATCTCTACAAGCCAAGGAGCTCCAAAGGTGGTCAGCAAATAGCAGAAGCTAAGAAAGGCAAGGAAGGATTCTCTCCTGCAGGTTTCAGAAGGAACATAGCGCTGCTGACAACTTGATTTCAGATCTCTAGTCTCTGGAACGATGAGAATAAATTCCTGTTGTTTAAGGCATCCAGTCTGTGGTACTTTGTTATATGGCAGCCCCAGGAAGCTCACATAACACGTCATGCATTGTGGTGAACCCAGCAAGCTTCATGCCTGGTGTTCTGCTGTTCCATGACTTCTAAACCAACATACCCTTCTGGGGGCCCCTGGGTGGCTCAGTCAGTTAAGTGTCCACCTTTGCTTCAGGTCATGATCCCAGGGTCCTGGGATCCAGCCCCATGTCGGGTTCCCTGCTCAGCAGGGAGTCTCCTTCTCCCTCTGACTCTGCCCCTGCCCCCGCCCCTGCTGGTGCTCTCTCTCACTCTCTCTCAAATAAATAAATAAAATCGTCTTAAAAATAAAAAGTAAAAATAAATAAACAATATACTCTTCCACAGGTCCCTACTTTCAGGGATTTGACTTTTATCAAATTCTGAAAAAAAATACAAGACCTTTATTGACCCTCCAGCCTCTCATCCCAACATGTTGAGCAAAGACGTGGCAGATCAGAGCTTGAGACTGATCATCTACCTGCTTTTAGGGGTGACTTCCTTATCATTTTACCTTTTCCCTGACCAGCATGAGCGGGGGTGAGTCTCTAGGTCTCTGTCTCTTCATTAAAAGATGAAGGGCTTAAATTACAGTAATTTCTAGCCTGAAACACTGGAGACCATAACTCTTCTTTTTCTTCACTGGTGTTTTAGACACCAAGATGATGAGTAAGAACGGGAGCAAAGCTGTAGTACGTTTTCTTCTCCCTTGTGCTAGTCCTAAGATCTTCTTACAAAAACTAAATGGAAAATGTTTGTTGAATAAAGTGTTTAGCAAGTAGCAAGAGGAAAGAGAAAGGTTATCAATTTAAAGGAAACACTTAAACCATAGTCAGAGCAATCAACTAATTAATCGACCAATATTTACTGATGCCTACGGAGAGGCTGAATATACAAATGGGCAACAACCAGGTCACATAAAAAATAGACTTTTGACCTACAAGCTGCAGCAACCAGCCCAGGAATCCAACCCATTATCTACAGCAACCAGCCAGAAAGCCAAACTGCTGTAAGTCAGACTTGTAGGAAGTCAGATTACTATCCCCAGCAACAATCCAGGAAACCAAACAATAACTCCCATAACAATTGGCCCAAAATGTCCAGGACTTCATTAATAACTGAAAGCTTGGCTAATTTTTGTCCCCGCTGCCAACTCTTACCAACCAGAGAAAGTCAAGTATGCACCCCTAACCAATCCCATGGGATGGCTTGCTTCTAGTTAGCCCACCACCAGCTGCCCCATATCAACAGTCTCCAGTCAAGGCAAAGCGGAAGCCTTCCCCCTTTTCCACTATGAATCTTTCCCACTCCTCTTGCTGCCTTTGAGTTTTTGCTAAAACACAGGTTATGGTAGCTGACTCCCTTGCTGTATAAACTTTTCTTGTTCTTATTTTGCTGGTCTTCATTTATTTCCACACCAACAAATGCAAGTAAATTCTATGCTAGACTCTTGGAGGGTAGGGAAAAATACAAGGAGCTATAAGACATAGTCCTTACACTTAATAAACTTAAAATCTGTGGGATTTGAGATAAAATGCCCGAAGATCAGAAACAACTACCACAACAAATAAGCAAGTGATAAAACCAGCCAGAAATAAAAAGTCTCAAATGCAGTTCTAGGCAGTGGATCTAGAAGTTTGCAGGCAAGAGATTACTTTTGGCTGGGGAGCTCAGATAGGAGCTGGAGTTCAAAACACAGAAGAAAATAATTCTAGTAATTATCGAGATCGCCCTGTTCACCCGGTTATTTAAACTTAAAAGTTGGTGGGAACCAAAAGGAGCCCTGGCAGAAAACCTGTTTGTTCCATGACTACTTTGACTGTCACTGAAAATGGAGTGATTTCTTGGGAAGGTCCCTCCTTTCTCTTCATAAGCCCCAAGTGAGTCAGAACGTTCCCTGAGTCACTCAGACTCTAGACAAGACACCCTTGCCCAATTAGCCTCTCAGTCAAGTTCATCTGAGTTCCCATTCCCAACCCTTTCCCCTGAATCCTTGCTACCCACCAAGAGCAGATCTTTATCCACACCAGGCCATTGTTGGAGGCCACGCAGGGAGCCCTCCCAGGAGCTAGGGTTTTGGGAACCCAATAAATCGTACCCACTTTCTTGCCCAATTTCTAAACCAGTTAAGAGGCATAAGAATTAGACATAGAGGCAAAAATATCACCGTTTGTTAGATGAACAAAGTCTTGGCTGGAGACTATGACTTCAGGTCTTTGGGCTTGTTAATATGATACCACCGAAGTCACCTAGTGGCTGCCTGGCAGCGCTAGAAGATAGGAAACTTTGCCATGTGGGTCACTGCCCCTTAAAACATCAGGCTTGAAGAAGCAGAGAATGTTCACTTTCTCCAGGCAGTTCCCAGAGAGCGAAGAGAAGGTGAGGCATGCAAGTTCAGTGACCTCATCCAGACTGACCACCCCCATCTTCCTCCAATGCAGTGAAGGAGAGGGTGGGGAGAGCCCAGGGGATTTACTCAATGGAAGCATGTGCCCCTAGAAACAATAGGAGTGAGAATACATGTTCCCATGTAATATCCACAACAGGCCGGGTTTAGTCTCCACAGGGTTGAGGTCTGTAACACACACACAGGCACACGCACACGCACACACGCACTCACACATAGCTGACAATGCTCTGTAGTTCTAGGATTTATGACAACTTTTAAGTCTGAGGGAAACAAATGTGCTCATGGAGAAATCTCCCAAGTGAGGGATTGCCCTCAGCATGGACTAGTGTTAGAGGTGTAGACCTCGAAGTCAAGCATCCTGAATTCCTGTCCTAGTACTGGCATTAAGTGGCTCAATAGTTCTTCAAGGTCACTTCCCCTCCAGGTGCTCTGTGCCCAGCTATGCACTGGGAGTCAGCACCTATCCTGCCACATGTATAAAATGGGAGAGAAAATGGGGGAAAGGGTCACCATATAACTCAACTCCACTTCACAGAGGCACCAAGGTGGTCCCATAGTAAGAGAAATAAGTAACGTCTTTCTTGGAAAATGGGATAGATGTGGAGCGGCCTTCTGTCACCACACAGAGCTTTGTCAGCACGAGGGAGTATATCCAAGAGAAGATCCCTGAGAGTGAAGCTGGAGAGCAGAAGGGAAGGGTAAGGAGGGTCCCTAAACCTGTGAGCTCAAGGGCTAGATGTTACTGGATCAATTTGGAGAGCATATATCCAGCTGCTTACAAACTCATTTGTGATTCATTACATTGCTAACTCTGAGAGCTTTTACCCTTAGAGAATCTTTCCCTGAATTATCCCTTAGGAACAAAAAACCAGAACACCTCACTCCAAAAAGTATTTATCGGAGAAAGGTAGGAATTTGAAAGGGCATCCAACATTTCCCCTGCAGCTTCTTGAAGAACAACTATTGTTGGCTTAGTCCTTGGTTATGGCTTTGTTATCATTCTCTTGGCAACAATATGGCCTTAGACCTAGCTTGGGAAATGGTGGGAAGGAAGGGAAGGAGAAATAAACGTTGGATTAAGGAAGAAGAGAAGAAAAGGGGGGGTTCATCCTACAAATAGACTACCAGGGGAAAAATTAAGTGCAAAATTGTTTCAACTCCTGATTGAAATTTCCTAAAGGTACCCCACGACCGCCACCACCCTAAGACCTCAAAGTCAGAGTTTTGTTTATCGGTAGATAGACAGGCTCAATAGGAAATGTAACTTCATTCGGGAGGATGTAGAAGGATCCATTATTTCATCTTGCCAATAAGGCTCTCTTTCCATTTTTCTGCCTGTTATTCTCTCTACTATGTGCTTCCCTTTCACAGGTACTCATTCACCAGGTGCTAGGAGCCAGGTGCTGCGACAGGTGCTGCGCACACTGGGAAATGAGACACCACCCCCTACGCTCAGGGAGATCCTGGTCAAGTGGAAGAGACACTAGAACCATGGTCGGTGGCAATACAACAAGGAGAGAAGTGCTCAAGTACAGATAAAGTCAGTGGAGGAGCCCAGAGAATGGGGCTCTAACCTAGGGAGTGAGGTAAGGGATCACAGGAGGGGTTCTCATTGGGTTCCGCAAGAAACAGACCCAGGCTTCCTGGAGAGGACTTGCTTACAAGGGAGAGAGAGAAGCAGGATGAGCTGAGAAAGCAGTTTGCCCATGATGCGGTTGCCCAAGGGGCTTTGGCTGACCCCTCAGGGAGACAGAAAGCTGGGATAGCCTTTCAGAGCTGTGCCTTGCATGGACCACTCTTTAGACATGGCCATCCCCCAGGAGGGAGGGGCGTGACCTCAGGCAAGGCTGCCCCATGGGCCATCTGTGAGCCGGCATGAGGCAACACCTCCCCCCGCCCCCATGCTGGGGGAATGAGCACCTCAGACCTAAAGGGGAGCTGGAGCAGCCTACCAGGGCATCCACACCAGGAGCTTTTCCAGAAGAGAAGAGATCCGAGCTGAGTTTTAGAGCACACAAATACCCACACGGAAAGAACAGTGTTCTGGGCAGAGAGAAGAGCAATGTGTCAAGGCAAGGAACCTTCAGAAAGCATCGCACATTTGGAAAACCATCAGGAATTCAGCAGACTCATAAGGCATGTTGGAAGGCAGGACCTAAGGAGAGGAGACGGGAAAAATGAGCCAGGAAAGCGGGCAGCCAGCTCATAAAGAAGCCCATTTGCTGTGCTAAAGAGTCTGGATTTTATCTTAGAAATAAGGGAAAAGCCAGAGAAGGATTTTCAATATTGTTTATAGGGTTTTTTTTTTCTTCCTGATTTACTATGAGTTTGGGAAATGGATTAAGTACAAAGGGAAAAATAAAATAATCTCATAATCCCACCACCCAGAGATAACCATAATTAACATTTTGATGGTTTTCCTTTTGGTATTTTTCTATTTATAGATATATGTATTGGGGCAGGGAGAAAAGGGCTTTGAAAAAAATCAGACAGATTATACCACAGGTACAGTTTTTATCTTGTCTTAGGATTTATATCATAAGTAGCTTCATGTCATTAAATGTTTTTCAAACACATGATTTAAATAATCACATAGAAGTCTATTAATTGGATTTAACTAACGCTTTCCTTATTATCGGACGGGAAGATTTCTTTCTGGATCTTGGTCTATAACTTTTATTACATCCTGAAGATAAATTCCCAATAAGGGAATCGTTGGGTTAAAAGATAAAAACATTTGAAGACTGAAAAAGTTTAAGTGACACTGGATGCACAGAAACGTATTTTATTTTCTGCTAACTCGTCGCTTGGTCTTGAATGAAGAGCAGGGGGAAGAGAGCCAAGCGACGAAAGTGTGCTTCGGTTACCCGAAGGCTGATTGCGGGGTTCTGACACGGACCCACAGGATCACAGGAACGCTCTGACACTATCAAGATTGCAAAGAGCATGTGAGGCAATGCCTAAATGTCCCCTCTAAAGCTGAGTCCGTCCTGACCCTCAACCACTCCGAGTATTCAAATTTCGTTTTTTCCTTCCTGTTGGAAAAGATCCAAACATCCAAAGCCTAGCATCGGATGACTTCTAAGGTTCCTTTTCCCGCTGAAATTCTCCGATGGTATCTCTGCAAATGTTCCTCCCGAGCAAACTACTTTATTAGCTCTGCTTTCCACATACTGCTTCTCCCCGAAGGCAGACAGAAGGAAGAAACTTTGAGCCTTCCATTGACACAGAAATTGTCCCAAATGCTCTCAAATTTATCTTTATTTGTGCTGCTGCCTATAAATTACTTTCTCATGGGATATGGTTTGAATTACAGGAACCACCCATTCCTTTCCATAATTGGTTGCCAGCCCTTCCCCAGGGTCCCAGAATACTTCTTTTTGATGTCCGTACCCTCATTTTAATCCAACTGTATGTTCTGCCAGTGGTCTCTGGAGTCAACGTCAGACATAATTCTCAAGCAACAGGAAGTGAGTTAATGTGACCAGTTCCGTTTGTTAGGTCAACCAGCTCTCTGCACAGCCTTCCTGACATGTGTTTGTAATCACGTGGCGTTATCTCTACGGCAGCTTGAGTTGTATTCCATCTGAAGTGGCCGTCGGGGGAGGGATCGCTCATCGAGCCTGCTTCTGGTTTTGTTGTTGTTGTTCTAATCCGGCATCTCAAGAGGCAGAATGGTCTAACGAAAAGACAAACAAACTCAGATCAGGAAGTCTAGATTCTTGGCATAGTTCTGCCACCAACAATTTAGGTGACAGAGAGGAATTTACCTCCCATTGACCCGTCTCTCACAGTGGTCACAAGGAAAAGCCAAAGCAGTAGTCATCAAAACAGAAGACAATGTACACAGCTGCACAGATCCAAGTGGTAATTTATTGCAGCAATCTTGTGTATATGAACAGAGCAAGTAGTAATATCGTCCATAAAACAAATGCAGTCATTCAAAAAATGTTTATTAAGCCGGCCGGGGACAACAGCAGGTATTTGGAGAACAATGAAAAACAGAATACAGTCGGGATTTTCCAAGGTTGGTTGGAAAAGAGACACAGGAGTGAATCCTTGCAGCAGCAATAAGCACTTTCTTGGGCACACAGATAACGTGACGTGGGAATGCAGAGGAGGAAGCAACACACGCCGCCTAGGAAAGTGAGAAAAAAATCAACAGGGGACACTTGAGCAGTCTTGAAAGATGGCAAAGATAATGTCCAGGCAGGTAAGGCAGGAATGAAATCATCACTTACAGAAATCTCCAAGAGGGAAAAGAACACCAAATGTTCAGGGAACCATAAACCCACCTATGTGGGGGTGCAATGTGTGCGTCAAGAGGTGGAAACCTGGAGTCCTGTTCCCCTGCTGTGGAATGTTGCTTTGTCCTCTGAGCAAGGAAGAGTCGGTGACATGCCTACAGCACGGCTGTATCAGTCATGGTCCAGGCAAGAAACACTGAAATCAGTCATTGAAGAAGAGTTCACAACAAGATTACGTTCAAAGGTGTGGACACGGGGTAGGGAAACCACAAGGGGTCCTGGTGGCATTCTTAGGCCTGGATGGGTGAGGGGAGAAACAGTTATTGAGACTTGGAAGAGAGCCATGTGAGAATCCATCTGTTGGGACCAGTGAGCCTCAGCTCAGGGGGGCATTGTGCAATGACCTCCTGGGAAGGAGTTACGGAGAGAAAGGACCCCTCTCATTGCTCCCACCTCTCCCACCTCCTCTCACCTTGCCCCCATTGGCCAAACCCTACCAGAAGCCAGAGGGCAAAGGAGCTTTGGAGGAAGAAGGCAGGGTAAACAAGGATGGCTCTACAGAGACAAACACAATCGATTAGCACCAGGCGAGTATGCCAGATTGGCATTTCAGGCAGCTCATCAGGCAGCAGTATGGAGAAAGGAAGCTGGAGAGAATGAGGCGAAGTAAAACATAATCCAGATGAGAAATGATGGGGATTTGATAAGGCAGTGGTGGCATTAAGGAAGGGGTACAGTAGACTCAGAGAACATTGAGAAGATACAATCTAAAGAACTTGATTGTCACTAGCTGGCATCTCTCAGAAGCTCTTTCTCACACATGGACCGCTCCTTGGGCAATAAATAAAATAAGAAATAAGAGGATTCTGAGGGATACAGCCTCGCATTTCTGATATCTGAGACTCACCTTTCTGAAACAGTTCATGTTGGTGATGATACCAATCCTTGGATTTGGAAGCCAAGAACTTATGACAGGCAGTTCCACCCTTGTCAAGTATCTCCATACCCTCCATCTGAGAAAAAAATGAGACCATTGTAGTGGGCTGAGTGGTGGCCTCCCAAAAAATGTGTTCATATTCCAGAACTTGTGAATGTAACCTTATTTGGGGAAATGGTCTTTGCAGGTGTAATTCTGTTAAAGATTTTGAGATGAGCTCACCCTGGATTGTCTGGAGGGCCCTAATCCAAGGACAAGTGTCCTTATGAGAGACAGAAAAGGAGAACACATGGAGACATAGGGAGAAGAAGGCCATGTGAAGACAGAGGCAGACATTGAGTTCAACAGCCACAAGCCAAGGAACACATGAAGTTACTAGAAGCTAGAAGAGGAGCTGGAAAAGGTGAGGAAGGATTTCTAGGCATCTCCCCTAAGGCCTCCAGACACCTTGGTTTCAGACTTCCAGCCTCCAGAACCATGAGATAATAAATTTCTGTTGTTTAAGCCAGTTTGTGGTGATTGGTCCTGGCAGCCCTAGCAAACCAACACAGCAAAGAACACATACTCTGACGCCGTAAGGTCTGGGCTATACACCAGAGGAGGCCAAACTTCAACTCCCTTTGTTTTCCTGTGAGGCACCTGTCTGGTGAGCTGAGGTGGTGCCTAGTTGGAAAAGCATGTGTTTAAGATTGACTCAAGCCAGCTAACAGAGTTTTAAATTTTTCTATTCACACCCTGAGGTGTGACGTTTGTGGCGTGATCAGGCAAAACCACGTCCCCTGCAGAAAACTTCCAAAGTTCCCTGACACTCATGAGCACCTGTGCCCCAAGCAATCTTGCCACACCTTGAACGAACCTTGGTTCTCCTCCCCATTCAGCCCGATGCGTGTCCTTAGTGTCAGCGGCCTCCTTCATACTCAAATGTTTGCCCCGGAAGAAAAATACAAGACACTTGCTGACTTGATGTCACACATTCTAGGTGCTGCAGTTGAAATGAAACCTAAATTAAAGACAGGTCATCATAGACGTCTTGAAACATGCCTCTAAGTGATACCAGATAGATTTATATCAACTTTCACTTTGCCAACTAAGCTTCATCCCTTTATGGGAAAGAACTTCCAAGACAACCTGGCATGTAGGGGCACAGTGAGTTGCTTAGGTGCCTATGCAAATGATGATATCACTGAATAAACCAGAGAAACCAGTGGTAAGAGCACGTTTGTTGAGGTGGGACAAAGAGATGACAGGTACCATTTTTAACATGTTGAATGCAAGGTACCTGAGGCCTACCAGGGCTAGATGTCTGCTAAGCAGTTTGAAATATGTCTGAAGCTTAAGAGTGAAGTTTGAGAGGACGGTTCAGATAATTATGTTTTCCCCAGTAAAAGCAGAAATTGTCTTATCTTTTTGATGTATCTCTTTTTATTATCTTATTTTATTTTATTCTTTTAGATTTTATTTATTTATTTGAGAGAAAGCACGGGGGGTGGGGGAGGGAGTGGCAGAGGGAGAGGGAGAAGCAGACTCCCTGCTGAGAGCAGAGCCCCCGACACAGGGCTCAATGCAGGAACCCTGTGGTCATGACCTGAGAGGAAGGCAGACGCGTAACCGACTGAGCCACCCAGGCAATCCTTGATGTGTCTCTTTTTAAATACCATTACCTCATTAACTAAACCCAATACAGAACACAATTTCACTTCTATATAACTTGGAGTTTGCTCCTTTTTACCGAAAGCGAGATTTCCATTAGAGCACAACTTACGCCCATGCAGCCAACAAATCCCGTTCCTACATCAGAGCGTATCTTTCTTAGTCTCAACCTATGAGGGGAGCTCCATCCTCCTTATTAGAGCTGAAGGTTGGTCACGTGACCCCCACTCTGGCCAACGAGATGGAAGGGCTAAAGGGTCCTGGGAAAGCAAGTGTGTAGCTTTTCTGCCAGAAGTAGCAGCAGCCAGTTCTTTCCCACTAATCCCTTCTCCGGACAGAGTGCGCTAAGGCTACTGGCGGTCGTCCTGTGCCCATGAGGACAGCCACCTAAGGGTCTGCTCATCACCGCACGCACAGAGAGGGAGAGAATGCGGGTTCTCACGAGCATCACGGAGCCACTGGCTGGAGCTCTTCTGAGTCGCTCTATGTCCTATCACTTCAATCACTTTCACAGTTTCCATTAACTGCCAGTGCAATCACCCGAGCCCCTACCGGTGTCTTCTGACGCTTTGTCCCTAAACCACATCACCCCAGACCTCCCCTGGTGAGACTCCTGTCACTCGTCCATTGTCATTTCTCAGTGACAGATGAGAAAACATGGATTAAAGCCCCTAGCATGGTGCTTAACACACACTAGGCTCTGGGTAAACTTAGTGCCCATTGCTTTGTCTTACTTCTCAGCTTTGAGCACTCTCTCTCTCCCAGGTCCCCACCATTGTCTTTGAAATGTTCTGTGTGATAAAGGCCAGGTCCCAGCAGGCCTCTGGATGGTTGGCTGCTTTGAAGCCTCACTGTAGGAGGATGTAACTGGAAACTCCATGTCCCAGAAACACCAGCAAATGAGCGACCTTCCTTATTAGAAGGTCTCCATGACTAGTCACCATGGCTAGTCATAGCTACTCTTACTTTTCACAGGATTCAAATACGGAGGCAGAGCATGAACACCAACACCATTATACACCCAGTGAAATTTGGTTTTCGATCATTCAGAGCCAAGATGTTTCACATCTGAGTCATCATTGCCAGTATCAGCCCTCACGTTGCAGATGTGCAGAAAGACTGATTAATACAGAATTCTGATTACTTCATGTTCACAGTATTACTAAAGGAGAGCCCAAGAACTCTGATCAGCAACTTCTTTAGAAAAAGAGACCACTGGAGTTCCCCTCCCCTTTACCCTTAACATCCTTGTTCTCGGATTTGGCCCATGAGCGGTTGCAGTCAATCCTCATTTAGAGCCACGTCTCAAACTTTCATGAGCTGCAACACTGCCCTGCAAGGGACTCCTCTATAACACATCCAGAGAAATCTTCCAATGGTGGTTTTGGTTGTTTTATTTTCCCTTTTGCTTATTTGGGTTAAAAGTCATTCAAATTTCTTGCGACTCTTACAGTAATCTCATGAGACACTTGGAGACACCTTGAGATACTGTAAAAACGAACGCCGAAAGCGCCAGCTTGAGAACATCAGCCTGGGTGGAAAGCGCCTTCTCCATCTTGCCACTGACTCACTTTGGTGACTCAGAGCTTGTCACACAAATGCAGAGATCCACAGCGCCTATCTTAGCTCACCTTCCTCTGCCTACCTGGAGGGAAGCTGGGGATTCATTATATAAAGGGTACAAAGTGCTTTCAGTTCTTCTGGGTAGTTTGTATGAATAGAAAGCATTATCACTTCCCAGGTGTTAAGGAACATTCACATTTAGGGGAGCGAAGGGTGGGGAGAAAGAGGGATGGGGGTGGGATCTTACTTTCATAAATGTCTTAACCAAAACTGAATGTCCCCGACAAAGCCAAAACCTAAAACTTCATAAAATGGAGAAGATTCTCATTATTGTTGTAAGTATCAAAATTTTAAATTTCCTGCGAACTTTAAGGAAGGAATAAAGAAAAGAAAGGAAAAAAAGGAAGAGAAGAGAAAAAAGAAAAGGAAATCTTGATGCGCCAGTCCAAACTTCTATTTCACATATATTAAATCCCTTTTTACCCTGAAAGACTGTCAAGTGTCCAGTAACATTTTAATATTTACACCTTCATTCCTCTGCCATTTAATCACCTCAACTTGGACATTATGCAAATACGTGAAATCTTCAAACATAAAATGAAGCCAAGTTACTCACCAAAGGGAAACCCTATGTCAACCTTCATTACCGCATGCCAAAAATGTCAGGCAAACCCACTCATTTACTAGAACCAAGATAAAACCACCCACCCATGCTCAGGAGTTCCCTCTCAAACACATGCAGAGCTAACAAAATACTGAACCTTCAACTCATTTGGAAAATAAGCCTACGAATTTTTTCCTTTAGCAAATGCCACTGGGTGACCCCACCTTCAAGTCAAACAGCTGAAACTCAGCTTGCCCTGTTTCCCTTGAGTACTGAGTTCTAAAGGCCACTAGTTTCAATATATTTTGCCAGAAATAACTTGGCTTTCCTGAACAGGCACCAAAGCCCTTGTAACAATATAGTCATTTTAAATTAATATCCTAACTTAAAATAACTAAACCTGATTGTCGTTTGTGATCAAAATTTATATTGGAACACCTCTGTAGAGGTTAAATCCAGTGCCTTCACCTCAGACAGGGCGTTCATTTACTGACAACCAAGAATTGGAACAGAAGGTGTAAGTCCAGATGCCAACAACCCAATCCTGTTTCTGAAAAGAAAACAATGTACCTACATTGTCCATCGCTCGGGGTTGACCATGCGCCTCCATTAGTCAATAGAACCAATGGGTAAGTCTTTCTCTTTCAAAAGGTTTTCTTTTCCTGCAAACATCTGCTAAAAGGAGCAACCTGGAAGAAAAATATGAAAAAGAGAGAAAATACTATATCATAGCCCAAAACTAGACGTGACCAAAATGTCCTTCAATAGATAAATGTACATCTATGTCATGGAATACTACTCAGGAATAAAAAGGAATCAACTATTAATACACACAACGACTGGGGTGGACTTTAGGGGCTTATGCTGAATGAGAAAAAAGCCAGTCTCAGTAGGTCATACACTATTCAAGATCATTTAGATAACATTCTAAATGGCAAAATCACAGAATGGGGGAACAGACTAGTGGTTGTCATGGGGTTGGGGATGGTGGGTGAGTGTGATTATAAGCGTGTAGCATGAAGGCGGGCTCTGTGGTCAAAGAAGAGTTCTACATGCTGATGGTTACATGAATCTATACATGTGATAGGATGGCATAGAACTCTTCACACGCATTGTACCAATGTCGGTTTCTTGGTTCTGATGCCGTACTCTGATTATGTAAGATATGACCTTGGGGAGACTGGGCAAAGGGTGCAGGGGACCAGTCAGGGCTCTCCTTGCTCTCATTGCAACTTTTGACACATCTGTAATGATTCAAAATTTTAAAAAATAAAGAAAGAGGGAAAAAAAGAATGTGCAAGGGAGTAAAGAAAGAAGGAAAAAGAAACAACTTGGAGTGAATAGTGACAACTCCGGAGATGAAAGGTGACAGGGAAGATTTGGAGGAAGGGACAGACAGCAAGAGTAAACAGTAGAGGTTAGGGTCAGGCAGGCTGACAACAGAAACTATCTGGATTGTAGGTTGTAAATGAACTCAGTGGACAGAGAAGGGGAAAAGATCACTGAACTTTTACCCCCGAGTGACAAAGATAGAAATGAGGGAGGAAGAGCACGTGGCAGGATCTATAGGAAGGTCTGGTGGGGAGGGAGTAGGATGCACGGGGTGGGGATGGATGTAGCGGCTGATATTCCTTAGGATGTGACATACGTCAAATGAGAGAAAGAATGACAAGGGAAAAAGTCTGACCTAGAAAGAAATATTGGAAAGGAAGACGTACCATAGAAACCAGTACATTGAAAAAGAAGGGGCGACATTCTTGGGCTTGAGTAGAATCACCAATCAAATAATGATGAGGTGGTCAGAGAATATCACAGGTAGGTGAGTCAGAAGAAGAAGGATGACAGAAACCAGGTCTTTGAGGGAGACAGATGATGAGCAGCAAATGCAATGACCTCTGAGAAGGTGTTCCTTACACGGGTCTAAAACCCAATGACATATCCCGAACTTTCCAGATTTATTTAACAAATATCTTTGGGAGCCTGGAGCATAGCAAGTATAGAGCAAACGTGATTTTCACATCAGAAAATACGACCTTAATGAGTGCCGTTCATGTACAAGTAACACAAAACTGCAGGAGGGTGAATCACCACAGGGGAGGAAAGAGCTCACAACTCGTGAGCAAACATCGTGGAGTCCCCTAGGGCGCTATGCAGGCGACTCTTCAGTGTCTCCAAGAGCATAAGCAACCAGTAATATTAAAATCTGAAAATTCCTACAGATCTAAGAATCTGATTCCAGATCTTAGAATCTGAGATTTAGTGTGGTCATAAAGGAATTCTTATCACACAAGGAAAGCCACAGCTCATGATCCCTCCGAGAGACACCGGGGAATGGTTGACCACTCCCCAGGGTTGGAGAAATGACAAAACAAATCATCGGTTTCTCTCTCAGCTACTGGGGAAAATAGCAACTCAGAATTCTTTCAAAGAATCAGGGTCATCCTCTAAAAGTGATGGGACAGGAATCCATTTATCTCCATGGCCACCAAGTCCAACCTCTGGCTTTGGAGAAGAAGACAGCAAGTAACCTAAAAATTAAAACCCAAAGCATATGGTAAACATTGCCAGATACCGTTTCCTGATAAATTATGTCCACCACAGAGATAATCTTCATTTTTCTTAGCAGTTTGCATGAATCCCTTGTAAGAAAGCAAAGATGTACATTTTAAGGGGGAATGCTCTGATAAGACCTAATCTAAACCGGAGTGCCCAGGGCCTGTGGGTGACTGCTGCCAAGGACTGAGAGAGGTGAGAAACACAGCTAAAGTTTTCTGCAAAAGAATCATGAGTGGTGGGGGAGAGGGAGAACTCACTAACAAGTGGACTTTGAGAAACTATAGAAAGGCCAACAGTTAAGAATAAAATTGAGAAGAGACATCTCAACAAATCGAGAAGTGAAGTTTGAGCACTGTGAGATGTAAATGCCCTCTACAGTTTTCCTTATAAAATCTTCAGTACAGCTGATCTTGACAAGTGCTGAGAAAAGTACAGAATTGTCAAATCACTCCATTTTACACCCCCAAACAAATATAACACTGTATGGTAACTACACTGGTATTAAAATCTTAGAATTAAAATAAAAGGACGCCTAGTTGACTCAATCAATGGAGCATGTGACTCTTGATCTCAGGGGTCATGAGTTCGAGCCCCATGTTGGGTGTAGAGGTGACTTAAAAATAAAATCTTTTAAAAAAATTAAAGATAAAAAAAATAGAATAGATTAAAATCTTCAGTACAATCTGCTTTGTGGAGTGAACTTTCATTGAGGGAAACACATAGAAGTGCAGAGCCCCGCTTCAAGGTCAGCACAAGGGCAAAAGCACAGGTCTCGGTTAGCTTTTTATTAACTATTCATTATTTAATATAAGTTAAGAACCTAAGGACACAAAGCCCAAGGGAAGGAAAGAGAGGAGGCGAGATTGTAGATTGGATCCTTTCTTCTTTTACTAAATTTTTTAAATTCTTGAGTCACTTACTCTTTCTTGGTTTCCAAGCAGGCTCTGTGGGAGAAGTGTGATCACCTAGGGTTTATAATGTGAGTCTGGTCTCATTCATTCCCTCCAAACCTTCAAGCGGCTTTAAGGATCACAAAAATCCTTTTCAGCTCTGATATCCTTTTCCCTCCCCCGAGATCTCAAAAGCCTTCCCATCCTCCCCAGAAACAAATCTTGATGTCTTTGAAAAGATCACACATACTTGCATTGTTCTTTTGCTGCTGCTTCCTATGGGTTGTCATTGGATTAGAGTTCTTCTTTTTGTAAAATATGATGGTTAACTATTTTACCAAATAACCAGATAATCTCTTTACCAGTGCCTTTTTTTTTTCCAAAAGGGTTGGCCATCCAAGAAAGTTAAAAGATGGAAGGGAGTCTATGTCTCTATCCCTTTGCAAATAAATCATATCACAGAGGCAGACTTGATTATGCTGAATCCAGACTGTGAGTTTCTTTTTGTACCAAACGATAAAATAAAGAACAAGGCACACACGTGAAGGCAAGAGATTATCGGTGTGGTTTCATCAACAAGCACATCTGTGAAACTGAAGAGGCGGTTTGCAGAGTAGCTTTGCAGCAGGGAGACAGCGGCCTCGGCAGTGGATCAGGACAAGTCTTGGAGCAAGAAAGACCTGTTCTCCAGTCCTGGCACTGCCCTTGCTGCTGGATACTCGATCAAGTTTCTTTGCGGCTTGGAAAGTCATTAAAAATAAGAATGAAGTTTGCCTTGCAGAAACAGAGACAAAAATACGAGGCACATCGTTCCTTATCCCCAACTGCACAAATATTAATTGATCAAGAAAAAAAATGAATGACACACGACCCTCCAGCTCATCTTTTTCTTTCAGTCACTTTTTTTACTGCTGTCCTCTCTCTGCCCCAATTCTGACTCTTGCTTTTCCCATTCTTCCCTCCCCTGGTGTATAATTATTCATCCAGTTCTCTGAAGAAACAGAGCAATCATAATTTGCTCCAATAATCACGAGTAGATCAAGGCACCCTCAGCCACCTGATGCTGGATGATGGGACAAGAAGGGATGGCTGTCAGGTGTTACCCAGCGTGCATACTTAGGCCTGGGCAGCCCACCAGAGCAGATCATTTTTCCCACTTCTCAGAGGGGCCGTATTCTCCTCGTCCTCCCACCAACACTTCCAAAACAGTCTTAGTAAAATATCTTCCATCATGCTCTCCCTATTCAAAAATTTGTCACTCGTCCAATCCACAAATACCTGCTGATTGTCTCCCCCAGGTTCTCCGCGATTGTCAATCAAGATGATGTTTGTTTTACCTCAGCAATAAAAGACTAATGCAGGTGCTGTTCCCACAGGCCTCCTTGTGTGTCAGAGAATGTTCTTCTCTAGCCTCTCTGGCCTTCCCCCGAGCAGTGACGCAGAAGCCCTGCTTGCAAGGAGCCACCACGAAAGGTTAGAGATAAAGAAAACTGCTAGAAACATTTTTTTAAATACTCTTTTGCTTTTTTACAGTTCTTGAGCCAAACTTTTTGCACTAGCACCAAAGTCTCTCTCTGGCCTGTGGCCATTCCTCTCTGTTCTATTTTCTCGCCAGATCTGACACTGTTTTGCATCTCCCACAGCTGTGAGCACAGCACTTTGCAAATACTTCAGCTCGATGTAGACATACTGTCTTGATTTGATTTCTCCTAGGAGCTCAGTAGCTTGATTGGCTTGGTTCTTAAGCCTTTGACTCACCTGATGGGTGGGGTTGCCAGATTTGGAAAACAAAACAAAAGAGGATGCTCAGCTCAATTTGAATTTCAGAGAAATGATGAAAATTTGTATATGTTCGAGGCAATATTTGGAGCAGATTTACACTAAAAAAAATTATCACTTATCTGAAATTCAAATATAACTTGGGCATCGTGTGATTTATCTGGAAACCCTACTGGTGTGTCACCCAAAACCGAGCAAGGGAAAATTCCATATATTCAGTTGGTGACGCTTGGACAACAGAGATGACTTCTGTGCAGCGAAACTCTGATCATCCCCGACTACAGCAACGACAGAAGGAGAAGGGAGGATATCCCAACGCTGGCAACTTAGCCTCTGTGAATAATCTGTCTGGCAAAGGAGGGCTTTGTTGCATTCTGAGACAAAGTGGCCAATGGCATTTCAAGTGATCATGCAAGGTGGCGAGGCAGGGAGGTGTGGAGGCAGAACGTATGGCAAAAGAGTGGCATACAGGAAACACTGCCCTTCTAAGAAGCTGGATTCCTCCGCGAGGCTCCCCTCTGGCCCTGCCTCGGAAACATGTCCTAAATCAAGGGCGAGTGGAGGCACGGAGTGTAGTCGAGTGGTAAATCATCACCGCCCGCCAAGCCACCCCACTCCCCAGAGTCACAGCCTTGGGTATTTTCAGACAATGAAAAAATAAACACCCATGCCCAGAAGTCAGGGGCATCTCCAGAGATGCTCCCATCGCCAAGAGAGTTGGCAGCCTATTTTCTACCTAGGGAATAAGGGTCCTTTTTCCTTTGTAATGTGATTTCTTGGCTGGAGTGGAACCATGAGGCACCCTGAGATGCTCTGTAGAAATGCAAGATGATATTGTATTGTATTAATATCACTTAATGGTAGCTGTCAATGATAGTGATGGAATAAATATGGAAAAGGAAATTACTGTAATTGATTGACAGTCTGGAATCTTCGATATTCGACCTAATGAGAGAAACCTATGAGCAGCCGCTTCCAATGCAGGCTATTAATGCAAATCGTATGCACCACACTGGCATGCTGAATTATGCAATGCCGTGTGAATGTCTAATCCATTTCACCAGGCTTGTCTTTATCCAGAAAAAAAATATTTCACTGACATGCTGATTAGTATATTAGGAGAGTTTAAGAAGTTTGGTGCTAAAGAAGGTGCCATCATGGTGTTATTAATTTAGTTCTGAACAAGACAAACAGCTCTGTGCAGCCATCAAAATCACTACATAAGTCTACAAGATAACTTTGTCAAGACTGATGGGAATTTACAGAAAAGTCTTGTGATATGTGGAAGGAATTAGCAAATAGATAAGGAGCACATCATTTTTCTAGAAAACCACTGTCAAGGACTCAGTACCCATGCAGAACCAGACACCTGCCAAGACATCTACAATGTCTGCATGATCGCTTGCTCAGACGTTCAGAAATTTGGGGAAACTTAGAATAGAACCAGATGTGGGAGGTCAAGGGAACAACAGGTACAAATAAGGTTTAGAGCCTCCTCTGGGGATTCTATGGAGATTTAAGTACTGCCCAGGCATGATCAACAACAACAAAACACTCCCTGTGGGAATATACTTTATGTGGGAAGAAGTCTGTGGGAATAGAAAAGTAAGTTGCCAATTACCCGTTACTTACACATTCCAAGAACTCCCAGCTTTGAGAATTCCGTAGCCCTAAGCTCTTTACCCTGCACCTATCAACTCTTAAAACTTGGACCAATAGAGGAAGTGCCTAGACCCCTAACTGTCTCCCAGAGCCCCCTACGAGTTAACTGTGACCTGGCAGGTACCCCAAATTTTAAAGCACGGGAATGGAAGAAAGAGAAAATGCCGTGCATTGCAATTTTCTACTAGTGGTCTCGAGATACTCTTAGGTCAGTACATACATGAACTTTTTACCTAATTGCACAAAATGTTTTTGAATACATTTTAGGTACTGGGGACTATGCTGCATAGCCCCGATGTACAAACACGGCTCTTGCCCACGTGGTGCTTACAGTGGAGCAGAGAATGCACACAGGCGGTGGTCATTACCAGCGGGTAGAAAGAGTGCCACAAAGGAGGAAACAAGTGTATGAGACGGGGGTGGGGTGGGGGGGCGGACTCAGTCTGGGGGGTGGTGGTGGGGTGCTGGAGAAGGTGTTATTGAGGAAGGGGTGCTTAAGCCAAGACTCCTCCAATGTTTTTATTTTTTTAACTTCAACGACCGTGTCCTGATACAACATGTGTTGGAGAAAATATGTTTGACAAACTTACGATCTGGTTGTCGTTCTATATATACAGATGCCCATTTTTCCTTTTCGAGGAAACCAATTTAAATTGAAACGTCAGCCAGCTGATTTAAAGACAATATTGAGCAAATGAGAGTGCAATTGGTACTCAAATATTCCACGAATTGTGAATTTGGGACATGACTGACTGAAGCCTGGGAAGTGTGTGTGAGGGAAAGGTGATGAGAAAGGTGAGGGGCCGCCTGGGAGGGAAGGGTCTCGGGCAAGAGTTGAAATAACAAAATGAAGGAACAGGAAAGCAAGACAGAAAGTTCCTTCAATGTGGCTTTCCCATATTTTGTTGCATTCTTTCACCAATCACCAGTCCCCTGTGGTGTAATGTATTCCGTCAAATTTTCTGTAGAATAATTGAGGCCCTTCCAAGGTTAAGTAAAACACTAGAGGTCACCCAGCAAATTAGCAACAAGGGTAGAGTTACAACGCGGACCATCTCTCGCCCCGTTGAGAACAGTGTCTCTCGCCTCCAAAGTTCTGAGTGTGCAGCAAGATGGAAAAGGAAACTTTATATAAAGCAAACTAAGTAAAACAAAGGACTTCGAAGGGGAAAATAAAGGCTGCAAATGGCTTAAAAACGTAACAGTGTTTTTATGATTGGATGTCCTTCGAAATGACTCAATTTCAAGGTCTTCGTAGAAGCTCGTGGAATATTGTATATCTTTTCAAGGAAGATGTAAGCCTCTAAAGAGCAAGGAGGGCCACACTGGGAAAGTCAAAGTCCCATACAGTCCAGTTCTGGCTCTCACAGAGACATGAGAGGGCATTCCATGGAAGGTGGGCTTGTCCTTCTCAATGTCAACTTGATAGTTGGGTTTTCCCCACGTGGGTCCCCATTATCCTAATGACCTATGAAAAGGCAACATGTCAAGCATCACCCATGAGCCCCTCTGAAACCTTAGAGGAGCTAGCGCTATTTTCCAGGCTCCACAATTCTGGGGATAATGAACTCCACAAGTGTATTTCTTCCTATGTGAAGAAGAAGAAGAAGAAAGAGCCATGGCTCCTCCAGGAACCTGTGCGCTCTTGTTTCATGGTCCAAGAACAGTCTGGAAAGTGCCGCTGCTGTTAAATTCTCTGCCCTACCAGGGCCTTCTCACCTCTCCCACCACGCTTCACCAACTCCCAACCACTTCCCTGCCCTATCTCTTCCCTGTGTTCCTTCCTCTCTTCCAGATCCCCGGGCTTTCTCGGATTTCCAGATTCAGCCAACACTGAAATGTGAGCACCTTCGACGTGCCAGGTTCGGCTCTAGATCCTGGCCATACAAATGCAGTCCTTGCTCTCATGAAGTTTATATTCCAGTGAGAGGAGACAAAAAATAATCTCATAGGTTTTTTAAAGATTTTTATTTTATTTATTTGAGAGAGAGAGAGCACAAGCAGGGGGAGTGGCAGGCAGGGGGAGAAGGAGAAGGAGACTCCCTGCTGAGCAAGGACCCTGATGCGGGGCTTGATCCCAAGACCCTGAGATCATGACCTGAGCTGAAGACAGACACTTAAACAACTGAGCCACCCAACTGCCCCTTATAGGTTTTTTTAAAAAATCAAATGGTGATAAGGATATCTATGGAGGAATATTTTTTAAAGACTGATGTGAAACTGAGTGAACAGGCGGAGAGTTTGCAATCTGGAAAGCCTGTCTAAGAAGATCACATCTAAGTGGAGATGTAAGCCGCATGAAGAGCAGTAGGGAGCCTTCCAGGCAGACAGAACAGCTCATGCAAAGGCTCCAGGCTAGTGGGGAAGGGGAAGGTTTATGGAATTGAATGAAGGCCAGTCTGGGGCAGTAATTCTCAGTGGGGCCACGAGTGGCCAGATTGTGGGGGTTTCTTCCATGCATTTAGGGATTTCTGGTATCCCTGGCCTCTCCTCCCAATAAATGCCAATAAAGCACCTGGTTCTAACTACCAAAAATCTGCCCCTCCCCCCACCTGCTTTAGTGTTGCCCCAGTTGAGAAGCGTTAAACAACAGTTGGTCAGCAGTGACAATGTTCAAGGGGCTTTTAATCAGGCATATTGGTTTCCTGTTTAAAGAACAGAAATTTATTCCTTCATGCTTCTAGAGGCTACGAATCCAAAATCAAGGTGTCCACGGGGTTGGTTCCTTCTTAGGGCCTTTCTCCTGCTTCTGGTGGCCTTAGGCAGTCTTTGGCTTGTTGATGACATTCTCCCTATGTTCTCATATTGTCTTCCCTCCATGCGTACCTGTCTCTTACCCACACTCCCCTTTTTATGAGGACACCGGTCGTGTTGGCTGCGGCCCGCCCTACTGGCCTCATCTTGATCATCTGCAAAGATGCTGTTTCCAAATAAGTTCGTATTCACAGCTATCCCTGGGACACAGTTCAACCCATAACACAGGTTAAGAAATTTGAATTTTATTTTGTTTTATGAAATCCTTTAGAGGATTTTAAGCAACTGCATGATAGGATCTGATTTCTGCTTTCAGAAGTTTATATATACAAGAGTAGAAGCAGGGACACCAGTTAGCACAGAAATCGAGGTAAGAGAGAAGGCTGGCGTGGGAGGTGTCCTGATACCTGTCACCAGGTATATACAGCATTTGGCCAGGTGACCTCTCAAAGAACTACACCAGGAAATGGGCTAACACTCCCCTGGAGAACTTCTGCTCAGTGAGCGAAAGAGATCTGGAGACAGTCCACCAAAAGAGGTAAATTGGAGCCTGAAGACCATCAGCCTTCAGATCGAGACCAGAAAATGACTTGGACAGTTTTCTGAGTGCAGAGGGTAGAACTGGGTCATCTCTGGTGCCCTCGCACCTGCAGGGGTGGACGGTGCGGACCATTTCCACGTGGTTAAGTCAACACAAGATACTGCCACCTTCAGTGGGTCAGGCCATGAGAGGTCAATGGGGCCCTCCCTCCCCATAGCTCCATTCCTCCCTCCTGTCTGTGATGGTGCTCTCCAGGACCGCACACGGCCACTTTCTTTTCAGAGCTGTACGGATTCACATCCCTTCCAATAAATTAATATTTCCATCTCCGTGAACAAAAACAAGTTAACGCACCAACAGTGTGGGCTACCTTCCAGGGTTTGCCTGCTGACAGATTAAAAAGTGTGTCAACATGGCTTTATATTAACAAATATTGCAAAGCAGAAGCCTCTGTTTGGTTTGTTTTGCTTTGTTTTCCTGGTTTCAAGGTAATGTCTGGGGATCCACGCCGGTGCCCACACAAAGGTAGACCGTGTTATGCCAGCCTGGCCGGGACCTTGATGTGTCCAAGCGTCGGTGAACTGCAGCGGTCAGTCTCTCACTCCTGCCAAATGAATCAGCCCGGAGAGCGACAGCAAGGTGAGTGGGTGGACAATGTCTTTATCATGCGATTTGGGTGCCTAAATGCATTTTTAAGTGACTGAATTCTAATTTTCATATCAAAGGAAGAGGAAGATGGTGATGGAAGGGCTGAGGATTGGGAGAACCATTGGACAACTTTTCAAGAAAAGTTTAAGAAATAAAAAAGAAGAAGAAGGGGGGGAGGCATCTTTGAATTCTTTAAAGCAGGCATTAACTCTGGACTTTCTTTCACCTTTCATCCCCAGCGGCTGCCAATTTACAAACAGTGCTTAAGGGTTGACCTTGACCCAAGGTCACTGAACTGGCCAGGGGCCAGGGCTACTCTAGAGCAATGGTCAGCCCACCACAGCCCTCAGATCAATTCTGGCCCACCACCTGCTTTTATACATCCCATGAGCTAAGAATGGTCCTCATAGCTTTTAATGTTTTGGGAAAAAATCTAAAGAATCAGATTTTTGTAACACATGAACACATTTCATGACCCACGAAAACTAAAATTATGTGAAATTCAAGTCTCATTGTCTGTAAAGTTTTATTGAAACACAGCCACGTTCGTTCATTTACATATTAATTATGACTGTTTCTGTGATACCAGCAACGTTAAGTAATGTCAGAGACCACATGGCCTGCAAAGTCTAAAATGTTGACTATCTGCCCCTTTTACAAAAAAAGTTTGCCACCTCCTGCTGGAGAGGATTAAGGAAGAAGCATAGTGGATCTTGTTCCGTGGTCTCAGATCACTCTCTTAAACCTCTATGGATTACTGTTCTATTCATTTGAGAATCTATATGGAGCTCCTGTTCTGCTCCAGGTGCCACGCTAGTCCTGGCGGTACAACTGTGACCGGTAACAGACAGTCCTGCTCTCAGAGCTCAGAGTCCAGTAGCAGAGCAGGTGTTAAGCGGAGTCACGCAAATGCAGCGTGCTAAGCACGATAACCGGGTCAAGCGCTCTATACAGGAGATACAAGGAGCAATAAACACACAAAAGAGGTGAATTGACCTCCTGTTCCACGATATCAAGTAAGATATGCCCAGGTTAGATTAATGATTGATTGGGGGTTTATAGGAAATGGCGAAGTTGACAGGAAGGAGAAAAGAAAGGTCACCTATTTCAATTTCTTACATGCACCCTTCTGTCTTTCTTCTCCCCTTTACTGGACCTCTTCCTGGGACGGAGTGGCAGAAGGACAGAATATGAGGTGAGCGAGGAACAAGGTAAGGGTGAGCAGTTTGGTTGGGGCCGGGCCATGCAGAGACCCTGGGGCCCTGTGGAGGATTTTGTCTTTAAGAGCAGTGGGAAGGGGCGCCTGTGTGGCTCAGCCGGTTAAGCGTCTGCCTTTGGCTCAGGTCATGATTCCAGCATCTTGGGATTGAGCCCCACATTGAGCTCCCTGCTCCTGCTCAGTGGGGAGTTGGCTTCTCTCTCTCCCTCTGCCCCTCCCCTGGCTCATGCTCTCTCTCTCTCAAAAAAAATAAATAATCTTAAAAAAAAAAAAGCAGTGGGAAGTTGTACAAGTTGTACACGGGCGTTCTCAGCAGCAGTGTCCCCTTAGCAAAACTCTGGAAGCGACCAAAGACTCACCCACTGGAGAAGAGATAAATGATGGCCTATTCGCAAAGCAGAATATTACAAAGTAGTTAAAACCAGTCTACCACGGCTACCTACAACAGTATGGAGGCGTTTCAGCCACCTATTATTTTTTTTTAAAGATTTTATTTATTTATTTGACAGAGAGAGAGAGAGCCAGCGAGAGAGGGAACACAAGCAGGGGGCGTGGGAGAGGAAGAAGCAGGCAGCCAGCAGAGGAGCCCAATGCGGGGCTCAATCCCAGAACTCCAGAATCACGCCCTGAGCCAAAGGCAGACGCGTAACAACTGAGCCACCCAGGCGTCCCTCAGCCACCTATTATTAAAGGAAAAATGCAAGTCTCAGAAGAGAACACAGAGGATGATAAACTTCCCATAATGTTTAAGGTATCTAAAATTTAACAGGACGCTTTTTAGGAATACATTTATAAAATAAAACTGTATTTAAATAAATCGGAGAATAATTAAATACAAGGCTCGGAATAGCGCATTGGCAACGTTGCGGGATGGGGCTCCACGCATAAGGAGACAAACGTTCTTGTTAACGTTCCTGTTCTTGTGGGCAATGAAGCCATAGGTTTTTATAATATTAAAAAATTTTTAATTGCAACGAGAAGCCATTAAAGCAATTTAATAACAGAAGGTGATGCAGTCTGATTTGCAATTCAAACAATCTCTCTGGCTGAGCTGAGGAGACTGATTTGGAACAGGGTAAGAGTGGAAAAAGGCCCACCAGCCAGGGGTGAGGGTAAGCGAAGCAGCAGGTGGACATGGTGGCAGAGACCAGGGACATGGCTGCGGAGACGGACAGCGGCATCCCTTTGCTCAAGCTGACTTGACGTCCGTTTTTACACTTAAGGCATCAGTATTCAACCAACAGCAACTCGACACTTCACTAAATATAGACGGCAGAAAAGGCAGTAGGGCAAGAACCTAAATCAGGACAGCACCTTTTGCCAACAGATTTCCAAGCCTACCCATTGGAAAAACGAGTTTTCAGAAGAATAAACATAGCCTACATCTGAATGAGGATTCAGAGATCATTAGAAACATTATCAGCAAGGCCAGCGAGCTTAGGAGACCTCATAGAAAACCTTGTTATCTCCTGGAAAAATTAATAAGAGAAACACAATAAAGCTACCCTCAAACAGTGTCGCCCACCCTTCCTTATAAGTTTTCTCCCCTCACTTGTACTGTACCAGCCTCCTACGCCCACAAAGGTACTTGAAATTCTCCGAAGTACTAGTTCCGGGAAACTAATACCCCAACTGGCATGTTTAGCTGCTCCTGTGTAAAGGTAACTTGACTACAAGGATCGAGGTTAAAGTCCAGCCAAGGCAGGTGATGAGTTTGTTACCTAGACTCAAGGGAATGCTTCGCACAATGAATGGGGGCTGCCATCTTTGTTAGACCACTGTTGGACCTTCCAAAGGCAATGAGTCGCAGGCTTCCTCTCTCTCTCCTATGTTCCTCACTGTGACCAGCACAGTGAAGGAAGGGACCCTTACTGACTAAGGGATCTGGCACCAACCTGTGAATCTGACAATACCAGGCCTAGGAAGACCCTCCGTAAGTGTTGGTCACCCATCCCTAAGAAGCCATCTCAAAACACACCTGCTTCCCTGAGGTGATCTCCGCATCATTATCAAATGGTCCAAAATCACTTCAACTCCTATCCCAACTGGTTTCATTTTCTCAACAGGCTCAGAACCCAGAACAGAAACAGAAGCCAGTGAGAACTATTTTTGGAAGTGATGGCCTCCCGTGTTTATACCCCAGTGTGTTCCCTGCAGTCACCTGTTGAGTTGAGGACAGGTCTTATCCTCTGGAGTGCTGAGTGGCTTCTTTTGGTTTTCCCTTCTGCTTGGTTTTTTTGGATCTGATTCTGTCTTGGTGATTACACTTGTAAGTCAAACAACTTAAAGGAAAAACGAAAGAAAGATAACAAGCCAACCATCCTTTCCTCCATTATACTCCATCCCCTTCTTCCCCCTCTCCAAGAAATAACAATGACATCATTGACAAAACAGTTTGCACACTGTCAAGCTTTAAAGCCTTACAAGTGAGTTTTCTGACTCTGGGGACTCTAAGATAAGAATCTGCCCCTCACATGAGATGAATAATAGTAATGGTAATCTTTTCAAACCGCAGGAACAACAAAGGATGTGAAAGCCCAACAGAAGACCAGATTTTCAGAAATGCGGAAGGTGGTGCGTTCAGACCGCCTCCCACAAGCGTGCTCCGGGGATGCAGGGGATGGAGGTGTCACTCAAGAGCTTCCTGAGCACACGCTGACATGCCTGGTAGAAATGGGAATTATGCACCCTGGAAACCCTGGTGACATTACAGTTAACTCGTTTACATTGAAAGTGGAACAGATCTGCCCCAAGTAACAGATAAACGTATTGACACGGATTGTAAATCGCAGCACTGCAGAGCTGGAAGTGGTCCAGAGATCATCTCACCAAACTCGCTCGTGTTACAGAAAAGGAAACTGAGGCCCAGAAATCCCAAGTGACCGGCGCAGCTGCACCTGGGGGCAGAGCTGGGGCTCCAGTGTTGCCTTCTTGGCTCCTAGTACAGTCCGCTTTCCTTACAAGCTCCCATATGCCTCTGAACTTGAATGGAATGATTCTGTTATCTTACAACAGACAGAAAGCAGTGAGGGAAACAAGATGGGGAAAAAAAAGAAATTGAAACAGAGAGAGAATGGAAGAGATAGAGAGTGACAGACATTACAGGAGGGACTCTCTGTCTGCCCCTATCTGTCTTTATCTTTCTCCGTATCTGTCTGATCCCATTCTCTTCTGTAACCTGTCTCTATCCTGTCTCCCACACGCTGGCTCCTGAAAGAGCACAGCATTATTTAATTTATCCTAAGTACTTCTGAAGAAGGCTTGCAAGTGAGCGAAATGCTGGTGGCCTGGGAGCAGTCAGAAGGAATTTTCCAGAACTTTTGCACCGTGGGCTTGGGGTGGGCACCCTCCCCCCTTCACTGCCAATGAGGAAGTGAGATCCCATCAGGTGGTAGGTCTCCAACTGTGGCTCACGGGCATCAACTGAAACTAGTAAAAATGCAGAATCTTGGGGGCGCCTGGGCAGCTCAGTTGGTTAAGTGTCTGACTCTTGATTTTGGCTCAGAGTCCCGGGATCAAGCCCTGCATCAGGCTCCACACTCAGTGGGGAGTCTGCTTGAGACTCTCTCTCTCTGCCCCTCCCCCTGCTCGCACGCTCTCTCTCTCTCTCAAATAAATAAATCTTTTTTTAAAAAATGAGTAATCTTGGACCCTACACCTAAAGAATCCGAGTCTGCATTTTAACAAGTTGTCCTAATGACTGATCAATTCACATGCACATTAAAGTGTGAGAAGCGACAATGTCTAAAACATTGGAAATTCTTCTTCCCAAGTGTGCCTCCCTCCCTCACAAACTTTCTTTCAGGCCCAGGGAGGAAGATACCGTCAGCGAGTTTAAAGACTGAGGTAAGAGTTGCAGTTTTTTACATGCTAAAACCGATCCTGGGATAAGCCTGGGGAACACACACATTCACTTTAAATAGTTAATTCCAAAGCAGTTAAGGTTTGGTCTTTTCAGGCTGGTTGTCATCTGTGACAAATTCACAAGAATTCCTATAACAGGTTGGGTTTTGCAAAGTCCACAGGGATGCAGATTTCCAATACTTCCAGCCTCTCCTAAATCAGAAAAGTATAAACAGCAGGAAGGATTTAAGTATTTTGAACTTGCCAAATTCCATAGGAAAGCAAATCTCCTCCCATGCCTTGCTGGAAAGGGGAGACTGGAACGGGGGACAAAGCTAAAAGATCTGAATGATTCCACTGCTTAGATTCCTGGGTGGCTCAGTCTGCAGAGTGTCCGCTTCGGCTCAGGTCATGATCTCAGGGTCCTGGGATCCAGCCCTGTGTTGGGCTCCCTGCTTCTCCCTCTCCCTCTGCCCCTCTCCCCATTCATACACACACACTCTCTCTCTCTCAAATAAATAAATAAATAAATAAATAAATAAAATCTTTAAAAAACGAAAAAGAAACGCAAACCTTGCTGCCAAGGTTTCTAATGAGCACCCTCATGGCAAGATCACAATAAAAAATTAGCAGGAGAAAATTTTCAGGTGTCAGTTCCAATTGCAGACTAACAGGCATAGAATAAGATGCTTCTACTGTAAAAGCATTTCCAACTTCCAAGCTGGTGAGGGAATATTGACTTATATCCTTATTCCTCCCAAGAGTGATGTCATCCCATGTGTCACGTTGACACTGACAAGGATTTCTTGTTAAATAATCCCTTTGCCAACATCGGGGAATAGCCTTGCCCTTTGATCTAAACAGATAGGATCTCGAGAGTTACCCTGCTTACACATCTCCAGTTAGGCGGCTCGAAATAAGATTTCCGAAGGAAGAAGGGGCAGAAGAAAAGTACACACAAAAGTAGAATGAGTGAGCTCAGAAAAAAGAGAGAGAACAAATTCTAGAATGTGCATCCTATGAATAGACACGGCCAATGTGCAGTGTGTGTAAAGCACGCTACGCCATTCACAGATTTTATTTAATCTGCAGATTTTGCCAATCATGTTCATATTTATAGCCGTATGCAACTCTCCGTAACTCAAAATCTAAAACAAAGGCCAAAACTCTACCCCGGAGAATCTGAATTCTGTCGCTTCTCCTTCTTTCTACACACACGCACGCACGCGCGTGCGCACACACGCCACCGCCCTGAAACTCTCCTGTGCCCACACGACGTTAACATCGTGACACACCTCTGCCCGCACAATAATCTCAGCCCCCAAGACTGAAAGCAAGCCTCACCCCCACAGTGGATTCCCCCTTGTCACCCAGAGAGATGTTTTGCTGGGCTTCACGATTGGAAATGCTCGGGGGAGAAAACGAAAGCTTCCAGATGTAAAGCCAAACTCCAAAGTGACCGCTTGACTCGCTGCCACGCACCCATCGGATGAGGCGCACGCGCACGCTCACGCTCGCCTATGTTTCCTATGCCTTCAAAACATCCTTTTCTCGATTTCTATTGGACTTTGAAACCGGAGTTTCAAGACTGAGAGTCTGACGATGTTCCACCTGCTCCGTGTTGGAGCTGGCTCCGGGCAACACAAGTAAATTCCAGGTCAGTTGCTGCTGTAAATATCAGCAAACCTGAGCTGAGTCTTCTTTTCATCACGTCCGAGGGGAGTGCAGGCAGGACCCAGTCCTAAAGATGTGGGATGTTTTGTCTCTTTGGAAGTTTGGGGAACACAGAGTGGGAAAATACTTTAAAATAAGGCATCAGCCCTGTGAAATGGAAGGCAAGGCAGGGAAGGGAGCGTTTGGCTCACCGCCATTGTGCAAATGTGTTTTCAAAACCAATTACAATGCAGCGATCAGGCAGTCTATCTGCTCCCGGACCAGACTGCTTACACCAGCAAGCTGGGTGCGGCTTTCCTGGGCGCGCCTCATCCGTGGGAATGAGGGGACAGTTGTCTGTAGAAGACTCTTGATGGAAGAAAGGATTTCTTTTAAAAAGGACATCTTTTATTTTCCCATCGGTTTCTTCTCATAGTACAGTGTGGGGTCAAATCAGGTCTACAACATTCTGCAGGATAATTTGGCACTTTCCTTCTATAAGCTTGAATATGGAGACAGAAAAGGGCTCACTGTTACTACCTTTTTCACCATGGAGAAGGACAGGGCTGAAGGGAACACCACCACCCCCACCTGCCTCTCTGTAAGAACCCATTATAGACAGACGGGGTGAAAGACTTTTGAAGGGGAAGAAAGGACACCCCCAAAGAAAAGAGTGTTAATTAAATTTGTTCTCAAAAACTGCAAATCCTTATATCTGCTTAAAGCGAATGAGGCATTAATGCTTCGAAGACCATTGTGTCTGGTGCACAGAACTCCCTGGATGGAGCATACGGCTACTGTGTCTTTTGAAATGGTGCGATTTGGCTCTTCAAGTTCAGGCTACTGGGACACGGTATGAGGTTACCGTGGCCCCTCGGTCACAAACAACTTGCAACTTTTATGAGTTCAAGAAAAAAGGAGGAAAAAACAAAACCAAAGAGGCTTTTTTTTTTTTTTCCGGCTGCTAAAAAAAAATGAACTGTCCCTGCTCCTGGCCTTTCTCCACAGCTCACGTTAGCCAGCCTCAGAGGGGTGAGCTCCCTGAATGGACAGGTAATCAAGCAGGTGGTGTGCTGGCCGGCATGGAGCTCAAGCCACCAAAGGAGCCATGCAAACTCCATCACTACCGTCTCATGCTCCCTGTCGGACCCCCAGCTGCTCATCTCCCCTCCCTCCTCCTTTGCAAAACTCCAGGGTCCCAGAAGCAACACCAGCCACAAGCCCAGTCCAATTTTTTGTTTCCAAATATAGTATTGAAGAGAAGTGGAAAATGAAATCATTTACAACAAATTGCCCTCGGGAGGGAGTAACTAATTCTATGCCATGCTTTGTACCACCAGGTAAAGGGGTAGGGAAATGGATGTAAAAGAGAAGTAGGGATTTGCTTAAATAGATAGAGGTAAGCTTTCCAGATGGTGTCAAGGCAAACACCTTGACAGAAATTTAAAAGTTCAATGTTGACAATTGAAATGATACGAGAATCTTAAATCCATCTGACATTCGATCCTAGTTAGACGTAACATCTAATTATTAAGTTAATATAATTAAAAAGCTTCATTGAAAAAAGGTGTAAGCGTAAGTGTGACTTGTAGGGGGCGGTGGGGAAATGGCGGCCAACTAAAGGCCAGGGCATTTTTGGAGACTAATAGAGCTTTTGAGCTGGGTTTCTTAGAAAGTCCTTCTACCTCCCTCTCCATTCAGTTCATGTGAGCGTCACCCTCCCCAAGGGGTGCTGACCCCACCAGGAAGGGGGTTCCAGAAGGTTTGGGGTTTCCTGAAGCTGGACCTCACTGAGCGGAGGCAGCCATTGGCCAGCTGGGCACTGAGAACCTCCCAGGCTACCAGGGCAAAATGGGCTGAATATCCGTGTCCCCCCAAATTCAGATGTTGAAACCCTAACCCCCAGTGTGGGGGTGGGGGCTTCGGGAGGTGATTGGCTTGAGATCAGTTAATGAGAGTAAGACCCCCATGATGGGATTAGTGGTTTTATAGGAAGACCAACAGCCTCTCTCTCTCTCTCCCACCCCCAGCCCCTGCCCCACCACCAAGGAAAGACCATATGAGGACGTGGCTAATGGCAGCCATCTACAAACCAAGAAGAAAGGCCTCACCAGGACCCAGATCTGCTAGCCCCTTGATCTTGGACTTCCAGCCTCCAGACCCGCGAAAAGCACATCTGTCTTGTTGAAGCACCTCAGTCTGTAGTGCTTTGTTGTGACAGCCTGAGCAGATGGAGTGACATGCCACTCTGTCCCTCCCCCGACAGCCAGCTAGCATCTCAGGAGGTCACCTTCCTCCACTGCTAAAAATAATCCCCGCCTTAACCTGGCCAACCCGGCCAACCCGGCCGACCGATCTTCACTTCTTCCTTGTAAAGTTCATGGGATTAAGCGTCTGACTTCTGGGAGGGAAATACAGGACCAAAAAGTGTGTGTGTGTGTGTGTGTGTGTGTGTGTACATCGTGCAGAGAACACCCTCTCTTTCAAAGACCAGCTAGAAAAATACAACAGCTACAGGCAGGTTTTCAAGAACACCGTTCCAGAGAGAGGCGTGCTCTGTGCTTCTTTCCAACGGCGCTTGGCGTCCTCTCGCACTATCTCTCTATCATGTGCGCTGTGTCTTGTTCTTAGAAATATCCCCTTGAAGAGGGTGAAAAGGTCATCCTGATTCACATCAGCAAAAACAAGGGGGCATTTGGTTGAGCTTGTCTCCATCCGTGATATATTTTCAAAACTTCCTAGCAACCACAAGCCTTTTGGTATTGGAGTGAAATGTTTCTGGAACTCGGAGACACAAGAAATACACCAACCCAGACACACAAGGCTCTTGCCCTTGCCATGGCAGTTACTCTCATGGACGTTAGTGTGGCGAGCTGGCAGGACTGACAGCAGAGAAGGACAGAGCCCAGGCTGAGATGGTATTTTCACACTCCGTTTCCCTCTACCTACCCTGAAATATGGCCCATCCGCACGAGTTTGGCTCTAGACTACCCCAAGTGATAAGCCTTGCTTTCCCCCAAGCCTTCCCAAAGGTCAAAAGAGTCGTGAAGGATGCCATTGTGATTAAACCCACAGTGGTCATCTCCCACAGGCTGCGGTAGAATGTACAAGAAAAAGGAAGTGGGGTGGTGGAGGAGGTTTGAAGAAAATCCTGGAGACAACTTAGGGGCTGAGGAATGTGAGGTGGGTGTTAGGTCCCTGCTCTCCAGCAGAAAAGAAGAGAAGACTCTCTGGGCAGATGGGGAGCCGGGGGGGGGGGAGATTAAAAATAACCCCAAATAGACTTAGGCCATCCCAAGTTTCAGGAATGTGCCCAGGAGGGGCAAGGGAGAAAATGGAGTTCCACAAACCAGTAAACGTCTCCTGCGTCCTTCCAGACAGCCTTACCCCTGGACAGGAGGGCCCACAGGCAAGGTCCTGCTGCCCAGACAGGCCTGAAGAGTGTCTGACCCAGAGGGTTATCAGGGCAGATCAGCTGGGGAGAACTCAAAGCAGGACAAGGGACTCCAGGGCATGGACTGAGTCCTTTTTGACTTGTACCCATAGCGTTGTGTCTAGCCCCCCGCAAGCTGTTGGGCACTCTCGCTCTCCCCTTCTCTGCAGCTCGGCCCCTCATCCCCATCATGGGTGGTGTCCACACCACTCCCGGCCTCCCTGCGCCATGGTGACATCCCCCACTGCTGCCTCTACCGAAGACCCCCACCAGGGGCTCAAACTCCCACTCTGTCCTCCAAGCTGAGTATGCAAGAGTGGCCTTGTTTCTGCCTCATGGGTAACCCTGGAGCACACTCAAGGAATGAGGTCTTACTGCTCCTCCTGCATGGAAGGGCTTTGTCTCCATTATCCTCCAGCCCCTGGTCACTCCACCCACTGACCCACAGAGAGGCTGGGGTCTGCACATCCCCACCCAGACCCAGTTCTTTTGCTTCCAAAGTGGTCAGTGGTCTCCAGATACTTCCTGACTTGGTCTTCCTCCCACAACTCTGATGGACACCCAAGGAATCCCTCACTGGTGGATCAGTTTACCCCTTTCTTTAACCTTAGATGTGGGACACTGATGGATGCAATCACATTTGACAGCTCTGGGCACAACATCATCTTTGGTCTGTAGATGGGGCCTTCTCTTGTCTTTCTGGCTCTTGCTCTATCTGTGCCCTCTGTCCCTGCGCATTACTCCACTGACTCTGCCCCATAGGCAATTCTTCTGACGCGGTCTCTAGCCATCCTTTGGTCTGTACATTCTCTTGCCCAGTGTTTATTGCTCTTTGGTGTATGTATATTTTTAACTTGCACAAATGGTTGGTGTTTCATGTTTTATTCTGTTTCTTACTTTTTTCCACCAGCACTATTTTTTTTACGAGAATCCATCCTGCTTTGTACATTTAGCACATTGCTCTGAATTACTGCACAGCGCACAGATGGCCTCCATCTACCTGTCCTCCTGGTGATTCTGCTAATAGACAGGAGTCTCTAACTCTCGATCAACACGACAGAACAACAACGTATGAATACAAATGTCTTCGTGTATTTTCCTGTCTAGGCCAGTGTAAAACTTCCTCTGGCATATACACTTCGCTATGGCATATCTGTGTCACAGTTTACGCAAATACTTAATGTACCTCAACGATGCCGGATTATTCATGAAAACAGCTACCTGGCAGTCAGGCTCAACCAGCAGGGCACAAGAGAATTCTAGATAATCCGTTCTCCACTGCCAGTTGACATCACTGAGTTTTCTAATGTTTTCCAGCCTAAGATGGGGTAAAGCGAGATCTCAGTGTTCGGATCTGGATTTCTCTGGTTGTCAGCACCGATGAGCGTTTCTTTATGTGTTCACTGCCTTTTAGGTTTTCTCCTTCCTAAAATGTCTGCTTATATCTTTTGTTCGTTTTCCCGTTGGAGTTGATTTGCAGGCCTCCTTTGCAAGTTCTACATATTAATCCTTTGTCCGTTTCGGATGCAAACATCTTCTCCCACCCGAGATCGTATCTATCTTCGATGTTTCTATCGTGTTAAACTGGGTCTATACGTCTGTTTCTGAATACTATTTGTGTAACTACAATTTGGTTGTATGTTTTAATAGCTGAATAGCTACATCTTCTCTTTAACTTTTGTGTTTCTTTTGTAATATTCACTTAGTTGTTTGTAAATCTTTTTTTATATAAATTTATTAAGTTCCTGGAAAAAAAAAAAGTCCAACTGGAATTTTGACTGAGACTGCATGGAGATTATAAATTAATTTGGGAAGAATTGCAACCCTCATAATATTAAATTCTTCATCCAAGAACATGATATTTATTGATATAATTTTCTTTGTCTTTTATTAGAGTTTTCAAGCTTTTCCCCATGGAGATCTGAGGCAATCTTGGTTAAATCAATTCCTAAATAGTATTTTTTGTTGTTGTTGTTCGTATTGGAATGGCATCATATTTTTTATTATACTTTCTGGACAGAATAGCATAGTAGGAACTGAAGTTATAACTGTCTGACTTAATTATTCTTCCCCACTAAGAAGGGAAGGAGGTCTTCCTGAGCTGAGCCTCTGTGAGGAGAATGCCCCATCTGGAAGCTTCTTCTCTCATATTTTTCTCTGTCTCTCCAATACCCCACTTCTTTTCCAGAGTCTTCCTGTCCAAATCTCCCGACGTGGAGCATTTACTTTTAACCCAAAGAGGGCTTCTACCATTTGTCCTTCTTGTTTCTTGCAAATTTCCAACTTCGGCTAATACGAGTGAAAGCTGGGGACGTGAGTGGGGCAGGGAATGAGCTCCAGCTCTGTGAATAAGAACAAAAGTAGGTGCCAATTCCAGTGTAATACCTGAATCTCCCACCAAGAAGCACTCTGGCTAACTCCCAGCTGCTTTCCTCAGGAATTGCAGAGAACGCCTTGCCAAGCCAAGCACGAATTTTACTTGAAGACCTCACAATATTATTTCACACGAAGAAAGGACATCACTAAAGTAAATGTGACCTTGACCTTGTCCCTTTCAAAATAATGAACTTTGGCATGATGGTGTGATGGAGTCTTTTCTTCTTTCCTGGGCCCTGCATATATTCCAAGAGACATCACAGCAGCTATAAACGGCTCTCTTCCCACCACCCTCAATGGATGGCAGCAACTCTGATGAAATTTTCTGGTTTGTTTTGCTTTGATGTCAAAGAGTCCTTTAATAATCGGAGTGAGTACTAAGGAACAGGAAGAGTTTAACCTGCCAGATACCCTCTCCCGACCCCAGTAGTCACCATGGGATCCCAAACTTCCTTTCTCTCTGCCGTTCCGGGACCAGCCTGAAAAACGCTGCCTGCCCCATAGATGAACTTCTACAGGCTGACAGGGCCAGTGGTGAGAAAACAGAACATTCCAGGGCCTGAGATGTCCAAATGAGGTTTTGATGCAAGGGAATTTGATCGTTCCCAGTTTTACTAAACTCCTAGATATTTAGAGGTAAGCTGGGACCGCTCTAAACCTGGAGGACATTTCGCTTGTGAAGAGTTGAGCTCCGTTCATTGGCACAGCTGTCTCACGCTCCCACGCCTTCCCTCTCGTCACCAGCCTTCCATACAGAAACCACCCCTGGTGTGAGTGGAGACATCACTTCAAAATTGTAAGTTTACAGTGAAATTCAGAAGAATTTTTAAAACCCCCTTCTTCGGGGCCCCTCACGTGCCCCTGTCCCAATACACCCATCGCACTCATCGAGACAAAAATGAGAATCTCGAGGAAAGGCGATTTTCTTCTCCTTCCTCCCCCTCTTGTACTGAACTGTGGTTGAACGGAGCACTCACTATTCCTGATACTTAGTTGCTTCTTAATTACCCTCAGCCTCACATCTTCCTTTACATCCGTTCACACTTCACCTCCGCACTCCGGCTCCACAGCCGGACCTCGAGCTCCAGGTGAAGGATCTATCCGTGGTAGACTTCTGGTCTCTCCCAACACCGGGCTCCAGCCTTGCGAGTTCTTAATACGCATTGAACTAACAAGCCGGCTCCATTTTTTAAACTTCCATGCCGTTCTAGGTCGTGATGGCAACCTTACCTACAACTCCAACCTGGGTCATTAATCCGCAGGGAGAAGCCAGAGGCCCGGGGACTGTTGACATGTGTATTTGAAGTCAGCGGGTCTGTACGTTCCCTGTGTCGCCTGGGTCTTGCCTTTTCGCTTTGAAGAGGGGATTCCTGTTTCACATTTTACTGTCACATAAGAATTTACTCTCATCCAAGTGTGGGAGTGGGGGGAAGCTCTCGCCTCCCTAAGGTGTGCCCGAGGACCGGATCTTGTAGCCCCAAGGATTTTGAAGCCCCCGATGAACAGACCACTAGGCATTCACAATGGAGAGAGGCATTGTTCCATTTTCAGCAGCCTGTGAGAGTCCGAGGTCCTGCTGAGCGGGCTGGAGAGAGTGCCCTTGATTAATTGGTGGAGTTGAATGGTTAGCATTCCCTCAGTGTTCCCCAGCACAGTGCTCTGGACTGGACTGCTGGAGAAAAGAACCGGGTGTAGGGGAGGGGGGCAGCGTAGGGTGGAGTAAAGAAGAAAAATCTCTCATTAAAACCCCAATCAAGCCATTTTAGCACCTCCACTTCCCCCACAAGACATTTGCTTTGAGCGCACAATGTTGAACACGTTATCATAACAGATCTCAGCTCTTTCCTAAAACCTGAAATCATTTGCTTTCATTGGGGGATTTTTGGGTGGGTTGTGTGTCTTCAAAAGCTCACAAATATTGGATCCTCAAGGGATCATGTGTTCACACTGTAGTGTCTCTGACAAATGTGTTTCTAGGCACAGGCTCACTTATGTATGTAGATTGTGGGACAGAGCTGTATGCGTTACAACCAAATACATTCCAACCTCTGTCCTTTTCTTTCTTTCTTTCTTTCTTTCTTTCTTTCTTCTTAATTTTCTTCCTTCCTTCTTTCTTCTTTCATAATTTCTTTCTTTCCTTCCTTCCTTCCTTCCTTTTTGTATGTGTTGGCTCTTTCCTTCTTCCTTTTTTTCTTTCGTAATCTTTCTTTCTTTCTTTCTTTCTTTCTTTCTTTCTTTCTTTCTTTCAATTTCCTTCCTTCATAATTTCCTTCCTTCCTTCCTTCCTTCCTTCCTTCCTTCCTTCCTTCCTTCCTGTATGTGCTGGCATAAAAACGTTTTGGCTATTTCTCCAAAGGGGGCCTTAAGTTAGTGCCTAAAAAGCCTTTTCTTATGAAAGGATTACCGTGAGGGCAGATGCCTGTCCAGTTCTATGAGCAGTCCTCATTTCTGGAACTGCCCTCTATCCTCCTGCCTTGGTCACAGGGAGCTCCCAGGAGCCATGTGTGTTCAACATGGTCCTTCACCCCCAGCCAAGTGGACTGGAACCAGAATAGCCACCAGACCCATTCCAGACCAGTGAGAATCCCACAGTCCAGACCCTAGGACTTTAGAATAGGAATTAAGGGGCGGACATCAGGGTATGGCTGTGTTTTCCACCTTGTGAACTAAGGCAATGATAATGCATCTTGCTGAAAAAAGAAAGAACATACTACAGATGTGCAACAAGAAAGGGAAAAGTGAGATGGGGGAGATGGGGGAGATGGTGCTTAGGTGCCCAGCGGCCCAGCAGAGGAGCGTCCTGGTCCCTGGGACCCTCCTGTCCAGCCAACTTCTGCATTTGTGGAGTGAGAGCCCTTCCATTGATGCACAGGGGCAGCCAAGAAACGTCAGGACAGAAAACCCCACTAAGGATCTTAACAAGGAGAGGCATTCGATGCCTCCCACGTTATTTCCACCTCCTCCATCAGGGAACTTCTGGCAACAAAGCATATCATCAAACACATCTTATTCAAGGTAAAAGTATCAACGTACTGTTGTCATGATGAAATTTGACCCATATCAAAATAGCTACTCAGAAATTCCATGTGTTCTTTACTTACCTGCTCACGTTACTGATAAACCCACAAATATAAAGCCTGGGAGGAAAGGCTAACTCTGTTTATTCACATACGCAAAACATCCCTAAACATTGATACTTACACAGACGAGGGAATTTGAGTGGCATTGAAAGAACTGCCTGGTCCCAATTATCCCCCATCCTTTCTGGCTGCTGTTTTGCTCCCTGTAAATTCCATTATTATAATCATCCATCTATATTCCTATGAACCTCCCTTTGTGGAAATTTCTTCTTGAGAATATCCTGTGGAAGATACTACACAGAAAACTACACAATAGCATGAATTTACTCTTCGGATTCATCAGTTGATACTTTGTAAAAGCCTGAGGATCTAGGCTATCCTATGGGCATCTTTAATTGGGGGAAAAGCACATTTTCCTTACGTCGGAGAAAAGTACTGAGTCGCCACTATATGTCTGAGATTCTGCCAGTGACAAATACTGAACGTGACCCTTCTCCTTCCCCAAGAAGTTCTGTATGATAAAGCCTCTTAATATATATCAAGGAATTTGGATATTTTTGTTCTATATACACACCTGGAATGTTTTCAAACTCTAACAGGCCACCCTCCAGCCAAGGTGAAATATGCCAAGCCAAGAGGAACGACTGAGAGGGTTACTTCTAAATGCTCAAAACGAGTGTAGACAGAGGCCTGCCCGAGGGAAAACGCATGTGGCTCTTTCAGCTTTCCCAAGTCCTGCGCCCCAAGCTCTGAGGTCCCATGCAAGTACTTTCTCGAGAGTTTTTGTCTTTTCTCTCGTCCTGGTTATTTACAGGGGTTATCACAGATATGCATGACTTCTTATTTAGAACATTCATAGTCCTATTTCCAGAATGGACTGATATTTGGGTAGTTTTACGGTTACTACCCAAAGACTTCTCTTCATTAAGACTCAACCGATTAACCCATTTAAGCATGCTGAGGTCCCCATATGTGTGATACCGTCTGTGGCAATATTCCAAAATAGAGCAAAATTACCCTCGGATGAAAAGCTATGCACTCTTGGTCATAATCAAAGGATCATATAAAGTCATTCAAAACCAATCTCTGTAATACATTTTGGAGAAAGAAAGAAAATATTTTTTTTTAGGAAAAAAACAAAAGACACCATGGACAAAGTTAATAGATAACATATTGGAAGAAGATCTTTGCAATGTCACAACTGACAAGGAACTACAATCTAGAATATATATAAGGAACTTCTGCTAACCTACAAGGCCCAGGCAGCCATTCGGGAGAGAATCTGGTAGTGCTCAGCCAACATAAGGGCTCTGACCCATAAGCCAGGAATTCTTAAGGATTATCCTATCCGTCAACAAGGGGCCAAGATTGAGAATCTTCATCGCAGCATTTGTGGCAGCAGGGAGTTGGAGAAGGTCGAGGAGCTCATCACTGTTGGAACAGATCCGTAACACAGGGTCGCTCCACACAGCCACACAGATGCCCGTAAACATCCAGGGCAGAAAAGTAAGAAGCCGAATGAAGTCCCTAATATGCCATTTATGTAAACTTAAAACACATGTTCCCCAAACAGAAATACATGTTCTGCAAGAATGCAAGCAAATAAAACAATACACACAAGCATGTTAAACTGGTTGCCTCCGGAGAGACCAAAAATGAGGATGGGGAAGAGGAATAAAGGAAAACAGTCCCTCATCAAGAGAAGAGCCTCGAAGAGATCAGTCGCTGTAGCGTGCCATGAACTGGTCTTCTGCACTTGAGGCGTAAAAACAAGCACAGAAAGGGGGCAGGGGAAGCTCTTGGGCCCTCGGGTCTTTGAGGAGAAGAAGCGAAGGGCTCCTTTCTGAACCGCCAACAGCACCGAGCACCACGTGCTGTCTTTGGGCCATGTCTACTATTTGTACAATGGATATTTGACTGACAGATGTAGCAACAAATGGCTCAGTAAAAGGAAAAATATCATTCAGGGGAGGATGGCCAGGAGCCAGGAAGCTGCCTTGTAAATAAATAATTACCGATGCTCTTTTCTATGCCAGGCACCATGCTAGACCCTGGGAATAAAAGGAGTGAAGAAGGAGACAGTCCCTGTCCCCATGGAGTTCTGCTGAGAGAGAACTCAATGAGTCAAGTAGCAATTATGACAGACTGTGTCGACGGCTATGACGCAGGTCATAGCACAGGGGACCCTGGGGACACCCAACAGGGGCTCCTAACCCAACTGTGGAAGTTCAGGAAGAGCATCCCAGGAGAGACCGAAGCCTGTACTGAGTCCCAAAATGTAAGTAATAGTTACATCCGCAAGGGGGGCGGTGGCGCGTGGGGAAGGGCGCACAAGAAGCAGGAGAAATCGCATATGCAGTGGGGCCTGGGGTCAGAACTTTACCATAATAACTCTGATCCCTACTTCAGAAGGGCTGTCTTCCAGCCTGAAGATACAGCACAGCAGTTACTTGAACAGGTGGAGCTGCTCGGCATTTTTGAGTGTTCTGGAGGCATCTTTATCAAACAAAGAACTGATCTCTGTGTAAGAGGAGAAAAAAAAAACAACCCTTCAGTTCTCTTTTCAGAGCCAGCAAATGTGCACATCCAAGTTGATACTGCCTCGAGCAGGCCAACAGGAGTCGAGCACTTATCACTGTCCTGTGAAATCATTTAAGAGGGATAAAGAATTTTGCACGGAAAGGCTTTTCACCTGCCAAGTGAGTTCACCTAGCCATCGTTTTCCTTTCATCCCATAATTAGAATTCTTCATTTGTGTATGGGTGAGGATGCTCACGGCTGACACACTTCACACGTCTCCCTCTGGAGATGTTCTCTCGGGGTAGGTAGGGCTTTGGGTTTGTGCTAGCCTGATGAACTGAAGCGCAGAGTCTTACAAATGCCGGCGCCAGAAACTTCCTCCAGGGGGTCTCAATGTTGAGCCTACAGCAACACCCCCTGGAGGGTTTGTGGAAACCACAGGGCTGGCAGGGCCCCTCCCAGGGGTCAGACTCAAAAAGCCTCCGGCCAGGGTTGGAGAATTTGGCATTTCTAACAAGTTCCCAGAGGGTGCTGACGCTGCTGGTCTGGGGACCACACTTTGAGACCCACTGAACTAAAAGTCATAGAATGTGTTAAGAAAACATACAGGTCTCCTGTGTGTCCCCTTTCAAGCTCACTCAACTGCGACCCTCAGGATGCTTCTGATACCAGAGGTAGTGGGAGTGGGGGTGGGGGGCACCAAGCAATTATCTGGGACACCAGCTGGGTATCCCCACAATGTAACTCAATTCTGACACTATCTACCTGGCCATAGCCTCAGTCCCCTCCAGAACGCTCCCCTCCTGCCCACTTCAGATGATAGTCTCAAGTCCCAGTTGTCCCTGACCCATAGTCTTCTGACCCATAGGCTGTACATTGGAGGTTCCCACGACCCCCTCTTCGGGTTTGATTAATTGGCTAGAGCAGCTCATGGAATCCAGGAAAACAGTTTACTTACTATTTATCAGCTGATTATAAGAGGATTTGATTTAAAAAAAAAAAAAAAAACAATGGGGGGCCTGGGCGGTTCAGTCATTAAGCATCTGCCTTCAGTTCAGGGCGTGATCCCAGGGTCCTGGGATCAAGCCCCACATCGGGCTCCCTGCAGGAATAGCTGCTTCGGGGAAACCATCTGAGGCACAAAGGACTCGCGGCCAGCCTCCCTCTCCCATTGTAGCCCCGCCATTGCGCAGGTCGTACTGCGGGAGAATGATGGCCGCGCCATTGTGCAGGTCGTACTGCGGGAGAATGATGGCCGCAGCCAGCCGTTGTGGGACTTGCAAGGCTTTGAACACATGGGGGAGGGAGGAAAAGGGAACAAAAGCAACAGCCGGCCTGTTTACCAAAGAGGGCTTAATGGGTTTAATGAGAAAGAGCAGGAAGTCTGTGCTTTCACTCTTACTTGACAGCACGGGGGTGAAGAGTCTAGATGGAGAAAGCCTCTGGCCCATCATCCTTGTTTTGTTGTCCACACCCCCACCCCCACCTTCCTTTTATGAGGAATGTGATGGGAGAGGAGAAGTAAGCCATCAGCTGGGGCCCTGGCCATCAATGATGTCAGTTATTGAGCTAAAGATGCATTGTTTAGGCATTAAGAGTTCAGAGGTCAAGTCTCTCTGACTGTTTATTACACCTAGGGCCCAGAACACTCTAGACATCTGCAATTATTAACTGAGGTTTCATTACAGAATTCTTTTCAATGGACCTCCTAACGATCTATTATTCCAAAGATGGAAATGTCCAGCTTTGCGAGAGGCATGATTTTGAATTCCACCAAAAACTAACAGTTCTGCCCTTCTGTTCGGTGAGAGATGTCACAAGAAAATTATCCCAGGGCTGCGAAACAACCCGGTGTGGCTTGAGAGCGATGAGTTCTGAGCTTGCTTTAGTTTCTCCTCCCAAGAGACATAGAGAGGTCATTTGTCTCTGGACACTCGCGGTCACCGTGTGACTTAGGAGGGGGGTAAGATACTCATTTCAATGAACCCGAGCTTCAGCGGGGTAGCTGGTAGTGGAGCAAGAGACGTCACAATAAATATTCCATTTTATTATATACCAGCTATTTGGGGAAATTTTCATAGACTCTTTTTTGAACCAATTATCAACTGATTTTGGAAACCTGATGGCTGGCGGATCATCATGGCCAGAAGCCTGAGCTAGAGTTCACTGGACCCCACTGCTTAAGAGGCCACAGGAAGCAGACCCACAAAGGTCTTAGTTAAAAAGATGTGGAAGCTAGAGCTTCCAAGGTTGGGTCCCGCAGGACAAACTCTCTTTACTTCGCCTTTATTTCTGAGCTGAATAGCCTGATTCAGACTTTTGCAAAGCAGAGGCTCGCAGAGCAGCAAGCAAACACCATGCAGATCCACCGCCTTGCGCTAGGCTATAAAGAGAGTTGAAACGTCTCCCCCAGATGAAGTCCATTCTTGTGGTTCACATCCTTCCCCTGCCCTCCCCACCCACGGCAACATGCACACGGGCGGGACTCTGATGTGGTTTTAGGTTTCCAAGGGTCATCACCTAACCTCCCAAAAATGCCCCTTATAAAACTCTGTACACGTTTGTTTTGAAATTGTGGGAATGGCTGATTTACTTCCAAAGAATGTTTGGAGATCTTCCGAGCTGTGCCAGGATCCATAATTATCAACAATTGCTAAGGCAGCTTAACCCTTATGTAAAATATTGTGCATACAAATGGGTTTATTTTGAACCGGTTCACGCTATTAAATTTGAGTCTGGTACAGGGTTTATCCCTAGGCAGTGCTCAATAACAGCACAGTAGCGAACACCTTGGCTGTACGTCTTCCTATTTGGTTGGCTAGTTTTATATCTTTGCATGTTTAAATAGGCAATGGGAGTACTAATTAAAATGCAATCATGCAGATAGATTAGGCCCTGTTTCTAAAAGGTAAAATGAAAACCCTTTTGAGTTCAAAATCTTTGTGATATTCAACGCAAAAGCACAGTGTGATATGAAGACAGAAAATCTTTCATGATTATGGCATGTTTAAACCCCAAATTTGTTTGTTTTGTTTTGTTTTTAGATACGCGGGACAAGCAACAAATTAATTACGAGTAATTTCTTATGGGAGACAAGACTCGGGGTTTCTAGCAAAAGGTTCCCGTGGCAGGTCGCTCTGAACAATCTGTATTGTCCATGTTCTGCTTGTAAAATGGGAAGTATAATGTGTATTTCAAAGCCTATCTCAGTCTAGGCACCAGGGTAACCCCAACACCTATTCAAACCTCACTCATTGGAGTCTCCAGTTTACCTAATGCTTATCCGTGCATAGGCGAACCTCACTGCCAGCGACCAAAGGTAAAACAATACGCTGACCTCTCGTAAAATAATAACTCTCTCTGAGTTTCATTTTCTTCACCTTGCAAAATGAGCTCCAGTAAGGCATTGTTGACTGCTTTTGATATCATAAACTGTTTTGAGAATTTGATGAAAGCCATTTACACTGTTCCAAAAACAACAACCACAACAACCGTAGGTGTGCGTATCCCCACAAAATTGTGCACAGGCTTCCACTACTCCTCTGATACATATCTATGGACCTCCAGTTAAGAACTCCAGCACGTGACCCAGCAATCCTACTTCTGGGTATGTATGCAAAGAAAATGAGAACTCCATGTCCCTGCAACAATGATGTGGCCTGTGTCTTTCTCTAGGATTTTGTCCTAGGTTCTAACCCACCCCCTTTTGCTCAAACTGTGCACTACCAATTAATCTTTGCAAAACCAAACCCCCCGAAATCATATAAAAATTCATCCCTTCTCAGCGTAAACCATGTACAAGCCAGGAAATAGCTAGAAACCATTTAAGTAATACAACCAGTTTGGTCTAATTGAAAGCATTAGACAGTCTAGGAGTTACTGTTTGCCCACTCCCTCCTTTTAGAACATGTGCAGGTTATTTCAAGGTTATGATTTCTCCCATAGATTCCCACCACCTTATAATTTCCAGTCGCAGACTCAGAAGGGCACTGAGCCTGCACGGGTGCCAAGAGGAGATCCCGCTTGGGTGCTTGCTTCCCACCTTTCGGCTTTTGATCCAGAGTCTCTAACGTGTTAAGGTTATCACCCTAAACTACCCTCTTCCCAGGTCTGTTCTAGGACATTTCCCCAGAAACATGCCAGAAAACGTGTTCCATGGACAAAAGAATCTGGGAAATTCTGCACCTCGGATACTCCCAAAGCATTTTGTCACGTTAAAGGCACTGAGAAGTCTTTCATAAACAAATCCATTTAATTTTATTTTCCCAGTGTTTTAAAAACTTCTGTGATCTGGGGCACCTGGATGGCTCAGTCGATTAAGTATCTGCCTTCGGCTCAGGTCATGATCTCAGGGTCCTAGGATCGAGCCCCACTCTGGCTCTGTGCTCAGTGGGGGGGGGGTCTGCTTCTCCCTCTCCCTCTGCTCTCCCAGTACACACTCTCTCACTCTCTCTCTCTTTCTCTCTCTCAAATAAATAAATAGAATCTTTTTAAAAATACAACTAAAAACTTTTGTGATCTTAGAATCATTTTGTTTCTATGATATTATTAGAGCACACTTGGAGAAAATCAAAGATCTGGTTTCTCAGCCAATGGACTATCAATGAGCTTAACTGAGATTCTCCATTTACCCAGGTTCATTGCTCATCCCTTTCATCTAAACATCATTTTGTCCAAAGACCTCTTAGGTCTTTCTCAATGCTGCTTGCTGGTGTTGTCAAGCCATGCGGGTCCATCCTTCTCCACTAGCAGTTCATATCTGCCCTCCCTTTTGGAACTCACAATGCACATTTACATATAAAAAGACGGTCACCAGGGGCACCTGGATGGCTCAGTCAGTTAAGCATCTGCTTTCAGCTCAGGTCATGATCCCGGGGTCCTGGGATCCAGCCCCGTGTTGGGCTCCCTGCTCAGCGGGGAGTCTGCTTCTCCCTCTCCCTCTGCCCCTCCCCCTGCTTGTGCATGCTCTCTCTCTCTCTCTCAAATAAATAAATAAAGTCTTTAAAAAAAAAAAAAAAAAAAGACGGTCCCCATCCTGCCCAGGACATAGGCCCCATTGCCTCTCTTTCAGATGTGTTCAGCATCTTAGCAATTTGGAGCCAAGAGAGCCCTAGACATCACCCAAGCATTTTCTAACTTTACAAATAAGAGAACAGCCCTGCGAGTTTTCGTCACTTGACAGCAATGAGATCAGAGCCCAGATTTCCTGAATCCCAGTCCGGGGGCCGTAGGAAGTAACTCAAACTAGCCAGAGGCACACGGGATTGATACATACCAGAGAGTAAACTTACTGATTCACAAGGAGGCATGAGATGTGTCTGGCCAGACCAGTTATCTAGAGAAAGACCCACCCAACAAATAGAATCACAGTTCCATGCTTTCCTGATGACGATGGGCCTCAAGGCTAGAGGGGCAGTTGGATTTTCTTAAGGAATTGGTGCCCTGGAGAGCATATGGGACAGGGACTTAGGGAGTGGAGCCCGAGTCTGATTTACTCCCTGCAAGATGGCGATGTCATCAGGCCTTCGTTGCATCACGGACGACCTGACAGGAGATGAGACAGCGACCTCCCCCTCCCTTCCAGCTCTACATGTTAGGATTCTGTGATTCTAAGTTCTTTCCTTTAAATGACTCTACCTTCGTGTCTTCAGCGTCCCTTTTTACATGTTAGCACACAAACCCTCAGCCCTTGGTCAGAAGTTTTTCAATGCATAATCACCCAGTTTTTTGGCCCAGGCACAAGGTCATTAGATACATCTTCTCAGTATTTCCAAATCAAAGGCTCATTTAAAAAAAAACAAATAAAATAAAATAAAATAAAATAAAATAAAATAAAATAAAATAACAAGCTAGGTGTCCACAGCTGCTCACTTGATCTCGAATAAATATTAACGTCCTCGTCTCTTCCTGGAATCCCTGAATTAATGTAGTTCCCTCCTACTCACCAATATCTATTCATTCGATTTCACAGCAGGACCCCGGGCTCCCAGGGAAGCCAGAGTCACACGGTGAAGTCTAGACGTCTCCATTGGGGAGTCTCCGCAGCTTCCTGCAACACCAAATCACAGTGTCATTAGCTTCAGATTACGATGACAGGGTCTCCTAATTCAAGTCTGTGATAGTGCTTTTAAATCACAACAACCACTAAACCGCTTCATTTATTTAAAGAATGTCCACTGCCCCCAGGGCCTCTGGGCACGGGTACAAAACACTGCCATCGAGAAGTGTCCACAGCGGTTCTCTGTAATCAACGAGCTGCTCATTATCACACTCTTACCAGTAACGCTAAGTACATCAACAAGGATGAACTCTAAGAAACATATGATTCTTGTTCACACTTACATAAAATAGTGACAGTGCTGTTGGTAATTAGTTACCAGATCCTCGATGGCTTTGTTCTTTGGCATTAGTAATATGCCACTTGAAGTTTTACACCAAATTAACATTACCCACATTCGACTGTTTCCAAGCCCCTTGAAAATGTGCGATCCTTCCTCCTAAGCAAAAACACGTGCCTGACAGTGAGACGTGTACTTGAAATTGTTTGCTTGCAGCCTCAAATGCCAAGGGTGCCGAGCATGACCCATCTGGGTGCAGGAACATTCGGCTCTGACATTGTTTGCAATTGTCCACAGTTAGGAAGCATTGCTTCACTATTCGAAGCTAACTCACCTGTCTGGGAAATAAGTTTATTAACATGTAGCTCCGTCAAACCATCAAGCCCAGCCGATGAAGGTGAGGGAGAACGAACCCCGAATGCAACCGGGATTCTTACTCATCCGGGACTCATTCTGATTCCACAGTCGGCTCGTAGACAGAAACATAATGCCAGCATCTCCGGGACTAAAGAGTTTTGTAATCAATGCTGCTAACACCCTTCAATTCCGTTTCTATTTCTCTGTTTGTAGGAAGTTAATGATATCTGTTGATATCATCATTACGAAGATGAGCGAGGTGGTAAACGCATAAATCACTGTCATTTTAAAGGGGGGGGGGGAAGCTTCTGGAATAAAGAGGATTCGTGTAGACCAGGCAGGAATCCCAGGACCAGGCACCAAATTCTGTTCCCCGAAAGTGGGCATCCAGTGTCTCCAATTCCATCCAGAGTAACTCTCCCCACCTTTGTCTTATGGATGACCCTGTGGACAATGTTTATATAATACCTAAGGATTTTGTTTCGTTTTGTTTTCCACTGACACTACACATCAAATGTCTTCAACCGCCGCTGTCGCTAGAAACCTAGATCTCAATCTTCTCACCAGTTAACATTTCCAAATCCGTCTGAAACTCCCCGATCTTGGACCACCCACCTTCCAATTGAAATCTGAATGTGTCAGTTAGCTCTCTGGCTGAAGGAGTACACACCGAATCCAGAAACTCCAGATTTTGCCACAGGATTAAAGAGTTCATATGCTACAAGTGCAGATCCTAGAATTATATTTAATCTTTTTCTTTCCCACATCCTACTTGAGTCCAATGCCGTGTATTTCTTGTTGTCACCTATGGGCTCACGGTGCTCTCCTTCATGTATGCAAGATCGGATTCATTAGCAGAAAAACGTGCTCCTGAGCGTTTTAACCAGGAAAGAGAGACTCCATTGTTATCAACCCTCATTCCACCAAATTCCTCTTGCAACCATATGAAAGATGAGTGGTTGGACTGAAGGGGCCCCTCTGTTAAACTAGAAGAGATGTGGGTTTTTTGCCTTCAGTAACATGAAAGAAATTTAAGTCCGTGATCTTTGATTCTTAATATCACGGTCTCATAAACCGTACTAACCATCCCAGATATTATAAGAATGCAACTCAACATTTACAGGGAAATAGTACCTTCAGTATTTAGTTAAAGAATGTATTCCAGACTCTAATAAGTTTTTACTATGTTGGCAAACAGAAAAGAACCATAGGATTGGTAACAAATGTTTTGCTCCTGCAAGTAATTACTTCACTTAAAACAAAATACTCGACTTTTTTTTTTTTTTTTTTTGCCCTCCACAATGTGAATTCTCCGATCCTTCTGGATAAAAGGCTTAGATGATCTGTTGTCTCTAGCCAGAATGACTGCATATGTTCAATCATATATCAGTTTCATCAGCCGCCATAGAATAGGCACATATGACAATAAATCATTTTGGGAACTTCCTGAATCCCAGCCAAGTTGTAGACAATAAAAGATCCTGCTTGTAAAGGCAGCTATAAAAGTTAATTTCATACAGGTTCCCCAGCACACATGCCACGGTTCAGTTCCAAACAGATGTGATATTGGAACAGCAATGGAAAATGGCATGAAGCATTTTTGCGAACTTTCCGTATCCAGGAGATTCAAATATTTCGTGTTTTCTGTAACCTTTAGTCATTAACACATTGCAGCAGGTATGAAAAATGAATTCTTCAAGCTTTTCTAAGGCCTAAGATAGTGTTGTTCCAGTCTAAAATATTCCTCCACATTGGAAAGATTATCCATCAGGCCAGACACGCAGAGACTGAGAAAATCCTCGCAGAGCAAAATAACAAAGACAAAAGCAGACATGTGGGGCTGCATTCTGAAAGAAACAGGAACTTTTATTCATTTCCTTATTTGCCTTTGCCTATAGATGCCCTAGCAGACAGCTACAGAGACCACTAGCTCCACTCACTCATGGCACTGACGGAAAGAAGGGATTTGAAGGAAGGAGCCGCTGAGTTTGAACTCGGGCCACATACACCAACAACACGAATTGATTTAAAATTTTTCTCTTTGTCAAAGATCGCACTTTGTCCTTGCTGACGAAGGCCATTATAAACTTTTGCCCTGCCCTTGCCAAGGACCGCCACGCATCCTCATTCATTCTTAAAAATTCCCTGCTATCGTAGGCTAACACTAGAAGTTTCTCCTGATTTTAAACCATAGTTGATTTCCTGGGATGTTGCACGTGCATCTGAATTTTTGTAATGTGAGCTGTTTCTCTATACCAGCGGAGCTCCGTGTTCACAGGTCTCCGGAATCAATTCGCAGCAAAAATGATCAATCCTTTGGTTTATCTGTTGCTAGAATGGGGATTTTCAAACTGTGGTTAAGATACCCTCTCTCCACAAAAGCCCTGCTGAGCTGGAGAGCGCAGAGCGCCATTGAAGTCCGAGAAATTGTCCTGCAAGGAGTTGCTGAGGGCTGAGGGAGGGCGTCATTAGCATATTAATGAGACACCTGGAATTAATTAAAGCCGACCTAAGGATGAAGGTGCTCCAGGCCAACAGAAAGAAAAAAGGGGATTGATGACGTTCTGTGGGAGGTATTTATAGAATCACATCTTAGACCAGCAGACTGCTTCGAAATTACAAAGGACCCTTTCCATCCATTAGTTCATAATGAACACTGGACCAACCTCAGAAATGTGTAAGGGGCTCTTCCTTTGAAGGTTTCTGGAAACAGGCTCAGCGACATTGGGTGGCTGTCCTGACAAGGGGAACGGAGAAAAAGGCCACAAGCCCAGGGTCATGGCCTTGAAAGGGAGTCTTGACTCCTCCACAAGGGTACCGCTCACACTGGGTCTGGGATTGTGCTCCAAGCGGGATTCGGTTCACACCAAAGATGCGGGAAATGGACTTCTATCAGCTCAGCCGCTGACCAGCTGTGGCCTTGGCAAGAACCTTTAAACTCTCGGACCTCCCCTTCTTTAAAAGTGAAGAGAATAGACTAGAAAATGAACCCTAAGGTCCAACCTTCTGCATGGGTCAGAGTGGAGGTGGCAGAGCTGAACTGTTATTTTTTGGCAAAAGGCACCAAGAAACATGGTTTGTGAGCCTTGGGTTGAAGGAACTCCCACTCTTGGGCTATGTTTTTATCACAAGTGCTTTGCATTTTCAAGAAATAGGTATAAATATGTCAAACCATGGGTGGGGTGACCTCAAAGCCAGAGGATATTTGCTCTCGTAGCAGAGTGAAAGAGCAGAACCCAGGGCAGGCAAGTCAGGGAACAGAAAGGCAAGAAATAAGGTCAGTCTCACGAGCCCTGGGGCAACTCTTAGGCGGTTTCACCCGAAACCTGAGGTGATTCTCCGTTTAGTGGTTGGTTTTCTTGGAACTAAGAGCAAGTGGTTTTGTTTCACCAAGGAGGTCAGAAACCAAATACCTGTACTGTGCCCAGCCCAATCTTCGCCTGAGGAACTAAACCAATTGTGGTGTCTCTCTCCAGCCTCCTATGACCTCTACCTTTGACAGCCTGGGCTAGTGCCCCAAGCACGAATGAATCTCACAGCCCCAGTATCCTCCCCTTCCTCCCCCATTTTGCTGTTCAGAACACAGCGGGTCTTCACTAGCTGGCTAACAGGTGAGTATTAAGTCCCGACTATTTAAAAGGTAATCTGTGGCATTCAATGGAAGTAGGACAGATTTGATGTCCAGACCCTACCGTGAGAATGATTCCTTCATTTAGCAATCCCATGAAAACCATAGTCCTAGTTTATAATAATTAGAACGTCTATAGCTCCTAGCAATTTCTCTCTGTCATTGTCTGCTGTCATTGGAACAGACCAATTTGCAAGATAATAGAGCTGACTTTGTTTTATTTTATTTAATGGGTCAGCTCTTCGGAAACAAACTGGGTACCCTATATGGGAATAAATAGTACTCTCGTGGCAGGAAGTGTTCTCATCTGGTTCTCTGGGCATAGCTTCCTACCTGACACAATAGGGATCATTGGTTTTCCCTCCATATTACTTTCTAGAAGGTGTGGGCTGCAAAGGAGCTTTTCTTCATATACTCCAGCATTGGAAATATGTCTCTTTCAGCCCACAGAAGAGTAAAGTCTTCTGCAGTGTCTAAAGACCAGGCGGTATTAAAGAACCTCCACCCTTGAATGCCTCCGTAGCACCCCCAAAGAGCAGCCTTGTGAGGTAAGAATCCAGCAGTGGGCTTCCCACTGACAGATAGAGAACTTCACACAGAGAAGAGATGAGCCATTTGTCCAGGGATATATACTCACGGCTTTCAGACTCTCGTTGTTCTATCTCACCAGCTCTGGGTGACAGCCATATGAAAAGTTCAAAGGAAGGGCCTTTTATACTGATTTTTGTGTTGATCATAGGTTTCTTCTTATCTTGGAATTATTCCGTAGATAACATAGTAATGGTGTTACACGCAACTAATGAATCATTGAACACTACAACAAAAACTTATGATGTACTATATGTTGACTACCTGAACATAATAAAAATTAAAATAAATTTAAAAAAATAATAATGTCATGGGCAATTCCTCCAAATCAATCTTGGTAACATGATAATCTGTTTTAAAATATTGACACCCAAATACAAGAGCTGTACAAGTTGGCCTCTCATCAAGGGGAAAGGAAGAAGTCACACAGAGGTATTGTGAGCCAGGAATCTTTCCTGGTATTTTCACCATCACTGGGCAGAGATATTTTTTCTTCCTAGTTATAAAATGTATGTTATCGCCAAAATAATCTCCTGTGTCTTATACCTTGAGAAAGAAAACGAACCACAAAGATATCTAAAAACGATTCCAAATACTTTAGAAAGCTTGTGTTGTACCAAAAGGAGTCTGGGCAGAGATTTGTATGGCCCCAGTCCAACCATTACAACTATTTTTGTAGTTTTATGCGATTAGCGGTTAAGCTTCAAAACCGCCAACTTGATATCAGGCCATTCAAAGTTATTTCAAGTAAACTGACACTTAGGAATAGAATAGGCATAATAAAATCTAACATCCGTACAATCCTTGATGGTTGATGGAGTGTGTTCCCACATCACATTTGATCCCCACACCTGTCTCAAGTGGCTACTATTATCCTCCTTATATAGATTATTAACACCATGGCTGAAAAAACTCAAATATGGGATTCACACTCAAGGCACTTGAAAATCTAAGTCAAAATCTAAAGTTCCTTTCATTTTACCACAAGGAGATTCAGCAGCAACAGATTAATTTACAGTATGTATTGGGGAATCACAAGCTGAATACAGAGTAATTTCACATTCCTGAAATTGTACATAAACTAATTTTAAAATGGGTAAAACATCATCGTAAAAACCAAGAGGATTAAGTACTGAACACGATGAATTTGGCAGCTTGCTTCAAGCTTTAATACTTTGCGCACTGCCGTGTCCATTTATGATGTTTTCCCAACAACCAACCAAGAAGACTTCAGTTTTCTGGGGCAAACATCTTTTTGCCTCTCTGATGATTTGCCTCCATAGCCCTCAGGGGATTTCATCATCTCACTCCGTCTCTGTCTCTAACATGCCTCCAGAGGGGTAGAGCTCAGATTCTGGGAATAGCTCTATACAGTCAACATCTATAGGGTTATGGGTGGTTTGCAAATAATATCCAACAACCACTGCTTCTGCTCCCTGAAACCTCCATGGAAGAGAATGAATCACCCCACTGATCGGCACGCCAATGCCACCTCGAGCTGCCCTGTTACGGGGCTAGCAAGGGAGGGCCAGGAATAGACTTGGCTCAGAGAACAAAGATGTTTGGCCAGTAATTGGCTATGAATCATGTGTGTCTTCAACTAGAATTTTAGAATGGTGGTTCATGGTTGTTTTCCCCAACTCCTGGGATAGTATCTGGTAAGGAATAAGGGTTAAATTAATGTCTTTTATGAGGGAAGGGAAGGAGAGAAGCGAGGAGGGAGAGAAAGGAGGAGGAGGGGAGGACGGAAGAGACAGTGGCTATGCTTCTAAGACCTCCAGGAAAACAGATCAGAGATAAACAGGTTCAACTATGCAAACTTTTCAAACCACTTTTATCACAATGTGCCACTTCCTGGGGACTTTCCCTCCTCCCACCTCCTTCCCCCTGTGTGGCTGGCATATCCAGCCGAGAAGCAAGGATCTCCTTCTACATCCATCTGTCACAGTGTCCAGTTTCCCTAGGCTCCCTGCCTTGGCCTCTGAGGGAGGCCTTCCATCTTCCCTGAGAATCCACCCTTTCCGTTCTGCCTGCCAGCCTACACCCTGGAGCCTGGCCTGTCTTTCCATCCTTGGCATGGCTTGTGCTTGTAGGCCGGGAAGGGCCAGCTCAGAAAACCAAGCCTGCTTCCTGCAGAGGCCACATGTTTTCTGTCTCCTACCCCAACCTTCATCAGGTGTGTGTGTGGGGGGGTGTCTCTTTCCGGTTTACAACAGGCTCCTTCCCTGACATTCTTAGCTACCCCCCCACACACACACATACGTCCTCAAGCACTTAGGCGACCACGTCCTTCAGCTCCCCAGCCACCTGCTGCTCGACCTCAGCTCCTGATCACCCAACTTGACAGGGTTGGTGCCGCTTAAAGATGTAATCTCTACAGAGAGAAGAGAATGTCTCTCGCATTATTGCCTCATTCCCAGCTCCTCTGGCTGGCTCTGTCCACACCCCGTGTTTAGACCTGAGCTGAGATTTTGTTTTCCTTTGGTCACACGTGAAGGATTCCTCCCAGAGTGGGAGTATTAATGGGTCAACCGCAGGGCATGTTTGGGCAGGTTCATTTCATTTGCTTATGAGGATAACATAGCTCCTTTTCAAAGGAAGAAAGGAAAGAAAGAGAAGGGGAGGGGAGGGGAGGGAAGGTGCTTAGGGAAAATTTAGCTTTTTAGCTTAGGGACTATCCAAAGTTATTTGTCCACCAATATTCATTCTCCCCATTCTAATAACCCAACTCCTAACTTGTACCTGGGCCTAGCCCATCAGCTGGAGACTACATTTCCCAGCCTCCCTTGCAGCTTTGTTGGCCATGTGATCAAGCTATAGCCAATGGGAAGTGAGCAGAAGACTATGAGCCCTGCCACAGGTCACGGCCCTGGCTCTTTTCCTCCTCCCTGCTGAGTGCAGCTGTAGCCACAGCCTTGCCTCCAGCCCCAGCCTGCTGACCTCTGGACTGTTACATAAGAGAAGAAGAAACTTCGATCCTGTTTATATCACTGTGTTTTGGGATCTTTCTGTTTTAATACCTTAGCCTGTGCCCTAACAAATACAGAGGATCAGGACTTGGACGTCACAGTACTCAGCTGGCCATTCACCTAAATTGTGATTTCCTCAAGTCTCTTACTCGAGTGAGTTTTTAATTGTATGTCAATCAATGTACCAAGTACATATTTTGGAGTATGTGCTCCACTCAAAGTGCTCTTCCTGGCCCTAGAGACATACATGACATTATCCAGCTCTCAGGAAGTGTGTCATCTAGCCATGCAGACCAGACAGACACGAAAATAGCACAATGCAGCACTGTGTTTTGTCAATCTCCATACAAGTGGCATCAGTGGTGAGCGGGCAGCCACACCTCTTCCACCTTCATCAATAACACTTTTCCTGGTCCAACAGGCCTCCCAATTTGAAATAAGATTTTGTGGTGTTTGAAGAAGTTTTTCCTTCCCCAGATCACTTAGTTTTCCTCTACCTCAAGTTTTGCAATTATGAAACGCCCTGTGTACTACCAATGTCCTTATCCCTTTGACTGTATGGCTTGGAATTCCCAGTCTCTCCAATATGCCTTCTCCTCTCTGGACCTAGGGCACATGGAAGTGGGTCCGGACCATTGTATAGTTTGCATCTAAGTCATGCATTATTAGTGTTGGAGATAATTGCTCAGTGCCTCTCTTTCTTGCCACTCAAATAGCAAACCTTGTGTTCCTGTATTGGTCACTGCTGGGCCTCATGCTGAATGATTGCTTTCTGGGAGCTGAGAAAGGGGGCTGTGCAAATTGCCTGGCTGCCCAGGCACCAAGACCAGAAAAGAAGATTAGCTGGCCTGAACAAAATCAGGACATGAATTGATGAAACGAGGAGGAATGTAGATTGAATCTCATTCTACGTCATTGGCAGGTGAGTCTAGAGCTATTTTCTAAATGAATCAAATAACCATTCACTGTTCACCAAAGGGGAGAGTAATACCTAGCTACAATATTGACCAATGGTAAATAAAACACACACACATGAAATGGAGTTCTATCTATTACTTTGGATTAATGACATCTCCGAGCTAGTTATATGGCGGAACAGGAGCCATGTCTAAATATTAGGTGAACTGGAGAGCAATCTCCTCTGTTTGAGTATGAGGGAACCATTTGTGACACAGAGAGAAGCCATTTTGTGGTAGAAGAGCTGCCCAACTCCTACTTTACTACGAGTCTCACTTGTCAAGTGACAGTATTTTCAGGTGTCAAGAATGGGATAGCGATGCAGGATTTCTCTGAAAGTTACTGATAAATGAAAGTGCCTTGCACGCTGCCTGACCCAGAGTCATTCATCATTCGTTGTTAGCGCCATCAGAAGCAGACATTACAAAATGCTGACATTTGTTCCAAAATGAGAATAAGATCCTCGATTGACATGGAGGGAAGGGCTGCCAGGATAGAGTATGTGAGACTAGGAAAAGGATTCGGGGAATGAACCTATGAAGAGGAAAGATTTCAGGCAATCTGAGAAAACTGTCAAAGATGCAGCACGAAGGGACAGAGAAATGTGTAGGAATGCACGGAAACGTGAGAGGATCTCCAAGGACCCAAGCCCTGGAAAGAAAGACAATAAGTCACTGAGTTTTCCTATGGGCAGGACATGGGCGCAGTCGTGGCCTGACAGACTCAAAGGCTGCACAGGGGTGACCACCCACGAGGGAGAGGCCTGTGGAACGCCCCCCCCCCCCCCCCCCCCC